>NC_067421.1:26642174-26952174 GCF_009764475.1 Pristis pectinata | reverse complement strand
TCTGTTAATATACTAGGTACATTTTCCCTTTTCATGAAAGGAAGCATAAATCTCCCTTCACAATCCAGTAGTGTATTCTCAACTGACATTAACAGAGGAAGATGTGCTCCAATCAGCAATGTTGAGGTGACTCGTATTCATTCTTTTGTTTGTGGAAATTGTGCCATCTTTTGAAGATGAGTGGTAGAAGGATTTAGCAATGTGTTTCAGTGGCAGCATTGCAGTCAGCTTTGCAAAGCCTCTTGGATCACATGAATGCACCTAATGAAGTCATCTGTTTGCTGGGCACCACTTGAAAGCAGTGCACATCCTCTCTTGAAGCTTCGCTTTATCCCGTGTACCAACAATGAAAGTTCAAAAATGGTAATAATCTTCAAACACTTGTAATAAGGAAATCACATGCCACAGCATTTCCAAAATATGTTTAGGAACAGTGATTCATTCCATGTGTTCATAGTTTAGTCCATGGATATGTTACTATGTCAATAATACATGGGTGTGACAGATAACAAAGTATTTCAGCTAATCGTGGCTAGAGGCTATAGGAAACATTCCATGACTGGGAAGGCAGTCACACTTAGTTTTTCCATTCTGTGGTACTAATTTGGAAGCAGTTCTCAGACCGGATTTTGGGTATTCCATCCAATGGAGACACCAGGCAATCCACATCAGTAAAGCATTTGATGCAAATTTACATCCTTTCCATGTGAAACATTTTTAGCAAAAAGGTAATAAAGGTCATTTTGTGGCACCAGACACAATGACCTTGCAAACTCAACAAGAAGTAAAATAAGCATTAAAAAACCTCACCCACCAGAAATAGCTCCTGGTTTACATCTGGATTCTAATTTGAAGCTCATAGAGACTAGAGAACACAAATCCATGGAGACTAGAGAATATTCAAATATTGAGTTTTGTGGATGAAATCAGAAGAAGGCAAAACTGAGCTGGAAATAGAAAATACATGGAGATTTCCTTAATTTGCTCTTGATTACAATATTTAAAAAATGCATTTATGATTGTAGTTTCTACATCTGGCACCAACGTAAACTGTGAAAAGCTCCTCTAATGTTACCAGATTAGGTGAAGACAACTGGAGGATTTATCAACCACCAGAACTCAAAAAATCAATAGAATTGCAATTTTACCCAGCGGTCTTGAAGAGTTTTTTTTGATTTCAGCCAACTTTATCCAAGCTCTAGTAAGAATAGCACAACAGAAGAGACGTGAGGAAGTGGAGAGCATTTGCTTATTTATCACAATGAACCAAATTCTAACAAAGAAACATAGTTACTCAAGTGGACAAAGAGTGTGAGATGTTTTGTCGAGATTCATTGAGCTAAAAGTGACCAGCAAGAGAGCAGGCAAAATAGCCTTGTTAGTTACAAACTCCCACTTTGCTGATGAACACTTCTAAGAACATTATGCAAGCTGAGGTTAATCCCAGACTGAAATGAGTTATTGGCATTTCAGAGCATCACAGACACAATCCAAATGGCAGCTTGGATTCTCAGCACCAGATGTTGAAATGTTGTTCTGTCACTTGAGAACCTCGCAGTAGAACGTAATACAACAAGATTAATATGGGATGAGACCATTTTCAGCAAATGCACAAAGCAGCTTGGATGAACTGGAGGCCCAAATCCAGCGTGGAGGATGTAATATAAAAGCATCACAGGCAGAATTGAGAACTAAGTATACCAGGTTGTAAAGTCTACAAGTGAGGGAAAGATATTAGAGAAAGAAGGATGACGTTAGTGATTAATCATGAATTCAATGATCAGGCAGATCAATGAGAGGTAAGCAGATAGTAGAATCTTTATCGATAGGATTTTCTCGTGGCATTTCTCATGCCCCTTGGTAACAATTGCAAAGCAGTGTAATACGTAAGTGCAGAAATTAGTACAAGCAGGAATCAGGGGTAGAATAGTGTGTAGATTGGGATGTGGACAAGCTGGGACCTGTGGATTAATTGGGTGTGTTCGGGATAGCTTTCTACCAGAATGTGTCCTGGAACGAACAAAAGGGTAGGCATTTTCATTTGGCAATGAGCCAACTTTAGTTAACAACCTAAACGTCTGTGAATATGTCATTGATAGCGATCAATGGTATTGTGTTCATTGCAGTGTTTGAAAGAGAAAAACATGAAACAGTTACTAATGCTTAGAAATCAGATCCATTTGAAGATGATTTTTATAGTGCATCAGAAGTGTTTTGTGCACATTTTATTTGTGCCCATTTCTTGTTGAAACGTCACCCATCAGGAAATTGGACTGTACATTTCACCTTAACCCAGGCTCTCTTTACCTGTTTTATTTCATAAACAGGACTATTCCATCAATGCGTGCTGCTTGTTTTAATTATGTAGCAATAGAAATTGCATCAAAACACTTCATAAGTAGCTCACAATTAAGTAAGCGAACATCACTGACAGTGAAGAATAATGCATGAATGGATGTTCCTTCCCTCCCTTTTGTATGCAAAATAGCACCCCCTGTAACCTTTATTTTAAGGACAATCAGTGCTGAAAAAACACTTTGATGACATCTCATCAGTCCACAGATTGATGGATCATTACAGTGGTCAGGTTTGTTCAGAGACCCCTCAATCTGTGGACTGATGCTCACGAGGTTTTGGGGTCATCCCTGGCCACATGGCACAATTGGACCACCCCAACTGTTGAGAAGGACCCCCACTTCCTCCCCACCACAAACCTACTCTGCTTCATTTGCATGGCAACCATGCTGCCGTGGAGAGATCTCTTGAAAAGCACTGACCCTCAGGAAGTGGGTCAGTGCACAAATGACGTGGCAACTGCAAGCAAAAAGGTAACTAGCATCTGTGAAATAAGCAGGGTGGTTTTTACAGCTCTTAAAGGGAGCTAGCCATGAAAACAATCTCTTAATGCAAGGATATTCCAAGTTTCTGTGACTTATGATTTGTCATTAGCAATGCTTATTTAGGTCTAGGTTTATAGATTTGACGAGGCTAACCTCTTTGCAATGGGCCTGAAACTGTTCCCAGTAAACGGGATAAATGGTCATTGTTAACATGACACAAAATCTTTGGGAGGTGACCTTAAAAGAGGTGCTTATAGCTGCTGCAACTCCCTCCCCCAACCCCATGCAAGAACTCATGGGAAAACTATTGACAACTGAACAGATTGGTGACGGTCTAAAATGAAAAGAGAAATATAAAAACTGGTGGAAATCCCGGTGATTTGCAGTGATGTTCAGAAATCAAAAGATGATGGTAAGACTATATAAGAAAAAAGGGAAATAACCAAAGAAAATTGCAAATGAACACTTTATTTAGAAGTATTAGGAAAAAGAGTTGGTTAAGGATAATGTGGACCCCTGAAAATGGATGCAAGTAAGAAAATGGGAGACTTGTTAAAAAAAATTGCATCATTATTTACGGTGAAGGAAGATGATGACGTGCTGGACATCAGAGAAAATTAATTGAACATCAAGGATAGATGGTTAGACTTTTTTTTTGAGATGGTTATTTATGAATGTTCTTTGCTAATTATCAGCTGAAGCAGAGCATGGCCAAGCAAGTTATTGGTGAATAAGTGCCTCTTCATACCACTGTCCATAAACCTTCCTTTGTTTTGCTGATTAGGAGACTGATGAGCAGTAAATAGGCAGATTGGATTTGGCACACATCCTGTGCTTCCAGTACCTGCAGATTAGAAAAAGCATCTCTATGTTATGACAATTTATTTTTTGTGCTATGAAATATCCCCAACATTTTGGTTTCCTTCATTATATTGTGAAGGTTTATTTGAAGCTGGTGCACTCAGTCACAGCTTGTACATTGTCCCTCTTGAAGTGACACACATTGCTAGTTCCCAGGGCACTAGCAGGCCCACTGCAGTATGGGTCTTTCTGCACCAGATGGCCAAAAGCTTGTTGCTGAGAGCTAGTTAAGAACTTAATAAGATTCAATGGTAAATGAAGTTTTCATGGACTGGGTTCAGAGGAGAAGTCGTCTGCTTTGGCTTTTGGATAAGCCTCCTGTTACCATTGCTATGATTCTTTGACATGCTTTAAAGTTCAAGCTTTTTATTCTGAATGAAAGTCATTGGCCTTGGGCTGAGCTAATTACTGTACAACTCGTTGATTTAGATTAGCAAAGTTGGCAAACTCCAACCAGTAGACCAGTTGTGGGAAAAAAAGATGGCAAAATTGGGCTACATGCAGTTAATTTGCACTCCGTTTGAAGAATTCAGTGAATTGGTTCAGCTAATCTAACAGGAAAAGTGATTGAATACATCAATTACGTGCCATTAATAATTGATTAAATGGTCAACTTCTGATGTTTCTGGTATCATTTGTCATGTGATGAATCAAGATAGATGAGTAGTTAATGATGCTGTGCATAATGTATGAACTTGAAGTTATTTAGTTCTTTATGCATTGGTATCAGGTAGACTTCTGCATAAACAGAATTATTCAACTTCATATTTCCTCCTTTACATCCACATTATCAATTCACTTCTCCATTCCTGATCTAAGGGTTATCATATCCAGTGACTTTCATGGTATATCTTTGTGAAACTTGTGAAATTTCATCTGTGTTCTGAAATTCATTGATGTGAACCATTAACTCTGTTTCTCTCTTCACTGATGCTGCCTGTGCTGAGTATTTCTTGCATTTGTGGTTTGATTTCATATTTTCCTTTTGAATTTGATGCATTTCACTTTTAAACTACAGTCTGGCTATTTTGCAGAGGCAGACTACTGAACGAAGTAGAAATAAGAAGGATCAGCATGTATATGAAATCTAACTATGTTAGCATTTTGTAGCACTTTTGCAATGAAATGAATGGTTAATTTGATTCTGAAGAAGTCACAGACGGTGAACAATATTGGAAACTAACTAGTCATAAATATTTGACCTTTAGAAAAGAACTACATTTGGTGGGGGGTGGGGGAAAGCAGAGGAGTTCCAAGTGTCAAAAAAGGCCATGTCATTGTCCTGACACATTTTTCAATCTTTCTCACTGCAATGCTGCACCTTGCCTTCACCAAACTTCCCATGGGAGTGGAGTTAAATCTTCAGAACTAATGGGAAACTATTTCAATCTGTGGTGACTACACTCCAGAATTAAGGTCATTCCGACCTCAGTACACAGACCACACTTGTGTTATCTCACACAGGGAAGGTGAATTTCGAGCCATTGTTGACTTGATCACTGAAGCACATGAGACAATGGGTATTACACTAAACTGCAACAAGATAAAGGTCCTTCACCGACCTGCCCCCATTTCTGTGGTGTATCTCACTATAACTCTGTCTCTTAAATCCTCCAAAACTGGAAGAATAAGCAATTGATGTCAGTGGTACAGACACACACCTATCCCCAGCACTGATGCCTGATCGCACTTTCTGATGAAGGGTCTTGGACCTGAAATGTTAACTGTTACCCTTTCCACAGATGCTGTCTGATCTACTGAGTGTTTCTGTTCTTATTCCTAATTACACTTGGTAAGCTTCCGAAGGCATTAACGTGGCTGACACCAGATTCCCAAAACAGGTGCTCCATTCTGAGCTCTGTTGTTGGGACAGGTTGCCAACTGGTCAGAGAAAAATATTCAAGGATATGCTCAAAGCTGCCTTGATAAAATGTGACATCTCCACAGATTCTGGGAATCCCTGGCACATGACAGGTTATCGTGGAAAAGCAGTATCCAGGATGGGATTGAGATCTTCAGGTCTGTGTATCAGGAACATGTGTCAGTAAATGACAGAAGGAGCACACTACAACACAAACTGCTCACCTGCCCTCCCCATCATGGTCTCCTGCCCCATCTGTGGAAGAGTCTGTGGTTACATCCATTGGCCTCGCACACCCCAAAATCCACAAAACCGAGACAGAAGCAAGTCATCCTTGATCCTGAGGGAATACCTAAGAAGGACAAGCTTGGAGCAGTACAAGGATGAAGATTGTTAAATTGGATTAAATGATAAAGAATGGCAAATAATCATTCCCAGAAGAGTATAAACTTCTCTGGTTAGTCATGGTTATCCTGCATTTTCAGTGAAGTTGGGGAAAGGTTTGGATTAAAAAGAGGACACTGAGAAAGTTGCCAATAAATAGTAAGCTTGAGGCTTAGTGGGGTTTTAAGAATTAACAAAGGATGCTGAAGACATTTAATAATGGAGAAAATTAAACACAACAGTAAAATAGCAAGATGTATTACAACAGATTTTAAGAAATAAGTAGGTTGGAAAAGGAAAAAGTAAACATGGCTGCCTTAGAAGTAGGAAAAGGGGAATTATAGGGGGGGATATGTAAATACTGGAGATGTAGAACAGTTATTTTGTTTATATCTTCCCAGTTGAAAATCCAAAGAACAAACTGAAAGTTGTGAGAATCAAGGGTCTAATGACGGTGGGCAGCATAGATGACAATAATAAAGGTCCATACTTTCTGAATATGCTCTTTACCTCTCACTCCTCTTTAAAGTGCCTTCCAAACCAATCTGTTTGTAAAGCTCTTGAGTTAATTGGCCTGATTTCTTCTTTTGTGGTTTTATGTCAAATTTTATTTGATAAGTCCCAAGCACTTGAACATAGTCTTATATTTCTTTGTGAAATGCACAGCACAAAAGCAAGTTGTTATCTAGTTTTTAGTAAATAAAAAGTTCAGAGGAAATGAATGGGATTAAAGCTGACAAAACTCATGGATTTGATAGCCTACATTTTAGGATCTTAACATAAGTGGCTGCAGAGATTGTGATTTTACAGACTTAATGATCTTAAAAAAAAGTTTTGTTATTTGGAAGATGATAACGGGTTAAGAAAAAAAGGAGCAAAGAGTGATTTATAGACCAGTGGGCCTAACATCAATAGTGGGGAAAATTCTGGAACCTATTATTAAGTCGTCTTGCTAATGCAGGGAGCCTCCACAACAGACTTAATAAAATATATGTAAAATAATGCAATCACTGTATTAAATGTTTCAAGTATTGCATCAGTGAGATGTCAATGATCCTGGTCATTTTCCCAATAGAAATTGAATTTGCACTGAATAAAAATTAAGCATAAGTGGCATGTAGTTGATCTTGAAACAAAATTAACATGAAATTTAGTAAGATTGATTAAAGCAAAACAAGTGTTACTTACCTTGGGGAAACTGTATAAAGGGAGTCAAGTAATGTGTTCGGCACTGGCTTTACAGTGTGACCCAGCTTTCCTCAAGCTTGTAACTTTAATAACTACAATTGTTGAATTACTTACACCTTCAGGGACCTGAGTATTTTGCCAATACATTACTAATTGATCACAGCACAGATTATCACGTCATTGACCAACTACTTGATTTTGCTAATTATTCAAGTGATTATATAGATGGAAAGGAGCATTCAGGATGCTAGAGAGACCCTCAAGACCATGCATCAGGAGGACCTGCAAAAGCAGTGAAAGAAGCAGATCATCTCAGTGCTACTTCAAAGTCAAGTTTATGTCGTACGTACATGTATGCACAAGTGCAATGAAAAACTTAAATTGCAGCTGCATCACAGGCACACAACATCATAAAAGCAGCAGTCACAAGAAAAGTATAAATTAAACATAAATTATACACATTTTTTTACAAGAGAACACCATTAGAACAAAAAAATAGTCCATTTTAGTGCAAAGTGATCAAAGTGGTTATTGTGTTGTTAAACTGTAGTGGTGATTAGGGTTTTGTCGGTTGATTCAAGAAGTGAATGGTTGAAGGGAAGTAGCTTTACTTGAACCTGGTGATGTGGGACCTTAAGCTTCTGTATCTCCTGGCCAATGGTAGCCGTGAGAAGATGGCGTGGCCCGGATGGTGGGGATCTTTGGATGTTGCCTTCTTGAGGCAGTGCTTCCTGTAGATACTACTACCAATGGTGGGGCGAGATGTGCCCATGATGTATTGGGCTGAGTCCACTACCCTCTGCAGCTTCTTACATTCCTATGCAGTTGAATTGCCGTACCAGACCATGATGCAACCAGTCAGGATACTTTCAACAGTATATCTGTAGAAGTTTGTTAGAGTGTTCAGTGATGACCCAAACCTCTTCAACCTAAGAAAGTAAAGCTTTCCTTATGATTAAATCTGTGTACTCTTCCCAGGACAGGTCATCCAATATGTTAACACCCAGGAATTGAAAGCTGCTAACTTTCTCCACCATTGATCCCCCAATGTAGACCGGCACATGTTCACCCTCCTTCCCCTTCCTGAGGTCAACAATCAGCTCTTTAGTTTTGCTGACGTTGAGCGAGAGGTGGTTGTTGTGGCACCAGTCAACCAGGTGTCTGATCTCACTCCTGTCAGCTGACTCATCACCATCTGTGATTTGTCCAACAATAGTGGTGTCATTGGCAAATTTGAAGGTGGAATTGGAGCTGTGCTTAGCCACACAGTCATATGTGCATAGGGAGTAGGGCAGGGGGCTAAGCACACAGACTTGAGGTGCACCTGTGTTGATGGTCAGTGAGGAGGAGATGTTGTTACCAATCCTCACTGACTGAGGTCTGCCGATGAGGAAGTTGAGTATCCAGTTGCAGAGGGAGGTACGGAGGCCCAGGTCTTGAAGCTTGATGATGAGTTTGGATGGGATGATTTGTGTTGAACACCGAGCTGCAGTCGATAAACAGCAGTCTGACGTATGAGTTCCTGTTGTCCAGACAACACTACCCATACTACCTGTTCGCCACCATCTCATCCATTCACAGAAGGATCTGTGGTTCCCATATTGGCCTCATTAGTCATACATTAGAACCCACAAAACCAGAGTAGAAGTAAGTCATCTTCAATCTTGAGGGACTGCCTAAGAAAAAGGAGAAGAATAGATGATAATTGAACCAATCATCCAAGGTGTATAGTTCATCAGTTAATGGGAATATCAAAATGGCAATAGAGATGAGGATTTTACTGGATTGATACATTGTTGTGACCTAACTTACATTTCTGTTTGCAGGTTTTGATAGACTGATACTGTTCTACATTGGAAAATTGTGTGAAAGGTGAGAGTAAACTGATTTATGACACAAAATGCCTACAGAAGCCAGGCTTTAACATAGGATGTATAATGTGTGCATTGGTATATGCAATCCAACTGGCAAATACCTTCTGTAGGATAATACATTAAATTGTAAAGCCTTTTCATGTTGGATCAGTGGTGTTGCTTTCAGGACTGCTCATGGAATCCTGTTATGAAAGGGACGACACATTTGTTGCAAGTTATTTTCTAAGGTGGTGTGGAAAGTGGAGTAGGTTCCACATGGGAGAACCCACACACTCCATGTTAAAAAGACAGTGTAAGTAATCAGAATGGCACTAGAGTTGTTCATTTTGCAGAAATGTTGCTTTGATGGCCCCTCTTATAATGGAAGCCATATTACTGCAATCCATTGTGTGCCTTGAGTTGTATATGTGTGACTAAGACTAGAATGTGAGAGGTTTTTCTTTACCATGTGCTAAAGCAAAGAGCATACTTTATATCAGAAAAGAGTAACAGACCCCAGTGCAAAACAGTTTAGCTGAGAAGGTAAATCTGAAGAGGGGTAAGGATTATGATGGCTGCCTGGATCCTGAGGCTGATAAGTACCTTAATCAATGGATCTATTTCATAGTATTTTCTAAATCTATAAGTTTACTTTTCATATTATTTTACTCGTATTATGTCTTATTTTCCACTTATTTCCTTGAAATTTTTTTTTCAATCAGAACCATTCCTGCATTTATTATTTTAGCATAATTTTATTGCAAAGTGTAGGAGGAAAACCTGGTTCAGATGTGATGCTTTTATGGAATCAATGAAAAAATATAGTATCAGTCATGAGTTTAAAAACAGAAAGGTTGCTTCGTGTACCAGGAAACGACTGCATTACAGTAATATTTATGATCGTGGGAGATAACAGAATCTCTGTACTACCTTTGTTTTTTACCTTCAACTCATGAATACTCCCTAAATATCATTAAAGAACAGGGGTAGGCCATTCAGTTCCTCAAGCCTATGTTGCTTTTTGGTTACTTAATCTCAAACCCTGCTATCTGCCTTGATTCTGTTACTTTTAGTTTACTTCAGTCCATCAACCAGAATTTGACGCTTTCACTCGACCAAGACACAACAGCCTTTTTGTGTGAGAGAGTTACAGATTTCCACTGTCTTTTATGTATATGTAGAAACTTTTCCTGAGGAAAATAATTTATTCTTTATCAAATCTGCCAATTGTCTTGCACTCAACCAATTAGATTGTCCCTTAATTATTTTATGAAAGAAATCCATAAACCTTGTCTGCAGCCTGTCCTCACCAGTTAGTCTTTTAATGCCAGCTGTTGGTTGGAAACATAGGACAAGAACAGGCCGTTCAGCTCATTGTGTCTGTGCTGACCATGATGCCAAATTAAACTAATCCCATCTGCCTCCACACAGTCTGTATCCCTCTCTTCCCTGTCTGGTTATGTGTCTGTCTAAATGCCTTTTAAACATTGCTGTTGTATCTACATTTACCACCTCTCCTGGCTGCATGTTCTAGGTGCCTAACACTTTCTGTGGTTTAAAAAAATACTTTCCTTGCAAATTTCCTCTAAACTTTCCCCTTTCGCACCTTTTGACATTTCCACCCTGAGGGAAAAATTGGTGGCAGGAGTGGCTGGCTCCTCTATAATTTTAGGGAACGCAATGACCAGTAGCTGAAATTAATAAAAGGTAACAAATAAGAGCGAAAAATTCTACTTAACGGGTCCCCGTGGCAGTGATATAGTATTAATCTTGCATGAATTCAATAATAACTGTTCATGTGTAGGCACTGTTTTGTGTTCACAGAGTTTGGAAGTTAACCTCAATTTGTTTCAGAGCAAATCAGGGCTTAATCATAGAATATGTTGGGATGTTGTCTTTTCACTATGTGCAAATTGATTCTGTCTTTATTTCTCAAGTATTTCTCCTTTAGTCACCTTGCACAATATTATCCATGTGCCCAGAGAAAACCACCTTACTCAGGTGGAAAGGACAGTTTAAGGTTGTCTGTTATACATGAAGAACAGCTTAATTTGTGAATGAGAGGAAATGTTTTTGGAGGCTCCCGTTCTTCCTCCATCACTTTTCCTCTGAAGTGACGCAAATGCTTGTGGAAACATTTCCATCCTAGAAACGTTAAGGTATATTACTGAAGGAGTGTTTGGTGCATGTGGATTCCTGGAGACATAAGAAATAGAAGCAGGGATAGACCATGTGACCTGTGGAGTTTGTTCTGCCACTCAGTAAGATTGTAGGTGATCTGATGTTGACCTCCTCGACTTTTCTGCCTATTCTCCATAAAACCTGACTCCAGTTTAGACCACCAGTCTCTTCCTCTGCATATAATATATTCAATGACTCCATAGCTCTTCTGAAAAGGGAATTCCAAAGATTCACAATCTGCAAAGAAGATAATTCTCCTCATCTCCGTTTTACATAGGTGACCCATTGGTCTGAAACTATACCCCTAGTTCTGGGTCCCTTCCACAAAGGGAAATGTCCTTTCAACATCAGATGGGCTAGGGTAAAATACTGGAGAATCACAGAGGCAGGCAGGTTGGGTACAATTTTCCCCCTTCCTTTCCTTCATGTTCTGCACTGATATTAGCTGCACTCTTCATTCATCCTTTTACTTGGGCTTGGAATCCTATCACAAAACACCTTGTGATAAGTACTTAAATATTTATTCTTTAAAAAAAACCCCTCGAAAAAGGCAACCAGGAATAGGCTAACTTTGTGTTTTCACAAAGCCCTAAAAGTTCTTGTTAGCAGTAAAACCCTTTGTCCTTTTTGGAGGTGAATCAGAAATCCTAGTTTATGTAAAGCTGACATATCCCTTTCTTTCCCAGACCTTGCCCAGAGCACAAAATAGTCAAAGATTCTCAACATTTCACTCCAGCACTAAAAATTGCAACAGCTGAAATTGGCAGCAAGGAAGAATGCCTGGAGATCAAGTGACATGAGAACGTATCTATAGAACTCATAGACATGGAAATTGAAAGAAACATGAGTGCATCTGGGTCAGAGAGAAGCATCACCAGGAAAGGTACTCTTTGTATCTGGAACAGGAATCACTTCAGAACACAGGATCTGAGGACTTTGGGAAGGGAGAATTATATTGCTCAGATAATGCTGGTCAAAGCAATAAATTGTAATATTCCAAAGCTTTGAAATGAAGGAAGAAAATACTTTTGACTAAGTGCCAGAAAGGGAAGGGGAAAAAGGAGACAAATAGTGAAAAATGGAGAAGGTGACATAATACCAGTATTCTTTCTTGCTTGGGACATAATTCCAAGAAGCAGTCTAAAGAGGAAATCATGAGTTACCATAGCTTAATTTTCTCGAAAGAAAAATCAGTTGAGCTCATTATGTGTTGCTGGAATATTTTCAATGTGGGTCCATTTGTACAGACAACAAAATAAGTTAAAGAATTACTTAACTAAGTATGCACACCCATCTTTTGATGTGACACCATTTTATAGTAAGGCACTTCTCAGAAACAGAGCGCATACACTAGATAGACTGTTCCATGAAGCACTAAGGATTGTTGAGGTTCTCTTTTTACTCAGTCTCCACGTTTTGGTTCAGATGAACTTGAATGGCCTTAGTCAACATTCTTCCCTCAATTAGCATTGCCAAAATGGATAATTTAGCTCTGTGCAAAATGGTTACCAAGTTAATCTGTGTGTGAAAAGTAACCACACTTCAAAGTAATATGTTGTGTCTGAAGTTCTAATGGGGTGTGAT
Source organism: Pristis pectinata (assembly GCF_009764475.1). Lineage (NCBI taxonomy): Eukaryota > Metazoa > Chordata > Chondrichthyes > Rhinopristiformes > Pristidae > Pristis > Pristis pectinata. The sequence continues at coordinate 26,939,422 of NC_067421.1, read as the reverse complement.
GAGTGATGTGAAAAGTGTTTAGCATGTTCTTTTCCCTCTCACTTTCTAATGAAAGTAGCTTCTATGATGTACAGATTCTTTGACCAAATTGTATCATTTAATTACATGCTTTAATAAACCACTTTGACATTTTTTTTGTTCAAAAGGTCACAGTCAAATTATTCAGGTCAGGTAGCAACCACATTACATCAAGTAGAAACAAAGTCCTGTTATCAGCAGATTCTAAATATTTGATTTAAAAAAAACATCAAGTCCATGGGCTTGATGACAGACAACTATGTTTTTGAACGCTATTCCTCATTAGCCTTGAATGTATATTATCAGGTAGTGGCAGGACGGTACGGTCATGGTTGTAAGGTGATGGATTATTTTGAAAGTCATGGACCATCCATTTTGTTTTTGTAATCATGGAAATGTAACCTCTGTCTGCAAATATCTGTGATGTTCACTATGTAATAGAGCCAGAAATTTCAGGCTTGGAATTGAAGAAACAAACTACTTACAAGCCCAAGTGATAAAAGACTGGAATAAAACATTTTGTCTCTCTCTGCTTCCTCCTTGCTCATTCTATTTTTGCTCTTTCTCTTTCTACCATTTCTCCCATTTTCTCTTGCTCTTGCTAGCTTTAATGACCAGTATGCCACACATTTTTCAGCTTTCGTAGAGATGACAAAATCGTGGAATCTACTGCTCAGAGGGAAGCCATCTGATGTACTGCTCTTCCCAGGCTTTGAGGTAGAAAACCAATGGTTGTAATTCAGACTTTGAGGATGCCTGTGTTTTCACCACTACTGTCTTGCCTTCTCCCTCAGCAATTCCGTACCCAAATCACCACCATTCCTTTAATAGCACGTACTTCTACGTTCTGTATGTCTCTTTTGATGTAGTTTATCACATCCCTTTTGAACATGCACAACATCTGCACTGCCTTTCATTATTCTCCCTGTCACTTCCTATAAGAACTCAGTCAGACTGTTAAGCTGTTTTCCTTGAACAAGTCTCACTATTAATAATCCTCACTTGACCAGGTGAGAATTAGTTTTGTCCTTTGCCATGGTCTCTGCTTGTTTCCCCACCATGATACTATTCTACCACATTACTAGCAGCAGTCTTTTTTTTTACTGTTTTGATCAACAAAGAACTCTGATGGGCTGACAGGAGTTCTTGTTTCTGGATGATTTCATCTGATGGAAAGAACAACAGTTTACCCTGATGGATTACATGCAAGCAGTTGCCAACTGACATTCTATGAATTAAATTGGAACTGTATGCCCTGATAACATCTTTAGTTATCTGTTTTGCATTTTACAACACAACTTTGTGCTCCATTCAAGAATATTCCCAGAGCTGGGGGATAACATTTGGGAGTCTTAAATGAGTCTAGTTGTTTTCTGTCAAAGTAGGAAGATTGGAATTTGCCATTTAAAATGCAGCAATCCAGATCAACAGGTCCAAATCAACTTTAACCCTTTAATTTGTGGTTGCATTTGGAAAACATATCTCACATCAAAAAAAACAAAAAAAAAGATTTGTATAGAGCATTATAATAACCTTAAGTTATCTCAAAATGTTTCACGGCCAGATTAGTACTTTTGGTGTATCCCTGCCATTGTACTATTGGAAATGCAATTGACTATTTGTGCATAGCAAGCTCCCATAAACAACAATTTGATAAAGAGCAGATAGTGCTTTTGTGCTGGTGGGTGCGAGATGTATATTGCTAGGACATGAGACATAACTCATCAGATCTTAAAAATAGTGGAATGAGCTATCTTAGATCTATTGAAGCCTTGATTAAACATCCTAATCCAAAAGGCAATATCCTTCAAACCTCAGCACTGCCCTAGTGTCTCTCTTGAATGAGAGTCGTTTGGGTGGGAGGGAAGAGCAGTGTGGGATGTTCAGTAATTTTGTATTATTGCACTGTTTAATATTCAGTTATGTCTCATTCAGCAAAGCTTCAAAAGTTGATTTTTCCAATAAGAATAAAGAAAAAAACATTGTACTGTTTTGTAGGTGTGATCAAGCTATATTGAGTGCAACTACGAAAGTTGCAGCCTGTGGAGGAGCAGAATACAACTCACAGGTTCCTTCTAGATTTCCATCTTGAACTATTGTATGTAACTAACTCTTGATGGTTTTGTGTCATGAGAACTGCAAACTCTGGGCCGGTGTACTATTTGATTAGATGATCAATGTTTCCTTATAACATGATTCTCCTTTGCTCTGTAACCTCACCTGGCTCTACAGCTCTCCACTTGAGCTCTCTTACTCTTAATTTGAGGGCTTGTAGTTTCTTGAATTTTACCCTGTTATTGAGAATTGTGTCACAGCTGCCCAGGCCCAAGCTGCTGACTTCCCTGTCCAACCCCCTGTGCTTCTCTTCCCTCATCTTTTAATGGCCTCCTTTAAACACAACCCATCGACCAGGCTTTCTTCTTTCTATGTCTAGAAATTTGGAATGTTTCTCAGTGGTTAAAAACACTGCTTAAATGTAGAAGTTTGTTACATTAAAATTTAAGCAACTGAATGATGTACTGAATATACTTGAATATAATGCAGAAAAAAATGAAAATATAGAAAAATTAAATGGAATGACAGACCTCTTTGAGAAATCTGGGAGTCAGCCCCTACTGCTAATATTTGGATATGAGAGAAAATAAACTATTGATACTGTCAGGTAGAAAATTGTTATGTTTATTGCCACAGTGCAGGCAAGAAGTCTTGGCACCGATCACATTACATAGGATCATTTTCAATAACACATGTATAATCCAGTCAAGAAGAATGAATATGCATATGAACCCAGAAATGGCAAGTTATTACTGTAAGCTTCCTGCTGTAGCTGAACTTGGTGGTAACCAATAAAAATAATAAGTTGTTGTGTCAGGGTGGCTTAATCTATTTTTCTGAGTCCATGCACTCTGTTCAGACTGCTATTTTTTATATATCTGAGCTCCCTGTTGGCATGACTCCAAAGTGGATAGTCAAGATGAAATGTCTAAAGAAGATGAAAGCTCCTAAGTCTGTTCCCTAAATGCTGAGTGTGTTAGGCCGTCTTTGTCCATTTCATTGTGAAAGATGTTTGTGACCAGAGTTGTAGGGGAATTATAGCTGCTTATTGAAGTCCCAAAGCTTTGTTTCAATTGTTTAGGCTGAATCTATCTAGATGACACCGTAGTAAATTGCTAGTAGTGTTGCAGTCATATCAAATTGGAACATGTGAAAGAAATAATAGGTATACAAAATATGAAATTACTGATCTTTGAATTTTGTAGACTTCAGGGAAAGAAAGTAAGCAAGCAAATTAAATCTAGGGAAACGTAAACGAGGAGTCAAACATGTACCAATGTTACTGGGATATTGGTTCATTTGGATTAGGTAATAAGTACAGAGTTAGGTGCCACCCACTGCGGCCTTGTTCGCATTTGAGGACTGGTAAGGTCAGTTTTGTTGTTGTGAGATTGGCCTCCAGTCTATGCAGCACTGACTCTGGGCCAGTTGTTCCATTCTGATATGGAACTAGGCATTCCAAATAATGGAATTCTTTTGCTGAAATGTTACTGCTTATTATCAATGGATTTGAGCAAATAATTGCTCTTAAAGAATCATGTTATAGACATTTTACTTATCCCACGTAGCGAAGTGGAAATATTATCGGGGAGCAGGTAAACCAGATGCTTTTTAGTCAAGCTTCCCTTAATACAACAGCTCTCACCAATGAAATCAAACATTGCTGTTTTTGCCAGTCTAACTGATGTCCAAAAAATGAACCCGGAATTAGGAGTGGAAAATTGGGTACGGATGTGCATTGTGTGGGAAGAAGTTGAAGGCTAGGGCCATGGGCTGAGTCAGATGAAGCAGGTGGTGGGTCTGGGGTTATATTAACACCAGAAGAATGATCAACGAATTACTGTTAGTTCTCTCATTTAATGAAACAAGAAAATGAATGCAGGCTGCTGCTGAGGTTGGGAGTTGAGAGGGAAGGGAATCTGCTGGTCTGGCTTCTATGTGACTTGAATTTCACACCATCCTGACTGACCCTTAAGTGCCCTCTGGAAAGTGCTCACAAGCCCTCATCTGTGGGACAATTAAGGATGGGAAGTAAGTGGTGATCATTTTCCATGGATGAATATTTAAAAAGTGGCCACTGGCTGGCAGAGGATAAGTCTGATTTTGTGTGTCACCAAATGACTCAAAACAGTGTTGCAAGTTGGGAACTGAGAGACTTCATTGGAGTAACGTTAGTGGGTGCATGATGATAGGATCAAGATGCACAGATGTTTTTGCATCTATTTAAAAAAATTATGTACTTGGTAAACTTGAAGAATTGCGGCTACATCAGGGTGGAAGGATGGAATTACAGTCTAAGATTTGCAGAGGATGTTTCCATTACAAAAGTGAACATTGCATTTTTCAATCTAAACAGTGACATGGTTTTATTAAAACATTCTGACAGGAACAAAGTTTTGTAAGGAAGTACGTGTGCCCATTTCAGCTTTTTTTTAAAAATATACTTAATAGATATAATTGGTGAATTTGGCAGTTAGCAATAAATGTTGTCATAATATTTGATGCTATAAATGCACAACTTTCAAGTGCATTACATCATGTATTACCTCATGGGAGGGAGAGTTAACTCATCATAATTATACCTTACAGTCACAAAGATTGCTGGGAATTGGTACTGATTACCGTAGTAATGACCATGACTAAATATGCTGGCCTTTGTTTCACTCTGTTTACAGTAATTTATTGTCATTGAACCAGTTGTGGATACAAATCAAGTTTCATCCACCCTCATTTACACTTATGATGCCAAAATGAGTTGGATGGTGCAGTCAATTTAAGCTTTGTTCAGCTCAAGGCTACAATCCAGCTTGCAAGGAACACAATTCTGTCTCCTCCACTCCAAAGACATTCTGTGACTTGGACTTTTATCTTTTTCTCAGTGCTAGAAAGCCATATCATATCCCTCTCCAGAATTTACAGAGAGACCCCAAAGGATAGAAAACAGTGATTGAGCTTGTCATTAATTCTTACAACATAATTCCCCCAAGCCCTTGCAGCTGAACATTGTTCTCTTGCAACATAAAATTCTACAGTTCTAACTCAGTATCCACCTCCGTTTAGAATAATCCTTGTGTTTTTGACTTTACCCGGACGATTAATCCATATGTGTATCAACCCTTGATTTTAAACGGAAACTATCTTTCAGTGCCATAATATTAATTTACCTTATTTTTCTTCTCTGCTTTTTGACTCCTTTTGGTTTTTACAACTTTCTCTTTTCCGTCTAACTGTTATTAAAGAAAACATTTTAAATATTGCTAGGTATTGGTATTAGATTTGAATCATCTTTTTACACTAATCTTTGCCTGACTAATCTGAATTTAATGTGGAAAAGACAATACCGAGCTAGATATTAGTCCAAGGTGACTCGATCATATTGCAATCTGTTTTAGATTTATTTTATACTACCTTAAACTTGTGTTACTATTGAGTCACTTTGGAATAAAATTCAGATTTTATCTGATTTGTGCTTTGGCGTGGTTTGTATACTTCAATGATGACCTGCTTAGCAGCCATCTGTCCAGGTGTTGGAGCTTAAGATTCAAACAACTTTCCTAACCTTACTTAGAATCCTTTTTATTTCTTTTCTCTAATGCCTCTTCAATGCACACTTTTGCAGCCCAGTAATCAAATTAAAACACCACACTGTATTGTCTAACCATTACATCTAAAAGCATAACGTCTATAAACTTTCACTGCCCCGTGCTAGTCATGTGAAGTAATTGTACTTTGCCCTTTGTCTAACTTTTGACCATAGCTGTGGCCATGAAGTCAATACATCTGCACTTTGACCTGAATTTTGTTTATCTTTCCACAGAATGCTGTTTGACCTGTTGAATGTTTCCAGCAGTATATCTAACCCTGTTAACAACACTAAGTTTGGAGGAACAGTAAATGGCATAAATGGGAATAAGAATATTGCAAATGGGCATTGGTAGGTAGAATGAGTTGGCAAGACTCTGGCGAGAATTGCCAGAGTCTGGTTAGAGCTGCGAGAATTGATTTCAATTCTGAGCACCATGCCTCAGGAAGGGGAAGATAGGCTGAGCAGATTTACTAGAATGGTGGTAGAGAACTGATTGCACACAAGAACAGAAAATACTGGCATTACTCAGCAGTTCAGACGTGTCTGTGGAAGACTCAGTGAAAGGTGTTGGAAAATCTGGAGTTGTGACATCCCCCTCCCTCCTCCCCCACTAAAGAAAAAGGATAAGATAAGATTTATTAGTCATATGTACATCGAAACACACAGTGGAATACATCTTTTTGTGTAGTTTTCTGGGGGCAGCCTGCAAGTGTTGCCACACTTCTGGCACCAACATAGCATGCCCACAACTGAGAATTTCAAACACTGATGCATCTTTATTAGTTAAGAATATTAGTGGTTACAGAAGGCAAGTGGGTGGAGATAAGATCCAATTGAATGGCAGAATGGATATGAGGGGCTGAATGGCCTGCCCTGTTTCTGTGGGAGTCTTGCACTTGGCAATTTGACAAGCTAAGTCACAAGATCCCCCTCTATTCTTCTGAATGTTGAGGTTTGTCAAGCACAGCCCTTGCCTTCCCAAATCTATATTGAATGTACTTCATATTTATTACTGCACTTGTGTGTCTTTAACCTATTCTTTGGAATGATTTCACTTTTTCTTTTGCTTTAGGTGTGTTGGTCATTACTCAGTTGGCTGGTATGTAAGTAGATCATTGGGAGGAGAAATTCTCAGAAATAAAGACATTAGGTTGCGACAACAGACAGGGAACTTTGCTTCAGGCTGGGAATGCTTGTCTGGAAATGCTTGATTTTCAGGGAACAACACAGCCCATCGCTTAGATCAGAAGTCACCAACACGTGTGCGGGGGGTCGCTCAGAGAACTTCGTGTGGAGGCAGTGGTGCCTACCATGTGGGGTCTCCCACAGTGAGTGTTCCTGCATATTTAATCATTTCTGTTGCCTTGACTACTGTTGCAAAGATGTACCAGATGTACCTTCCTTTCGACAGAGCCTCTGTAAGCTGGGCAGGGGCTTTCACTTAGTTGCTTTCCTCATTGAAACAAAACTTTTGTGAAGTGTGGCTGTTTGACAGATGAAGGAAGTCTAGGAAAAGATTTAATGAACTAACATAGACCTACCTGCTGGAAGCATTCTTTGTTAACTGTGATTTTGCAAGCTATTTAAAATACCTGAGCTTTCATGATGGCATAATTTGGTTCAGATACGTCTAAGCTACGGCTGAAATCTTTTGTTGTCGAGATTGTCAATCTGATTCCTTTTGATTAGTCTTCCTATTGGAGATTTCTTGGAACGATAACACAAGGGATTGCAACCAGAGAACAAAGTAAATGGGGGAATAGCGATTATTCTTGTGTTTTTATAAATGCTGTGTTTTTCCAACATGTACTGTCCTTTCCTTTTAACATGTTCTTATATTTGTGGTGTTCTCTGTATATTGTATGTGATGCATTGTGGATTTACTAATCATCTGGAATTGCATATGGACTCAAAATAATTCAGAGACAAGGGTAAAAAGCAGGGTGACAAATTGTGGATACAGCACAGGAGGAGGCCATTTGGCCTATTGCAGGTGTTGGATCTTCCAATGGAACTAATTGGAAGAGCTCTTTCGAAGAGTCAGCATTGGCATAATGGGCTGAATGAGCTTTTTATCCTGTCAGATTCTACTACCTCTGTCTGACTGTTTAACCATATTGCTATGGGATGTTTAATTTTGATGCATACTGTGGGTAGGTTTGACACTCCCGTACTCTGGCCCCTTTTAGCAATAGCAGTGAGGAATGTGTCAAATGAGCAATTGCTGGTTAAAATAATGTGACCAAAGTAGTATGAGGATTTGGATTTCTGACCCTTGGAGGTCACATGGAGCATCTTCCTTGTAGGAGAAGGAAGAAAAGGACAATGGCAAGCCTTTAGGAAGCATTTGTATGCAAAATGTTACAATATTCATGCAGCTCAGCACAAGAGCTTTCATGTTTGCACTTAGCTGGAATTGATTTTTGCTATGCACATGATACCCATCCAACGCACACGTTGTTTCCAAACAAGTGTCAATATGATGCAGCAAATGAGATCTGGTTTTGATCAGAGGTCTACTGGGGCTTTTTATTTTGAATTGTTGCCCTGCAAGTAATCCTATTTGTCATTCCCAATAATGCCCAAACATTGCCAATCTGGAAAAGCTATTTAGTCTTAAAAACAAATCTGGGCAATATTTCTGGCAGCTTAAGTAAAGCAGCCCTCCAATCTCTCTGCTATTGGGACCAAAGCAAAGTTTCAGTGGAATTGCATAAGGAGTCATTATCATCATCTACATTCAAATACTGTTGAATATCTCAGTATTTAGGAAAGACTGACATCAAGGTACAATTTTAAAATCTTCGTATTTTCAGTTTATTTATAAATCTTGAGAAAGAGAGGGAACTGTTAGTCACTGTTGATAGATGAACAGGCTCTTAAAGAATAGCTGCACTCCAGTACAGTAAGGAGGGAGTACTGCAGTGTTGGAGATGCTGCCTTTCAGCAGAGAACCATAGAACACTACAGCACAGAAAACAGGCCATTCAGCCCTTCTAGTCTGTGCCAAAACTTTATTCCACTAGTCCCATTGACCTGCACCTAGTCCATAACCCTCCAGACCTCTCCCATCCATGCATCTATCCAATTTATTCTTAATACTTAAGAGTGAGCCCGCATTTACCACGTCAGATGGCAGCTCGTTCCACACTCCCACCACTCTCTGAGTGAAGAAGTTCCCCCTAATGTGCCCCCTAAATCTTTCCCCTTTCACCCTAAAGCCATGTCCTCTCGTACTTATCTCTCCTAATCTAGGTGGAAAGATCCTACTCGCATTTACTCTGTCTGTACCCCTCATAATTTTGTAAACCTCTATCAAATCTCCCCTCATTCTTCTGTGCTCCAAGGAATAAAGTTCTAGAGATGTTAAGCTAAAGCCTCATCTGCTTTCTCAAATGGATGTAAAAGATCCCATGGGAAGTACTTCAACAAAAAAGCAAGGGAGTTATCCCTGGTATTTTCAACACTATTTATTCTTCTGAAACAAATACTGGACAACAGCACAAAGCTGCTTGAGGGAGCTTGCTGTGTGTAAATTGACTGCTACATTGTCACAGAGACTACACTTAAGGAATAATTCATGAGCTGCAAATATTTGGAATATTCCAAAAGGGATGTGAAATGTGCTGCATAAATGCATGTTTTTTTCAAATGCATGTGTTTGTGCTTCACTTTTAAGACACAGGTGAAATCTATTTAGGGCCGGGAAAGCGCACACTGGAAGTTCCACTGTGATGGAAATTTTGGCTCTTATTCTGTTCATACATTAGGCTTGGTTGTCTCACTTATAAGGGTGGAACTATGTATTCCCGCATGTTGTTGGCTTTGATATTAGTTAGGAAGTGTGTGCTGTTGGAAAACAGGATAGAACCTTCTGCACCAGAATGGTGAATGTGTCAGAAATAGACTTTGTTGTCAAAGTCCCAGCAAAACTTCACTTTTCTAAAGTCTAAGAAAATTGTGGTTGTGCTGTAGTGAATATATCATTTCATTTCATAAGGAATTCTCATGCCTCTGAGGACATTTTTGAAAATCCTTCAAGCACTTTAGTGTTTGAGAATTTACACAATGTTGCAGGATTATGAGGTTACCTCTGACACGAGGCTAAAATTCCAGTCAGCATAAAGAGTATTGATTCAGTAGAAATGGTGGGGGAGTTGTGGTTAATCCAGATGCAAGTCTTTAAGTGGTACATTTGACCTTTTGTCACTTCAGATATGGTGAGAAAGAAGTGAACTTGTGGCCTAAATTCCTTTACCCTCCATGCTGTACATTGTTGGCTGTAGGGTGGAAGCAGCCTGCAGCGAGAATAAGCAATGAGGACATGAATGGCTTTGAACAGGAGAATGAGAATTTTGTGAGACCAGTTGTCAGGGTAAGTCAGTGCTATCATGGCAATGGGCAGGTTGGAAGAGGGTGAAGGAAAGAATACAGGTAGCAGCATTCTGGGTGAGTGAGAGTGTAAAGAGGGTGGAGAATGGGAGCCTAGCCAAGGGAACTTTGGAATAATTGAGGCTGGAAGAGATAGAACCATGGATAAGTGTTTCAGCAATAGATGGTGTTGTGAGGAAAAGGTTCTTTTGGGGGTCTCAAAGGTAGAGGACTCTGGGCACAGCCTTTGGATTTTGGAAAACGATTTATTCACAAAGACAAACGCGGGAACAGAAATGAACAGGAATGGATGCACACTCATGCACACGGGTGATTGCAAATGTGGGGGAGTTGCAACAGGTGAAGCGCGCGCGCGCACACACACACACACACACACACACACACACACAGAGCAAACTAGTTACAAACAATCAAGGAAAATGCAATACGGTGCCTGACTCTGGACAAGCATTGGCTCTACGCTACCGGGAATCTACTTAGGATGCTCCTAAACCCCCTGTGGAAGTGCACACTCTTACCAATCGTTCCTTCGGCGTGGTTTCAACTCCTGCAGCAATCAAAAGAGGAAGAGCCATGCACATGTGGCATTCTTTATAGTGCTGAAGAGCTGGGTGGAGCCAGTTCAAGTAATTCAACAGGTCCAGTAGGGCATGGCCAGGTACAAAAGGTGTGTATGGGAGCCAATGGTCAAGAGCGTGTACTAATGAGTGGGGGGAGCCAGACCTTGGTTGACAGTGGTGTCGCTTTTGACCAGTACTCGATGGTGTCACCTGACAGCCATGACCTTTCACACTACAGATGGGCTGAAGATACCGAAGGTAGGCAGGTGGAAATAGGTGGCCCTTCTAATACTAGGAGGATACCGAGGTGGATATTGGTTTCCTTGATTGCAGATGTTCTGATTCATTCAGAGTTGGTGGCTGGGAGATGTAGAAAAGATGCAGTTTATAGTGAGGCCAGAGAAAATAGCGTCAGTCTTCGTAATCTTTAAATGAACAGAATTATGGTGTATTCTGAACTGTATTTGGTTACTAAATCCGATCACAGTGGATGGGCGGAGAGTTTTGAAGGAAGAGCTGGGAGTGCTCAATATGTATCTGGAAGCTGATGACATGTTTGTAGATAATGTTGCCCAGGAGCAGGAAGTTTGTTTTTCTCTAGCAGGAGGTTATGAAGGGATTGGTGCAACTAATTGTCATTAATTTTTCCAGTACAGAATTTTATAGTTTAGTTGCATAACACTTCTCTGCATTCTCTGATTATGTAAAATATTGCTTAAAAGACCATAATCAATGCCTTCCCTGGTTCTAACCATGACTACCGTGTGAAATAATATTGGAGGGAGTCTATTATGGAGGAACATTTTGACTCTTTAATAATGATACTGAAATGGTAAATGTGCAAGAGATTATGTTAATTTGCAACAATCATTACTACTAGTTTATCACCTTTTCAGGTCTGTGGACAACGGTCTAAACATGGCATTCCTTGTGATTTGGTTCTCTGAACATAATTAGCTGGTAAAGTGGACAGGTCAGATGTTGCTCTTTTGCTTCTCTCATTCATAGCCCTATTGAATGGGGACCCTTCCAGTGATCTGTAATTACACATCCTACTTGGATGGTTTAGGACAAAAAGGAATACTAAGCTGCATTATAGGTGGAGAATTTCTGCTCAGCATTACCCTGTGCACTGAATTTACCAGAGTTATTGGCATTGCCATTGGCTTGGCTACGAAGCAACGTAGATGTGACCAAAGTTCATCAGAAAGCCAATGACGCGTGTTCCAGAATAAATTCCAGCCACACACTGCACTGAAAGGATGAGACAGATCGGCAACCTCCGCCAAACAGAGGGGAGCTGAGTAGTCCTAGAAACATCTCTACACATCGAAAATAAATGGAGTATGAGGAGATTTGTCACCTACTTTGCTCCTGGATTCTTTTAGGTTACCTCCAAAGGCAGTTTACTGGAATTATTCCTATTGACCAGACTACATGGGGAGGTGGGCATCATTGATTCAGTGAAGCGTAATCACTTCTCCCAACAACACATTGGAGTACCTCCACCAGAAAACACAAGGTACAAGTTAGCAGTGTGATGGAACACAGTCCACTTGCCAAATGAGGGCAGCGCCAACAGCTCTCAAGACGCTTGACACCATCCAGGACAAAGCAGTCTGCTTGAAGGGCACTCTGAATATTCATTCTCTCCCACTGACACAGTGATTGCGATGTGTACCATCAACAAAATGCACTGCAGTAATAGCCAAGGTGACCCTGACAGCACCTCTCAAGTCTGTGACCTCTATCACCAAGAAAGACGTGGGCAAGATGCACGTGGGGATAATATCACCTGCAGGTTCCCCTCTTAGTCGTGCACTATTCTGACTTGGAAATGTATCCGTTACCAGTCCTTCATTGTCTTGGGGTCTAAATCCTGGAACTTCCTGCCCACTGGAAGTTCTGCAGTGGTTCAAGAAGACAACTTGAGGGCAATGGGGGATATGCAATGAATGTTGCCCTTGGCCAGATCCCAAGCACTGAATTTTAATTAAAAAAAAAGGACTTCAGTGGTTGAAGAAGGCAGCTCATCATCTTTTTGAGGGGAATTAAGCACCTCATCCTGTGAATTCCTTAAAGAAAAGAATAATTTGACACACAGTACATGGTAAGTACAGCATGATTGGAAAGAGAAAGTGTCTTTAGATCTGTTTCCTCAAGATTTCCATCCATGGAATTTTTCTCACCTCATGACTGGGTCTGAGGTTGATTGGCACAACATGGCAACACTTCATTATCGCTGTATCATGTTGATGTCTGGGCTGGTAGAAGGTGAACCAAACCTTGGTGTTTTATCCTCCTGCCAATGTTTCTGGTAGAAGGTGAACCAAACCTTGGTGTTTTATCCTCCTGCCAATGTTTCTCACAGGCTCCTATTCACCTCTTCGCTCACTGTGTTGTGGTAGGAGGTAGGGTTGTGAGGGAAGAGCTCTGGCGTATTCACAACCACTAGAGCATGCCAGGTATCAGCTCTTGAACTTCAATTGTTACTGTTTTTATCAAACAAATAAAGTTCTTGGGAAGAGACAATTCACAGAAATAATTAGACTACAATAACGTATGTGCGTTAATTCCGTGTAATTTTCTTTTAAAACATATAAAAGCACATCCATGGGATTGGCTAACAATGTGTTGATTTCTCAGTGGAAAAATCTACTCACTGCTGATGAGGCCATTTTTCCAAAGGAAGGTGCCGCTGACCTACAGGTGGCCTCTGGAAAAGGTTTGCCGGCTTTTAATGACACTTGGAGCTGAATAGCAAATCATTGATTGAATAGGTAAAGCCTGGTTAAAATTATGGCATCTCACAGTTTGTGAGCCGCCTTTGTGGCATGAGTGTTTTTAAAGTCTGTTTAGGTTGTCTTTCCTTGAGCATTTTGAAGATGTCTGTTTTCACAGGCTTCAAAGATACTTAAGTTGTGAATCGCAGAAAAGCAGTTCCTGTGCACAATGGGGGTCACGGTTGTGGGGTCAGCACACATTTCAGGCCGTTAATCATCTTTAATGACTTGTCAAGCTGTAGTGGAATGTCTTTGGATACAGAACGCTGTCGTTCTCTTGTTTACCGACCCATTAGTAATATTGGTCCTGGCCGCTGCTGCTGAACCTTCAGCCCTGCAGCCTTGGATTAGCCGATAGTCTCGTGGGTCTGGGATTCAGCTTGTTTACTGGATCAGCTCCTCATTGCCCATGGCATTCTGGGTTTTAAACTATTTCAGGTTTCAGGTACTTCTGTGTTATTGCTCAGTGGGCTTAGCCTAGTTGTTGCTGCCTCTGGAAGTCAGAGATTTTTCCATGTTCATGTTAACTAGGCAGAGGAGACAGAAATATCTTTTTTAATGGCATAATCAAACAATGCTGTACCTCTGGGTACCAGCTCATTGTTGTCTGATTTGTGACATCTGGTGCCTGACCTTGTATAAGTTGCTTGGTATTTCTGTACAGCTCCACAGTAGCATCCCCACAAGTGAAAGGGCGGTGTTCTTGGAGGCCAAAAGCTGATGAGGTTGTTGCAATGTTGTAGGAGGTGCAGAAATGCTTCAGGCTGCAGCTCGCCATCACTGTCCCAACATGTGCCAGCCTGATGGTGCATGGTGGAGATGGGCACTCTGGCAGCAGATGGCACAGATGTGTAGCTGACCCTGGTCTCAGGAAGACAGGACCCCATAGCCACAGCTAATGGGGTGTACTATTCAGTACAGAAAAGGTTGGCTGCAGCCACCAATGTTCCACCATCCCAGGCATAGATTACTATTGAACAAATGCTGGTAAATGGGATTAGTAGGGATGAGTACTTGGTGGTCAGCATACACTGGGTGGGCCGAATGGTCCATTTCTGTGCTGCGTGATTCTATGGCTCGTTCAGCTAATGCAGACTCTTGGTCAAACATGCCATTCTTAAAGTGTCACCCACAAAGGACCTTGCTTTGTTGTTCCCCAATAAAACTGCTGTATAAATGCCAGTTAATGTTGTGCTGAATCGCTCTGCCAGTTGAGTACTCACTTGTGATATCACTGCAGACTTGGCAGTTTCATTCAGAAAGCTGAGCCTCGAGCGTCATTTGTCTGCCAAAGAGATGTCATTTCGCCTCTGCCTATCCATGCATTTGTGGGAGGGAGCAGGCAACCTGGCATCTCTCTGACGGTCATCAACCTCTCCACACACGGTAGAAGAGTTTCACAATGATACATCAGCCAGGGCAGGCCATCTCACTCAGCCTTCCACATACCTATTCATAAGTAATTAATTAAAAAGGAGTTTCACCAAATGGAAAGATCACTGATACTTTCAGACAATTATTTGATTTACTTAGCAGGGTAACATATAGAAGCACAGGAGCAAGCTCTTTGGCATGATGTTGTGCCAAACTAATTAAACTGGTAATTAAAGACCTAACTGAACTAATCCCTTCTGTCTACACGAGGTCCATATCCCTTCATTCTCTGAACATCCATGTGCCTATCTAAGAGCCTCTTAAATGCCTCTATTGCTGAAGTATTAACCACATTTTTAGCATTCCATTGTTTAATAAAATAGCAAACCTTTCAATTAAATAATACTATCCCTCCAGTTGTATGTGCATTGATTCTATATGAACTGCCCCATATCTCGTACGACATCAATGCACACTTTACTAACCCAATATAACTGCACTGTGTAATGAATTGACCCGTACGATCGGTATGCAAGACAAATTTTTCACTGTACCTCGGTACAAGTGACAATAATAAACCAATACCAATAATATTTCCTATTGGAATTGAGCACTTCGTAATGTACCTGAAACAGAAAATCTTGCCTAAACTCATTGGAAAAATAACAGTAAGGAAGAGGTTATTACAGTTGTGGGTTTACTGTGCTTATGAGGAGAGTATCTGTTAGTAAGTGTAAACACATTGCACTTTTTATTGTTGAGGGCAGCAAATGTGGAGCTTGCACCTGAGCTGAGCTACAAGGGGCCCTATCCAAAAATGAAACTATGCTGCACCTAGATGGCTTTCTTACTGCTGTATCCCAGTGATCCTGCTGCTGTTACTCATTACGGGTGTCGACTGTCAGAGAGAGGCAAGTGTTGACATGGAATATAGAGTAGTACAGCACAGGAACAGGCCCTTCAGCCCACGATGTTGTGATGAACTAATTAAACTAGTAATTAAATGCCTAACTAAACTAATCCCTTCTGCTACACAATGACCATATCCCTCCATTCTCTGCATATTCATGTGCCTATCAAAGAGCCTCTTAAGTGCCTCTATTGTATCTGTCTCTACTACCACCCATGGCAGTGCATTCTAGGCACCCACACTCTCTTCTTTGAACTTTCCCCCTGTCACCTTAAATGCATGGCCTCTAGTATTAGGCATTTCGACCCTGGGGAAAAAGATACGGCTGTCTTCTCTCGCTCCGCTCTCTCTCTCATATAATTTTATAAACTTCTATCAGGTCTCCCCTCAGCTTCTGCCGCTCCAGAGAAAACAAACCCAAGTTTGTTCAACCTCTCCTTATAGCACATGCCCTCTAATCCAGGCAGCATCCTGGTAAACCTCTTGTGGAAAAACATCTACAATGTTTTGCCTTTTTATTAAGAGCTATCTTATCATTTTGGCTTGGAATTGGTCAGACCCTGCACACTTTGCAGGTTTCAATCTGTTTATGAGTGACAGTAGTGACTCTGACTGTAAGTGTCCAGTTATTTTTGTGAACCTACAGAGCAAACAAAAATAATCTGGGTTGCTGCCATCCCAGGACCACCACCCTCTGTAGACCAGACCGGCAGGCTGCCTTACTGGAGCCAGCTCAGTTCAGTCTCCCACCCTCTACATCAGATCGCAGGAGTAGGCCGCTGGCAAGTTGGCTTCTTGAGCCTGCCCTGCCTCTCAATACAAATCTGGCTGATATGCCCCAGGTCTCCTCTTCTGTGCCACTTCTCCACAGCACTCAGTTCCCTGATCTTCCAAAGATTTATCTACTGCCTCTTTAAATACCTCCAGTATTCCAGCCCCCACAACTTGCTGGGGTAATGAATCCAGAGGTTCACACATTGTGTGAGGTAAAAAATTCCTATGCACCTCAGTTTTAAATGACTGCCCAGTTACCTTCTAACAGGAAGCCTGGTTGATATCTTGCTGCTCTCCTGGTGAATATTACTGAGCTAGAGCTTTGCAGCAGTGCTATCATACTTTCTCAACACACAGCATCTGTCCACTAACTTCATAACAATTATCTGTGGATATCCCTGCTGTTTCCAGCCCTCTGTCTTGGGTTGACAATGGGTGGGTGGAGGGGACAGAAGATCGTGTTGGATGCTGAGCTCCACAAGTGGTCACTGTTACAGCAGAGGACCTGCTGCACTGGCGGGTGTCTTTGCTCATTATGCCATCTTCTGATCAGAAAAGCCTGTGCATGCTGGTAGTTGTAAGAAAAATGATCAGCATCAACATCTTGTGGGAGTAATGGGCAGCAGATCCCAGAGTGTGACCAATAGACCTTTTTTCCCCTTCAGAGAAACAAGGCTTTTCTGGGACAGCTTTCATTTTTATTCCTGCCACAGTAAAAAATAGAATGATCTTTTTCTCTTCCATTCCATGGACCTGCTTCTGTGCCTTTGATCCAGCTTGTTCCATAAAACATACCTGGAGTCATTCCAACTGGTTTCACAAATAATGCGACATCTTACCCAGGATCTGTTCTCAATGCATGAGCGTTATCAAAACGTATTGGCTTGTGCATATCTGCTCCTCTCCTGCATGAAAAACAGAGGATGCAGACAACTGACATCAGTAAAGGAGAACAACGCAGAAGTGTCAAGGAGAATGAATTTTGTATGTAGGCTTTGCCCCATTTGGATGCTGAAAGGGCACTACTCTTATTTTATCTTAGCTGCCTGTGCTATACTGGGACGTGCCAGTGTCTCAACATTATCTTGTTTGTGAACCATTATATCAATCACACTTGCTCTAGAAAATTAGCTTCTTCAGGGAATAATTGCCCTTCTTGGAGATTTCTTTGGTTATTTGTGTTCAGAGCAGAAGGGCCTGCCTTCCTCCTTCATGTTAACACTCGGGATGTGAACACTCTCAGGTACACACAATTGTACCAACTCCAGAGGAGGTCTGATTCATGTACTTCAACCGGATTTGAACCATGGGTGGCCAGCTGAGCCTCACCCACCTGGTAGGAGACTGACAGAACCAACTGATACTTTGCAGTAACCTCCTGAAAGTGAAATGGTGGAGTTGTGGGTGTGCGCAGAGCTTAATGTATGTGGGATTATCTGTGTCACAATACTCTGTGTATGTGTGGCTACATGTGTGCACAGAGCCTGTGTACGTGTGGTTACGTATGTGCACTGTGTGCCATGTGTTGTTACATATGTACCCAGTGCTCTGCATGTGTTGAGTGTGTGCACAGTGATTCTAAGGCATTGTAAAACAAGAACATTTAAGCTTGCTTTGAAAGTCACATTTAATTTCCTGAGAGTCATTGATTGTGGATTTGGGGGCTTATTTTGTTCAGGAGTTGCTGATTTGGGCCTTAATGTAACAGCTGACTGCACCACATTGTATGTGGTGGCATGAGTGTGGCTGACCCAATCATTCTGTCACCCTGCATCCCTTTGGAAGTTTTGAATCATAGTGGAGCATTTGAGCTGTGTGTGGCTCACGCTTGCACCTCGAAACTAGCTTGCTGTGATCTTGCGAGACTTGGCAACAATTCACCTTTCTCAATGACAGCGAGGTTGGACTGAGGCTTCAAGATATTGAAACATTTGACAGAGGAAGTGACCACCAAATGTCTTAACCACCCTCTCCCATCACATCTCTTTATCTTTCCAGTTGATGTGTTCTTTGCCCTTCTCCCACCTCTGCACTTTGCATCTTCTACCATTTACTAGTTCTGTTGAAAGGTTATCAGTTTGAGATGAAAACTCTGATTTTTTTTTCTCCCCACCACATCTGCTGCTGCGTATATGCAGCATCTGCAGTATTTTACATTTTATTGTTCTGTTTGAATGAATCCCGCTTAAAGCAGATTCTTGTGCATGTTTTGATGATTGTGGTGGAGAAAATAAAATCCAACGTCATTGAAACCAGAAGAGGTTTTTTAAAATTGTATACAGCAGGGCAATGTACCACTGACAAACCTGTAGCATTATTTGTACCTGACCTGAGTTATCCCTCCAAGAGTTAGGCAGAAGTCCCCTCTCGGTAAATGAGGAGAACATTGGATTGATCAATGTAAACAGCTCGTGAGCATCTCATTACCAAGCATAGTAAGTACAGACCTAGGAGCAGATTGCCCCCTCTGCCATATCCAATAGGTTCAAAGTAACAACTGTTTATTCATATAAGTCAGTTATTTTGTAAACTGTAGTGACGTTCATCCAATGAACAAAATAGTTGTTTTGGAGAAGGCTCTAAAGGAAATTCTGAAGAAGCTCATTTTATTTGGGTTGGAGTTGGGGGGCAAATTCATTCCATTGCCTTTCTGTTATCTCCCACCATTAAACAACAGTATTGGAATTGCCAATTTCCACTTTCATTTACTTGTTCTTAAAGTCCTTATTCTTGGGTAGTCCCTCAAGGTTGAGGATCACTTGCTTCCACTCCGGTTTCCTGTTGGGATTCTCCATAAGGCACAGACATTCCAGGTCCTGAACTTCATATTGTGGAGTGGAGCAACACACACAAAATTCTGGAGGAATTTACCAGGTCAGGCAGCATTTATAGAGGGAAATAAACAGTCGACATTTCAGGTCGAGACCCTTCATCAGGATCCTGCTGACTTCCTCCTGTGTTTTGTGTGTGTGTTGCTCCAGATTCCAGCATCAGCAGAATCTCTTATGTCTCCATATTGTGGGGTAGACATTGCATGTTAATGGTTTCTTTTAATGTGGGGTGGTCATTGTGCATCAGCTACCACATGGACTTCACAAAACAAGGTCTCGACCCAGGGGAAGGAGGACCAAGATGATTGGAGACCAGATTTCTTTGGTTCAAAGTACCCACTTGAAAAGCCCCTATCCATTACCAGAGGACAAGCATCTGTTATATTAACTTGTCATATCCTCACAGCTTCAGTGACACAGGTTCAATCCTGAGCTTTATTGCTGTCTGTGTGGAGTTTGCACATTCTCCCTGTGACTGCATGAGTTTCCTCCAGGTGCTCTGGTTGCTCGCATGTCCCAAAAATATGGGGTTGGTAGGTTAATTGGCCACTGTAAATTGCCCTAGTATGTAGGTGAGTGTAGAAGGAAGGGGGAGTTGATGGGAATGTGGGGAGAATAAAATGGTTTGGATAAATAGGTACTGATGGTTGACACGGACTTGGTGGGCTGAAGGGCCTGTTTCCAAAGGATGGCATGGGGCTAATTTTACATAATAGTAAAAGCTTTGCCCTAGTCGGAGATTGGAATTTAACCCTCATGCAGTTGATCTTTTCCCTCTTGCCTTTTTATATAATCTTGTAATAACAGGGGGAAATTTTGGGCATTGCCACGTGGACAGCAGCGTGGTTGGGCAAATCAGGTGCCCTTTATTCAATTCACTAGATCCTTTGGCAATGATGTCCAAGTTCTTTCCTTCCACTTCTGCATGCACCGCCAGTCCCTATCCTCTTCTCTCATTCTTTCCCCTTCACGTGGAGTGGAGAATTAAAGTGACCGAAAGTTAGATTCACACTTTTGGACTGAGTGAAGATTATCTATAAATGCAGTGCCCACTCAGCCTTTGTTCTCTTTCCCATAATGGGCACGTGAGTGTCTAATTTGATTAGTTTTAACAGAGCAAAACCTGAATAAATGCCTAGACATTGTATTTTCAATGTTTTTTTCCTTGCCCACATGTAAACTGCCACTAAGTGACCTTGTTGCCGTGTGCTGTAGGTTGATGCATTGTTCATGTCACCATTCCCTTCAATTGTTAGCAGATCAATTTCTTATAATTGATAAATGGAACAGGATTCGTCAGCATTATTTCAAATGAACAACATAACCAGGAGCTAAGTTGGACGGAAAATTGCGGGATCCATCAGAAAGCTGGACTGCTTGTTCCAACATTTATAGAATCAAGGAGTTAAGGCCTATTTATGTTTGTTCAGTTTTGATAAAGAGTTGGTCCTATCAGAGATGAAGCTGAGCGAAAATCACAGACAGGTTTATACAGTTGACTTATCTTCTGAAGTTTCCCATGGGAATTGTTTTATAAACCATCTGTGGTCTTTTCTCATTGTAATTACTCATTCTGAACATTAGCAATGATCTATTTAAATGTCATTTTATTCTGAATATTATTTTGAGGTTTTGGTTCAAATCCAACAATTTCCTAGTCAGAATTAAATCTTTTGATCCTGAATGATGAAAAACATTGAAGATTCTTCAAAGGCTGTTTTCATATTAATCAAAACTGTGCCATTACAGCTACTGAGAAAAATAATTTTAAACTACCAGATGAGTGTGTTGTCTGATATTTCTGAGAGCAATTGGGTTAATACCACCTTAGTACCACAATCTTTGGGTCAAGTTTGGCAACATTTCCCAAAATTGAGGATATTTGACCAATACAGTAACACAAAACATGCTATAAAAGGAATATCTGGAGCCAAAGCTGCTACTGAACACTTCTGCAGCATAAAAACACTTGATGTGAAATTTTTGCCTTTTGCTAATTTTAAACCAAAAAAAACCCCAGCAATTATAATGTGATGAATTACTGTCTTCATTGGAGTCGCTGGAATTAGTAAAAATGGGGTCTCCTGCTGCATTGCCTGCCACCTAGTTTCAGCTTGGCCCTAGAATACTGATCCTGACCCCAGTTGAGTCTAGCTTTATTCTACAGTACTCCTGAATGGTTTTCCTTCCATTTCCTCAGCCACTGATCAGAATCAATTGTCTTGAAGTAACTGAGTGCCTTTGCTAGAGTTGAAGTTTAGAAAATGTCTGTCTTGTACCGATATTAGAGTAACTGTAGATTTAGTTATCAACTAGACTGAACTTTGCTGGAAAGGTAGTGTTTTTGAAGTTGGACAAAGCCCCCTTGCCAATTTGTGTCCAATCATAGAAATACATCAGGACATCTATCATCATATGAAAATCCACTTCTGTTTAACTTCCTCAAAGTTCAGTGAGTCCAAATGTGCTATTTCAACAATTAAAGAATCTGGGTGACCATGTTGATACCCTGTCAGGCTGAAAACATCAATTGTATTGGAACATAGAACAGGAACAGGCCCTTTGGCCCATGAAGTTGTGCCGAATTAATTAAGCTACTAATTAAATGCCTAACTAAACTAATCCCTTCTGTCTACACAATGTCATTATCACCCTATTCTCTGCACATTCATATGCCTATCTAAGGGCCTTTTAAATGCCTGTATCGTATTTACCTCCACTACCACCCCTGGCATTCCAGGCACCCGCCACTCGCTGTGTGAAAAAAAACTTGCCCTACACATCTCCTTTGAACTTTTCCCTCTCTCACCTTAAATGCATGCCTTTAGTATCAGACATTAGACATGCATTGAATAATGAGAGACAGCAATAAATCCCTGGTTTATTTCCTGTAGCCCACACAAAGGTTGTAACCTTGTATATCAGGTTATAACACCTTCCACCCACATGGTATGAGCTGATCTGCTAGCTGCGATTTTAAAAAAAATGCCAAAACACCAGATCAATTTGGAGAAAAGAAAAGTCCCAGAGTTCCTGTCCATCCTCTCCTGAATCAACAGAGCAGTGGAAAAATCATAAAGGACTGAAGAAGAAGGGTTCCTAATGCAGAAAGGTGCAAGTTCAGTGGATGTGGAGTTAAAATGATCGTCAAAAGGAAAAGAACTGCCAGGAGGAAAAATATTTTCATGCCATAAGTAGTTATGATGTGGAATTTATTGCCTGAGAGCTAAGTGGTTTTTCTTACTTTCAAAAGAGAATTGGATGGATACTTAGAGAAGGGTAAAATTGCAGGCCCACAGGCTAGAAGCTGGGAATGGGGACTAACGGGCTGCTCATGGGCATTGCCCACCCCCTTCTCACTTTGTGCTGTCGTGAGTCTTTGATTCCTAGATCCTAGTTCAGTGCCTACTGCAAATGAGATGATCACCGACCAGCCAGATAGGGGTCCAACTTTCTTTTGAAGTCATTTCTGGTCCTTACTCTATTGCTTTGGCAACTTCTTAATAACGACGGAGGGTTTGGATGTCAGTGGGAAGACCAGCATTTACCCCAACACTATTGCTCCAGAGCAAGTGCTACTGAGCCAGCTTTTGGAACTGCTGTGGTCCTTGTGCTGAAGATCCCACAGGACTATGAGGATAAGAAGCCAGAGGATTGAGACCCAGCAATAATGAAGAAGTGTATGGTAGTTTTCCAGGTCAGGATGATGTCTTTCTTGGTGGGTGGGGGGGGGGGGGGGGGGGAGGGGAAGGGGGGAAGCCAGAAGTAGCTGTGCATCTGCTGCCCTTGTCCCCCTTGGTGGTGGAGATTGTGGGTTTGGGAGGTGCTGTTGGTGAGTAGTCACAGTATCTCTTTTAGGTGATAAACACTGCAGCTGCAGTGTGCTGACTGTGGAGGGCTGGATGCCAGTCAATTGGACTTATATTATCATGGATGATGACAAGTGTTTGAAGACCGTTGGAATTGCTCTTATCCAAGCAGGTGGAGAGTATTTCATCATTTTTGTCGATATGACCAGCCGTGTTTGAAACCTTAATTTAATTTCCTACTTCAGATGCTGCATCACTTTTGCAGTTCTAAGATCATGCAAACAAAAGTATGTGCTTCCGAATGATGTATTAATATAAAACCCCCGTGTCACCCTCCACTCCTGAACAAGAAGTACAGGCTTCATGTTCCTGACTGCTTACAGTCTGTAATTGGATAATGTGTGTTGCCAGATGGATGTCCCTGTGGTGTCTTCCCGCAGCTGATCTGGATTCAGTGTACAGGACAGCTTTATATTTTGTCGTGTCCTGGAGGTTTGCAGCACTGAAGGTAGCCATTCAACTATCTTGTCCACATCAAGGTAAAAAAAAAAGAGCTATCCAGTGTCCCAGAGTTTGTTCCGTAGTTGGGTCGGTTACCATACTTCGAGTTGTAGAGTCAGAGAGACAGATACAGCATGGAAACAGGTCCTTATGCCCACTGAGTCCATGCCCACCTTCAAACACCCATGTACGCTACTCCTGCACCAATCCCATTCTCCCCACATTCTCAGCATCTCCCCCAGATTCTACCACGCACCTACACACTGGGGGCAATTTACAGTAGCCACCCGGGACATTCTCCTTTCTCTCCTCTTCCATCGGGTAGAAAATACAGGAGCCTGAAGGCACGTACCACCAGACTTAAGGATAGCTTCTACCCCTCTGTGATAAGACTATTGAACAGTTCCCTTATACAATGAGATGGACTATGACCTCACGATCTACCTTGGTGTGACCTTGCACCTTATTGCACTGCACTTTCTCTGTAGCTCTGACACTTACTCTGTACTGTTATTGTTTTTACCCATACTACATCAATGCACTCTATACTGACTCAATGTAACTGCACTGTGTAATGAATTGACCTGTACGAATCGGTTTGTAAGACAAGTTTTTCACTGTACCTCGGTACAAGTGACAGTAATAAACCAATACCAATACCGCTCTGCAGATGTTTGGGATGTAAGAGAAAAGTGAAGCTCCTGGAGGAAACCCCTGCAGTCACAGGGAGAACCTGCAAACTCCACACAGTCAGCACCCAGGGTCGGGATTGAACCCGGGTCTCTGGTGCTGTTTGGCAATGGCTCTACTCGCTGTGCCACCGTGCCTTCAAGTGCGCATCCAAGTGTCTTTTAAATGCTGAGTATATGTGCCTCTGCCATGCATTTTAAGGCAGTGAGTTCCAGAGCACCATCATACTCTGGGTGAGAAAAACTCTCTTCCAGAGGACCTGGGTTCAATTCTGACCTCGGATGTTGTCGGTACAGTGAGGCTTTCCCCTGCGTGCTCTGGTTTCCTTCCACATTCCAAAAGACTTGGGTTGGTAGATTAATTAGTCACTATAATTGATGAGGATGTCAGGAGAATAAAAATGGGATTATTGTAGGATTAGTGTAAGTGGGCGGTTTGATGTTTAGCATGGACCCAGTGGGTAGAAGCCCCTGTTTCCATGCTGCATCTCTCTATGACTCAATAATCATGTTCCCTGCTTATTGACCCCAAAATTAAGGGAAATTGATCTTCCCTATTTTGTCCAAGACTTTATAATTTTATGCACCACAGTTAAAGTTCCTTTCAACCTCCTCTGTCCCATAGAAACAAACCCCAGCCGCCTTGAGCTTTTCTTCCTGGCTAAAATAATTAAACAGGAATGAGACAGGTTCTTGTGCTCTTGGACTTGCTTTTTTTAATGGGCTATATGACCTCCTGTGACCCCGATCTGTGGCATTCCTCCCTTTTCGATGGGTATGTAGTCGTGACCCAACAAGGGCTTTCTCAAAGATGTATTCCCTTTGGAGCTGCACGGCTGAGATTGGGGGTGGTGGAATGCAGTGGGAGGATTCCTCCACTCTCTGCTTCAACCTGCTGCACTCTGTTGATGAGGGCCTCACTTCACTATCAGTCATAAAAAGCAAGAGACACTATTTGCATGGAGTTGGTTCACAATTACATTGAAGAAGCACTTCTGTCTTTAAATGAACATCCTGTTCTGTTTATTTCTTCAGCAGCATGTATTTTTGCTTCTACGTCATAGCTGAATAAGTGAATTATTGGGAAGGTTGATTGTCACCACCCCTTGCCACTTCACAGCCCTGCATACTCCTCATCCCTCTACTGCTTTAGGCTCGGCTGGGTCAGACGGTTTGCTTCCTTGATACACTAATTATTGCCAACCCAAAATCCTCACCATCACATGGACTGTCTTCAATCTCTGCTACACCAGTGATCTTCACCCAGCTCTTAGCCAATCTGCAGCTGAAGACTTTAATATTCCTAATATTTCTTGAGCCAATCTTTCATCTTTGAATTTCCATAAATCTTAGTCTGTCCACAGCTCTGCTGCCTGTACTCAGCTGTTGATTGTCCCACATACCCACACACTGTCCTCACATTAGTTTCCTGGCTAAAGTGCCTCAAATTTAAAAACTTAAAATCTTCATTTTGCTCATTCCCTCCCAGTCTCCCCTTGAACATGTCAACCTGCTGTTTTCCTGGTTTTTGACATCCTGTGCATCATCCCTTTGGTCCATCCTTACAGCTGTGCTTTTAGTCGCTGAAACTCCATTCTCTGTCTCCTTAAACTTCTCCAGCTCTCTTCATCCTTTAAAATCCCCTCAAACGAAGCTCAACCCTTTAGTGCTCCACTTCCCCACTGCCATCCCCCTTAATCTTTCCTCCTTGTTTCTGTACTCATTTCCAACTTTTGTAAATAATATCTGCACAATTTTGTTTATTATTAACTTCTCTTTGCTTTTTCTACTGAATGCATGAGCAATTAAATGACGTTGTTCTAATGCTATATTACAGACATTGAAATATCTTGCAGTGTTGCTTAATGAGAGTAGTTCCTTCTTTATTGCCCCAAGAGTTTTCAGATTTCACTAAACCATAATCTCAAATGCAGTTCACACCTGTGCTTTTACTGGGTTTCCGTGAATATGTTCCTGACCAAGTGGGAGGAGGAAGTAGGGAAAGGTACACTTCCCAGTTCTAGAAGCTCATTGCTGATTTAATTTGCACACATTTTTCAGTGTGACATTTCTTTTTGTTTCTGCGTCTATAGTCCCGACACCAACCTGCACACTTCAATGTGAGATGTGTTTCTGCTTGAGCAATGTGTTAACTACAACTGGCTAAACTTTCAGCACTTGGGAAATGGAATTGGCAACGTTCACATTAAATATGAACCATGAAGTGGAGAAGTGAAGGCATGGGTTAATAGTGACTTGGCCTATTATTAATCTCCTTCACAGCAATAAACCAGCATAGACAGAGAGCAGTCACTGAACACGTTAAATCAGAGACACCACTCTGTTCAAACAGCCCATTTTCCTATTAGTAGTCCTTTTAGAGGGAAATAAGAATCAGATTTATTATCATTTACATGATGTGAAATTTGTTGTTTTGCGGCAGCAGTACAACGCAAAGACAAAATTACTAAATGTTACAATAAGTAAATAAATAGTGCAAAAAAAAAAGGAATAATGAGGTTGTGTTCGTGGACCATTCAGAAATCTGATGGCGGAGGGGAAGAAGCTGTTTCTGAATTGTTCAGTGTGAGTCTTCAGGCTCATGTACCTCCTCCCCTCTGGTAGTAATGAGAAGAGGGCATGTCCTGGATGGTGAGGGTCTTTAGTGATGGATGCCACCTTCTTGAGGTGCTCCCATCTTGAGGTGGGGAGGGTTGTGCCCGTGATGGAGCTGACTGAGTCTACAACTCTTTGCAGCCTCTTGTGATCTGTGCATTGGAGGCTCCATACCAGGCTGTGATGCAACCAGTCAGAATGTTCTGCACTGTATATCTATAGAAATTTGTAAAGAGTCTTTGGTGACGTACCAAATCTTCTCAAACTCCTAATGAAGTTGAGTTGGTGGCGTGCCTTCTTTGTGATTGCATCAATGTGTTGGGCCCAGAATAGATCATCCGAGATGTTGACACCCAGGAACTTGAAGCTGCTCGCCTTTTTTGTCGCTGACCCCTCAATGAGGACTGGTGTGTGTGTTCTCCCGACTTCCCTTTCCTGAAGTCCACAATCAATTCCTTGGTCTTGTTGATGTTGAGTGCAAGGTTGTTGTTGTGACACCGCTCAACCAGCTGATCTATCTCACTCCCGTACACCACCTCGTCACTATCTGAGATTCTATTGACAACAGTAGTGTAATTGGCGAATTTGTAGATGGCAAATGCTTAGCCGCACAGTCATGAGTGTAGCGAGAGTAGAGCAGTGGGCTAAACACACATCCTTGAGGTGAACCTGTGTTGATTGTCAGTGAGGAAGAGATGTTACTACCAATCCACACTGACTGTGGTCTCCTGACAAGGAAGTCAAGGATCCAGTTGCAGAGGGAGGTACAGAGGCCGTGGTTTTTAAGCTTGGTGATTAGTACTGAGGTATTATTAGTATGAGTATTAATTCTCATCAAATGTCAATAGTTCTCATAGAAATTGAGCAATTAGAAAGAATCTCAATTTTTATTTGAATCTATTTTTTTCTGCAAATACAGGAACATGCACAATGAAAGGCATTAACTAGCAGGAGCACATTTCCTTCACCCCCTTTTCCTCCCAATCATTGGCCACAATTAGGAGGAATGCATGAAGACATACAGATATATTATAACAGTAATCGGGTCATAGAAGTAGGGAATTTCAACTTCCCCAATATTAACAAGCCACCTTAATGTGGAAGGATCGGTGGGGGGTGGAATTTTTTTGAAATGTGTCTGGGACATCTTTCTGAGCCAGTACATAAATAGACTAACTGGAGAAGTGGCAATACTAGTTCGAATCTTAAGGAATGTAACTAGGCAAGTAATTGGAGTGTCAGTAGGAGAGCATTTTGAAGATAGTGACCATAACTTTGAGTTTCAAGGTAGTTATGGAAAAGGATAAGGATTGTCCAGAATTTAAGATCCTAGACTGGGGTAAATACAATTTCAATATCATAAGGCAGGACCTGGTAAAAGTAGACTGGGAACAGCTATTTGCCAGTAGGTCTATAGCCGACTAGTGGGAAGAATGTAAATTCAGGGACAATGCATTACCTGTAAAGAAATTTTGGCAAGTCCTTGGAATCATGGATATCAAGGGATATTGAATGCTGGATAAAGGGAAAAGAAAAGAAGTTTATGGCAAATATAGAGTATGGGAAGTGTACAGGGGGTACTTAAAAGGATCAGGAAGGCACAGAGGGCATGAAATATCGCTGGGCAGGATGAAGAAAAATCCCAAAGCTTTTTACAAGTATTTTAAGAGCAAGAAGGTAACTAGAGAGAGAGAGTTGGGTCCATTAGGGACTAACATGGCAATCTGCATGTGGAACCAGAGGGCATGGGTCTTAAATGAACAATTCTCATCTGTATTTACTAAGGAGAAGGGCATTGTAGTTAGAGAATTTGGGGAGGGGGGGCAGTGAAATTAACATTAACAAGGAGGAGGTCATAGATGTCTCAGCAGGATTATAGTTGGATAAATCCCCAAGACCTGATGCGACGGATCACTGGCTGCTGTGGAGACCAGGGAGGAGAATGCTGGGGCTCTGACAGAGATTTTAAATCTTCATTGGCCACTGGTGAGGTGCCAAATGACAGGACAGAATATGTAGTACCTTTTACTCAGATAGGGCAGCATGGCCTGCCATATAATTACAAGCCCTTGAGCCTGGTGTCAGTGGTAGAGACGTTATTGGAAAAGATTCTGAAGGACAAGGTTAATCCACACTTGGAAAGGCAGGGATTATCAAAGATAGTCAGCATGATTTTGTTAGAAGGATATCCTGTCTGACCAATTAGAAATTTTCAAAGTTCCAAATGAATGTGCTAATGAGGGCAGTGTTGATGTAGTCTACCTGGACTTCAATAAGGCATTTGACAAGGTTCCACATGAGACTCGCCCAAAATGTTAGAGCCCATGAGATCCTTGGCAAGTTGGCAAGTTACATCCAAAATTGGCTTGGTGGTGGTTGAGAGTTGAAGGGTTGCTTTTGTGAAGTGCGATCAGTAAGTTTGCAGATGACACGAAAATTGATAATGTTGTTGACATTGAGGAAGATAAACTGGGCTACGGGATGATGTTGATCAGTTGGTAAGATGGGCAGAGCCATGGCAGATGGAATTTAATCCGATAAGTGTGAGGTGATGCTCTTTGGAAGGACTTATAAGGGTAGGACATGCACAATGAATGGTAGGGCCCTAGTGAGTATTGAGGAACACAGGGATCTAGATGTACAAGTCCAAGGATCCCTGAAGGTGGCAATACAAGTGGATAATGTGAAAAAGGTGTGTGGGGCATAGATCTTCAGTAGCCAGGACATAGAACATAAGAGCAGGCAGGTTATGATATAGTAACATAAAGCACTGATAGAGTTCTGGTTACTGCACTGTAGGGACGTGATTGGAAAAGGTGCAGAGTCGGATGTTGCCTGGGATGGAACAATTTGGTTACGAGGAAACCTCAGGCTGGATTTGTTTTCTTTGGAATGGAGGAGACTGAGGAGGTGTCTGATTGAGGTACACAAAATTATGAAGGGCATAGATAGTGTACATAGTGGAGATGATAACAGAGGTGTCAAAAACTAATGGACATAGTTTTAGGTAAAGGAGGAAGAGGTTTAGAGGAAATCTGAGGAATCTCTTCAACCAGAGAGTGGTTGGAATCTGGAATGCACTGCCTGAGTGGGTACTTGAAGCAACATGTAAACAGTATCTAGACGAATCACCAAGGCATAGAAGGTTATCAACTAAATGCTGGTAAATGGGATGAGTGTAGATGGCTAATTGATGGTTGGCATGGATATTGAGGGCTGAAGGGTCTGATTCTGTGCTGTATGATTCTGACTTTAACATTTACTGTGTGCCACATTTAAATTCCTGTGCACACCCCACCCCTGTACAGATGCAAGTGTGTTTGCTTAAGCAGCGAATGCTAATGAGCAGAGGAAAGGAAGTGGTTGAGGAAGATTGGATCTGATCGTGGGAAGCTGACTAAACCTCCATGGTGGAAACAAGAAGCTGGGATGACTGGATCTTCTGCTCCCTCACACCAAGGGAAGGTTTCCTCTGGTTTGTTAGGTGTCACAAACCCATTGGTTTACGGTATCTTTGGACGCAGTGATGCCCAGAAGAATTTGCTCTGTGCTTGTGGTACTTAAGGACTGGGGAAAGTCCTGTACTTGATCTGCACTGTGTTATTCCTCCTCTCCTATCCCAATGATGCCTTAAGCCCTTGTTCATCACAGACTGCAGGCTTCACGTGGAAGACGCCATAACTCCTGACCCTTAGTTTTGCAGCTCTGTGTTTAGTTGTCAGGTGCACAAAAAGGACAGAGAAAATTCCATGCAAACACTCCAGTTTATCCAGGAAAAGTACTCTGTATTTTCCTTAAAGAAAGTATTTGAATTCAAGCCTCTGATTCATTTCTCTGTATAATTTTTGTGCGTCTTTCCTTTCATGTGTTGAAGGAAGCAAAAGTCTAAGAGCTGCAGTTAATTTTAATTTCCCGTGAGCTCCTCCCTGCCCCCACTCAACGCACAGAGATGACAGCACTTTAAATTAAGCCTGACAAGCTTGTAAAGCAATCAATCTCAGTTGATTTCAAATCTATCATTTCTTTTCAGGGGATGGAGCACCTGGCGATGAATAACCATATAGTTTGGCCTGATGACAGTTTAAATCTGAAATGGGACTTTAATATTGAATCAGTGTAGCACTGGGTCAGTTAAGCAGCATTAAGATCACTGAACAGATCTGTGGTGTTCCATTTGTAGCAGTGCTCTCTCAACTCGTGGAGATCACATGGAGTTCAACCCTGGATGGCAGGAGCTGAGTAATGCCTCCTGGGGTGAATGGCGGTGACTGGCCCAATTCAATTCCTTAGTCAGGCGGTATTGAATTACTTGCCTGAGGTGCATTCAGAGCTTTCCCTTGCAGAACAAGATCTTGCATCATGTATTTATACCAATATGGTGTTTCACCTTTGCCATCTGAATCACAATCAAATGATAGAGACTTTTACACTGTTACTAATAAAGCACACTGTATCCCTGCAATTATAAAATACATTATTACTGATACCAGTGATGTGCAACTTTCAAAAGATTGGGCATTATCACACACAGACTTGCTGGGCTAAAGGGCCTCTATTTGTGCTGTAACAACTCTGATTTCATGACATTTAGTGAAACTCAAAGCAAGTGTGAAACAAGTTAATTTTCAGAATATAGTGTGAAATTCTGTTTACTATGGTGGTTTAAATGAGAAGACACATGTGGCTTGACACGAGAAGGTTCCAGGACATTGCTTGAATAAGCAGTAAGCAAAAGGTGAACATGAAGGAGATGGATAAAAGTGTAAGTGAAGACTCTGCTCTTCATTTGGTCAGTGAAATACAAGAACTGCTGAAACTCAACAACAAGTGAACTGAAGGGTAGTGAGAGTACAGAACTTGGCCATCTGAAGTTCTGTGTGCTCGGTGGGAAGTGAATTATAGTCCGGTACACAAGATCCTGGGGCATAATGGTGTCGGTGCTGCAGGGTGTGGCACAGGGCTGCAAGTGATGCTGGAACCATCTCATCACAAGTTGTAAGGCTTGTGAGATAAACAGGCAGCTAAATTGGACCAAGTCTGAAGACAGGGCACTAGCATCGTTAAAATGCAACTATACCGATTTAGTTTTTGTTGCTGTTGTCAGTTCCGTAGACTGAAGGCAGAGTGAATACTCACTTTCATCATACAGCATTACCTAATGAAGGCAAATTTAAGCTGATTTAGATTTGGGAGGGAGTGTGTTTGTAGTTGGGGGGTAAGATGGTGAAACGAGGAGGTGCAGGAATTAAATTCTC
Source organism: Pristis pectinata (assembly GCF_009764475.1). Lineage (NCBI taxonomy): Eukaryota > Metazoa > Chordata > Chondrichthyes > Rhinopristiformes > Pristidae > Pristis > Pristis pectinata. The sequence continues at coordinate 26,907,269 of NC_067421.1, read as the reverse complement.
TCGTACCGCAGTGCATGTGCCAGTTTCCATTTATGGGTCAGCCCCCTTACGAACTGTTTGCCATCAGCCCTCTTGCAGAATTTGATTTACTAATTCCTGAGGCCTTTTCATTCCCAGTTGGTTTTCCTGCCTGGGGAGTCAGTGTGATCACAACGTTACCATCACTAATATAATTGCTTGATTAGGCCTAAAATTAAGCTTCTGTTCACTAATGTCACAGTATTTCTGAGCCCTTACAACAGGACAGAACTCTCAAAATTCTTACAGAGAGCTTTGAAGAGAGGATCCTTATACTTTTGATTGTTTTTTGCAATCTCAGAAAGGTGGTTAAGAGTAACTGGGAAATGAGTTTTTCTTTTACTCTGCTTGTTTAACTTGCTTGTTGTGTATTTTTCTTTGAATAAACACTGCTTATCATAAAACATAGTAGAAGGCTGTAGGCCATTCAGCTGCTTAAGTCTATTCTCCATTTAACTTCCAGAATCTTAATCAAATTTGAAGTCCCTACTTGTCTTGGTGGGAGGGTTTGTAAGATAAGATAAGATAAGATTTCTTTATTAGTCACATGTACATCGAGAAACAGAGTGAAATGCACCTTTGCGTAGAATGTCCTGGGGGCAGCCCACAAGTGTCACCACGCTTCTGGTGTCAACGTAGCATGCCCAAAACTTTCTAACCCGTACGTCTTTGGAATGTGGGAGGAAACTGGAGCACCCGAAGGAAACCCACGCAGACACGGGGAGAGTGTACAAATTCCTTGCGGACAGCAGCGGTATACTGCTGGATGGATCATCCCCATTCAGAATCAGGTTTAATCACTGACTTATATGACGTGAAATTTGTTGTTTTAAGGCAGCAATACAGTGCAAAGACATAAAAATTACTATAAATTACAAAATAAAAAGTGCAAAAAATGGAATAACAAAGTAGTGTTCGTAGGTTCTTGAACTGTTCAGAAATCTGATGGCGGAGGGGAAGAAGCTGTTCCTAAATCATTGAGTGTGGGTCTTCAGGCTCCTGTATCTCCTCCCCGAAGGTAGTAATGAGAAGAGGATATGTCCTCAATGGTGAGGGTCCATAGTGATGGATGCTGCCTTCTTGAGGCATTGCCTTTTGAACATGTCCTTGACGGTGGGGAGGGTTGTGCCCGTGATGGAGCTGGCTGAGCCTACATCCCTCTGCAGTTAATGGCGATCCTGGAGTCTCCATACTAGCCGGTGATGCAACCAATCAGAACGTTCTCCACTGTACCTCTATGGAAATTTGTAAGAGTCTTTGGTGGCATACGAAATATCCTCGAACTCCTAATGAAGTAGAACTGCTGGCATGCCGCCGCCTTGATTGCATCAATGTGTTGGGCCCAGGATAGTTCGACCGAGTCGTCGTCACCCATGAACTTGAAGCTGCTCACCCTTTCCACCGCTGACCACTCAGTGAGGACTGGTGCATGTTCTCACGACTTCCCCTTCCTGAAGTTCACAATCAGTTCTTTGGTCTTGCTGACATTGAGTGTGAGGTGGTTGTTGCGACACCACTCAATCAGCCAAACTATCTCACTCCTGTACGCCGCCTCATCGCCATCTGAGATTTTACCAACAACCGTCGTGTCATCGGCGAATTTATAGGTGGTACTTAGCCACATAGTCATGAGTGTAGAGAGAGTAGAGCAGTGGGCTAAGCACACAGCCTTCAGGTGCACCTATGTTGAATGAGGAGGAGATGTTATTACTGACCTGCACTGACTGTGATCTCCCGATAAGGAAGCTGATGATCCCGTTACAGAGGCCCAGGTTTTGAAGCTTGGTGATTAATACTGAGGGGGATGATGGTGTTGAACACTGAGCTGTAATTGGTTAACTCTATTCCCTTTTCCTCACTTCCAGGGCCAGGGCTGCTGGAGCATCCCCAGTGTGAAACCACCCTTGCCCTGAGCTGGAACCAGTGGACCAATGTGTCTTGTGGTTATTTAAATGCTCAAAATTATCCTCAACATTAACAGGCTTGCAGTCTGTATCATTTACAAAATACACTTTTTGGAAAAGCCTTGGCAAGTTACTGGCAGCATCTCCCAAACCCAGAACCTCTACTGCCAAGGACAAATGCAGCAGGTGCATAGGAACACCACCTTCCCGTTGGACTCTATCCTGCTTAGCAATACAGCACCATTACTTTGCTATCGATCGGTCTAAATCCTGGCACCTCTTACCCAATGGTAATGTGAGAGTATGTTCACCAGAGAACTGTGGTTTAAAAAGGGGGGCTTATTGGGATGGACAATGAACAGCTGAGCAATGATACAGGCGTTTCTGGTCTTGCCAGGAATGCCTCTATCTCCAGAAATGAATAAAAACGACTTCTCTGTGCAGCAGTTAAGGCAGTTACATTGAAGACCACTGAAGATTTAATGCAAGTTTCAGACAATAATGCACCTGCCACTTGAAAAACGTTAAGTTGCCTATAATCTCCACTATTTAGTGACAATACACCTTATTAAAACCTGAGAGTAAAAGGTTTTAGGAATTATTTCAGGGCTCCTGTGACATAATTTAACAGAAAGTTGGTTTTAGTATCCAAGTAGAAAACTCTGAAAGAATTGCAGCAATAATAATGAAGAGGAAATCATTGTTCATTGTTTTTAAATGTTGATTCCTGGAAAACCTGAAAGCATTGTGAAATCTCCAGGCTCTTAAGATGAGCTAGTGCTCTCAGAGGTCACCGAACAGGCAGTGGGCTGCATTCTCTTGGCCGGGCTGTATTCCAGAGCTGGTCCCTTGGGGAGAAGAGGAGGGACTGGGGCTACAGTCTTAAACAGTTTTCCAGCTAATGCTCAACTTGAAGTTTGTTTTGACAATTCTTTTTGGCTGATAAAACTGCAGATGCACAGCACTGCCAATTTCACTCTGTACATTTGTGCCTGGAGCGTGTGCTCAACACAAACACCCACTTTTATAAAGAAAGCTCATTGAGGATTCAGAAAAATAATATTTTGTTCCTTTATTACTAACTCCTTGGAATAATAGATATGCACATTCTGAAGTCAATTTGTGTATCAGTGGAAGTATACTCAGTTGCATGAGTAAGTATTTTGCTTACATTTATGCATTTTATTCAGCTGCCAGACTGCTTAGCTCCAGGACTAATTTACAGAGAGCCAGGTCAGACCCACCAGTAGTATCAGATGTATAATCTCAAAGTGTTGACTCCACAATAATGAAGCCATGCCATATATTATCTTATACGTATTGAAATAAAGGGAAATGTCATTTGGAGCTTTTAAAACTCCATGGTAAATTTTTGATGGTAATGGATCAAGGGATACTGTGATGTGGAAGGATGGTTCTCTCCTCATCTACCCAGCCTGAGCCAAAGAAATGCCTGTAAATGCTTCTTTCCTCACTCCTACATCATTATGTTAGAGTCCTTTTGAGATTCATCCTCAGCCCCTCCTGTAATCCATCTGCATATTGCCTCTCAGTGACGATGCCCAAAGAAACACAGTGCCAGTTTCCACACACGTATTGCTGGACCCCTGCTTCATCTCCTCTCTGCTGCCTCAATTGTCAGACATCCTGCACTAGATGAGTACAAATTTCTTCCAACAAAATAATGAGAAGTCTGAAGCCCTGCCCTCAACCCTCCCCCCCCTTCCCCCCCCCCCCCCCCCTTGATTTTCATCCACTTTGTGAACTGCATTCCTTGGCCACAGACATCATCCCGCTTCTTGTCTGTGGCTTGGCTTGACTGTTCACCAGCTTGGTCCAGTACTTGATCTTAAGGCAAACTTCCAACTATCTCTCCGTGCTCTCACTGGGATATAACATTGTCCACCTTCAGCATGGCTCAGTTCATCTGCTATAGAAACCCTCTTAACTTGGTTTATCCAATGTTTGACTCTTGCCTTCTATCCTCTGTAACTTGAGGTCTTCCAGATCTATGCTTTCCTTGTCCTGTTTCCCACTCACCCCAGTGCTTGTTGGTCTGCATACAAAAGTTTTCTTAATCATTGTCAAGTCATTATCCACTGACTCTGGCTATGACATAAAACTAGTACTTAATTAAAAGTGCTTGTATCTGCTAACAGTATAAAAGTGATTAGCCTGGTGTGATTAGATGATGGGAATACAACCAGTTATTAACTTGTATGAAGGGAGATTGAGAGCTGCTGGAGTGCGATAAAGAGATCTGAATAGAAGCTCAATGGACTTGTTAAAATAACCCAGACCTCTGGCACAGTGGGTTAGTGAATTCACATGCTGTGCCATCACGAGGCTGTGAATAAGTTGTAGGAATGTTTGATCCCCTGCCAGGCATGGCCCACATGAGCTGACTGTCAGTTAGAAGGATGAGCAGATATAACCGATTGTGTCTCTGCAATTAACGTCAGTCATGGCTCAGTTGGTAGCACTCTCAGTTCTGGGTCAGAAGGTTGTGAAGTCGGGTCTGATCCCTGCATAAGACCCACCCTGGCTCGGACTGTTGGAAGGACTGGTTGCCCCTTGATCTTCATCTCCTGTCGTCTCCTAGGGCATCAGTACAATTCCTTCCCTACCTGATGATCTAACTCCTTAAGGCTCTGATTTTATTGGCTGCTACTTGCCATGAATAACAAACACTCAATCCTTTTATTTAAGTTGGTTCAGTACAGAACCGACTCATCTCACTGTGTCCGGTGCGCACAGTTGAACGCTTTCCATTTCTGCAATCATCTTCCTTGTTTTTCTTGGCCCTGTCACGCAGGGGAATGTTCTGTACAGCTGTGAAGTGCAGTGTTTCTAGTGACAGTTTGAAGGCAACAGGATATGTCATTCCGTGTTTGAGAATCACTGGGAAACTAACCCAAGGATCCTGTTTTGACAGTTTAAAGACAGGCTGTGAATCCATGACAGTATGTGTGTAATTGTTGGTTGTTGCATCAGTGAGATAAAGCAGACAGGAGAAAGAGAGAGCCTAGCAGAAGGAAGGAGGGAGAGAGAATATGTAAAGAAGGAAAGTAGCGATTAGGACTCAAATGCCAGAGCTCATATCTTGTATCACAAACCAAGAAGTATATTTTCCTTTGTATAAACTTAAAAAATAATGCACACAGATAAAAGTGTCCATAGCAGGTGCATCTGTCCAACAGTGTGCTTTGTTGAGAAACGTCCTGCTATATATTGCTGGGTGTGGATCACATGCAGGCAGAATGGTTTACTTTGGCATCATGCTTGGTGCGGACACCATGGGCCAAAGTCCTGTTCCCGTGCTGTACTGTTCTATGTTTTATATTGTGGTGGAACTTCACATTGTATACAAAAGGTGGACTAGTGAATTTAAAAGGTTGCCTTATAACTCCAGTGACTTTCATTTGCTTTGGAGAGATATGAAATGGATTATCGTTTTGCAGTTGTACAGAATTTACCTCTAGATTTCTTTTATGTCTCAATTCCTGATTTTTTTTTTTTCCACTGGAAAACTGTTTGGTTCTTTGCTCCCTGTTTTCACTGACATCCTAAGCAATAATTCACCAACTTGCCTTTTGTCGGTATTTAAATCCAAATTTCACTTTCAAGCTCAATTCTGTTTCCTTTGGAAATATTACTCATAGTTCCTGAACTTAAGAGGAAGAGAAAGACGTGCTGATACAAGCCAAAAAAAAGACTTGGGTTCCATACAGCTTTTTAAAATATTTTACATTGAGATCTATGTTTTGCAACTGAATGTTATTTTTGAGAAGGATAAGAAACAGATCAAACAGACCTGCTTTAAGGATCATCAATATCAGCTTCAGACAGGGGAAGAACATTGGTCTATAACATCCACCCATACAAAGAATTCCCATGGTGCGTTTTTATGAATCCAAAATCCTGTTTGCTGACAGGAACCTGTCCATTTCCCTTTTAAAATCAAACAGCAGAAATGAAGTAAAGCAGGAAGTGTTTGGGAATGCACAGTATTCCCACCTTTGGAGTGTAGTCCATTCTCAGGTAAGGATGAGGCACGTTCCCATGAAGAGCAAAAGAAGAACAAACAAGTCCAGAACACACTTAATGCTGAAAGAAATAACACAGGAAAATGGAACAAAAAAGGTTAGTTTGTAAATACCAGCAAGAACCAGACTAATTGCAAAAGAGTCAAAGGGGAAGGGAAGACTAAAATAAGGGAGGCAAAAGGAACATATTAGACAAAATTAGCTGCCAACATAAATGGGAATCTATAAGTGTCCTTTAGGCACATATAACTGGTAAAAGGATGGTACATGGAGGAGTGATCTGTTAAGAACAAAATGGGAACTTGCACAAGGATGCTGAGTGTAGAGTTAAGGTACTAAATGACTATTTTGCATCTGCCTTCACCAGGGAAAACGGTGCTCCCAAAGCACTAGTGAAGAAGGAAATAATTGAGACACTGGATATATTTTTTTTAAAAATGATAGCAAGAAGGTATTAGAAGGTTGGCTGAACTTAAAGTAAGGAAGTTACTGGGACCAGATGAGCCCGACCCAGTGGTATAGCTGGGAGAGGCACTGCCTCACTGGCTCCAGCAACCTGGGTTCAATCCTGACCTTCAGTGCTGTCTGTGTGGAGATTACCATTCTCCCTGTGGCCGTGTTGTATCCCCCCCACCCCTGGTGCTCTGGTTTTCTCCTACATCCCAAAGTGGTAGCGTAGCGGTTATCATGATGCTATTACGGCGCCAACAATCGGGGTTCAACTCCCATCGCTTCCTGTGAGGAGTTTGTATGTTCTCCCCGCGGCTGTGTGGGTTTCCTCCAGGTGCTCCGGTTTCCGGAGGTTAACATGGGTAGGTTAACGTGGATTTATATAGGTGGCACAGACTTGTTGAGCCGGAAGGGCCTGTTACAGTGCTGTAAATAAATTTTTAAAAGTAAAGTTTTAATTGGCCACTAAATTATCTCGAGCGTGTAGGTGAGTGGTAGAATCTGGGGAGAGTTGAGGGAAATGTGGAGAGAACAAAATAGAATTAGTGTAAACGGGTGCTTGATAGCGGTGGGCTGAAGGACCAGTTTCCGTGATGTACAACTCTATCATCTATGTAAATACATTAAGGGGTTGGGGCAGAGTGCATATACTGGGAGGCTGGTCCCATTGATGGAGGGGCAAGAACTAGAGGTCAGAGTACAAAATAAAGGGGATGAAGTTTAAGAGTGGCATGAGGAAAAGTTTTTTTTTTACTCAGAGTGTGGTTGGAATCTGGAATGCACTGCCTGCAGTTGTGGTGGAGGTAGGTTCCAATGTGGCTTTCAAGAGGAAATGGGATAAATATATGGTGAGGAAATATTTGCAAGGCTATGGAGAAGGAACTGGAGGATGAACTTTGCTCTGGTATGGAGAAACGCAGCAGACATCATGGGCCAGATGACCTCCTGTGCTGCAGCCTTTCTGTGATTCTGTGATTTGTGGCATACTTCATGCTTATCACCCATACAGAAAGTAGAATTTGTAGGATCTACCTGAGGAATCTCTTCCGGGGCCTACCAGAAGCAAGAATGCACCTGTGGTAATAACCTCACTGCCTTCTTGAAATGGCAGCTGATTTGCTGTGCATTTCCAATGTTTTTTGCTTTCTTTGTGTTTCCCTCACTTCTACAGAACTGTTTCCTTCTCCCTCTATTACTGTGGCTTCTTCCAGCCAGTTTCATGTAGCCATAGGCTTCGTGGTGACTCTAAGGACCAATGTTGCTCGAGCCGTGAGCTGACTTAAGCCACTATGATCAGATTGCTCCGGTCTCACTGGATACGAAGCCCTTCTCATCGGAGCCCCACAACTGAGAGATGATCAATTATTATTGACATCCTGGACAGCAAGTTAGTGCTGGGCTTTGAGCACAAGTACAGGGTACAAGGTTTTTGGTTGGTTGGGCCGGTAAATGATCAGGGTACAGGACGAGCAGTCTGGAGTTTGATTGCCTCTGTGGAAAGATATGAATTTGGATTTAATTAATCTTGTGATATGGATACTGACAGATTATGAAAGAAACCCGCAGCTGTCTATGTGACTGCTGTTCCACATTAAATGTTGACTTTGTCCTGAAAAGTATCACAATTCAGACCATCCTATCAGATAACCAGGGAAAAATAGGAATGGTAATGAAGTAAGACTTGCATTTATATAACATCTCCCATATGCCAGGTTGTCCCAAAATGCTTTGTGCCCAGAGGAATCTTTTTATAATGGGAGACACGGCAGCCAACTTACATACTTCAACCTTTCACAAATAGCAATGATATAAATAACCAGTTTACTTGTTTTAAACGCTGGTTGAAGGGTCATGGAGCAGACTCGATGGGCCAAATGGCCTACTTCTGCTCCTTTGTCTTATGATTTTGTCTCCGAGTAGGAGATCCCTCCTACCTTTTGAATAGTGCCTTAGGATGTTTTACGTCCACCTGACAGGGAACTGGTTTGTCCAAGAGCTGGCACATCTGTCAGTGGTGGACGTCTTCCCAGGTTGGTGAGGCTAAGAGTGAACTGAGCTCACTGCATTCTGGTGCACGGGTTGGAGTGCTACCCAGCCAATAAATGGAAAAGAAATATTTCATTTTATAGCATCCTCCCATTCAGTACATGGGAGAATCTGCTAAACTCTGGAGCATTAGGGGCATTATGTATTATTACACAATTACAATTCCAGAAGTACTGAAGTGAATAGGGCAAGGTTTTTTTTATTATTCAGCTCCATCAGACTGGTCTGAGGCAAGAGAATCTTAGGAAACCCAAGAGAAGATCTCCTGAAGTCAATGCAGATAATTTACTAATGGTAAAGCAAAAAGGCGACAGGAGAATGTGAAATAAAAAGAGAAAATGCTGGAAACGCTCAGGTCAGGCAGCATCTATGGAGAGAAATGCTGTTAACATTTCAGGTTAAATTCCTTTGATTAGAACTGACTTGCTAAGTAGCTCCATAATGCATGGATAGTGTTTCAGCCTGACTTGCAGCATGTTGCCCTTCCATTGTCCAAACTCCTGTCCTTTTCTATGAAGGAGTGGAAGTAAGCAACAGAACACCATGCATAAACCTGTCATCTCTACGCCGAGATGGACAAGGGCAGCAGATGTAATGAAGCACCACTACCATGCTTGCCTCCAAGCTACCTCGCCATCATGGCCACCTCACCATGCTTCATTGTTGCTGGGTCAAAATCCTTGAACACTGGAGGAGTACCATCACTATAAAGACTGCAGCAGTTCAAGAAGGTGCCTCGCCATCACCTTTTCGTGGGTATTTGGGGATAAGCAATAAATGCTGCCTTCCCAGCATGTATCCATGAATGAAGAAAGACTGGAGGTGGAAGATTTTCTCTGAAGTGTCAATGTTCCAGAGAAGCCAGTCCACCTGAGGTACAGGGTCTCAGCCAGAAATGTCGACTGTTTATTTCCCTCCATAGATGCTGCCTGACCTGCTGAGTTCCTCCAGCGCTTTTTGTGTATTGCTCCAGATATATCCAGCATCTGCAGAATTTCTTGTGTCACTGTGTGCCTGTGACTGATTTCTGGTGAATGAGTGCAAGGGAATTTTGGATCATGCATTTGAAATGTCATTAAAGTTGCAGTGCCCTGAAGCGTTACCAACATAGGACAAGTGTGACAAAGAGGAAGGGATGGGAAAGGAAACTGGAAATCAGCAATCTCCAAGTCATTAACTTTCACTTCTGCAAGCCTGGGTTGAAATCCAGCACAGCTGAATCTAGCCATTGCCTCAAGGTGAAAGTTCTTCAGGGTAATGTATTCTGGAGTGTTTTCAGTCAGATTGGCAGGCTACAGGCTATGAGATCATCAGCCTGCCCTTCTAAGAAAGGGGTTGGTGATGCACAAAAATACATCATTAAAAAAGCTGCTCGTGTTATGCCCACACAATGTGTGAGCCAGGCATTTGTCCAGTTTATTCCCAGATTACACTGAAAACTTAATCCAAAATTTCAAAATATTTGGCTAGCTCGCTATTTTTGATTGAAAACGCACATAAGTACTGTTACTCATCCATTATGAATATCCCTCTTTAGAATTAAGCTCCAATGAAGCTTATGAGCCTTTGTGACATAAAGTGAAAAGACATGCTGCAATATGCAGTATTTGGATGATGTTCAGGTTTTGGTATCTAAGTTTGAAGACACTGCCTGGTGGATAGCAGGCTGGTCAAATTTGCAGAGAGTTGAAATAGCCAACGCAAATGGACCTCGTGCTTCAAGAATGATAGACGAGGAAATTAAGCTTCCATTTTATTTGTAAAGTTTATTTTTTCATTGAGGCAGTGAGTCCTGAGAGTATATCCCATTTGCTTATTATTCTTTTAATACAGAAGGTCATGAGCTTGAAGAATAGTCTGGTGCAAATAGATTGTTAAAAATACTCCATAATCCAAGGTTATTGTGTAGATACGTGGCAGATTCCAGCATTGCGGACCCTTTAAAGATTACCTAAGGATAAGGTGATATCTATTGGAAGATTTTTTTTGTTATTGAAAGATTTCTCCTTTTTGTCCCCTCCTATGTTCAAGTGATACCACATAAAGGACCGGGTACTTAAGCCTTTTATTGCCTTTACTTAGCAGCCAGGGCAGCTCCCCACTTCCTAACTCTGGCCCCAAACCACTCCTTGATAGTCCCTCGTTCTGTCTCTGGTAATGATTAAATTCAACAACTCCTCATCCGGGAGAAGGGTGAGCCAGGACCCCAACCCAACAATTCACCCCAGTTCAGCAAAATGTCAGAGTGCTTGGAATTCCCCGCCGCATCTTGTTTTGAAGGAAATCTGTATATTCTTCTACAAGGAAATGAGATTGTTGCTTGGGAAGGAGGGGACTTTAAAGGGCATGAGTGTGGGATTGGAGTTTGTTTGGGGATAAATCCAAGAGTAGTCTTGATGGACCATCTGGCCTGTTATTGTGCTTCCTTAAACTTTGATGCGATGGGTATGCATTGAAACCCAAGCCGTGAATCATTTGGTTATTCTGTGGCTGATCAGTATTTTGCTGTTATAATTGGAAAAAGCAACAATTTTACCCCATTTCTGTTCTGAAGGAATTGTTTACAGGTATTGGAGAACAATTTCCAAATGTTTCCTTTACAGTTGAGGAGGAAAACTAAGTTGTATAACTCAGCAGCATGTGCTGACTGAGAAAGTCACTTTCTGAAAGATTGCTGATGTATCCTTCTCCTCCAAACCCCAGTGTTGAAAGTGATGAGGAAGTTTTCCAGCAAAACCCTTTCATTTAAGTTTGTGTTAAACTTGAAGTGTTTTTTTTAAAAAAACACGTGGGTGACGTGGAGTGCTGAGTGATTTACTGGTCACGTGGTCGGCAAGCAGCTTGTACAACCTGACCAGGAGATGATCCCACTTGCCCATACGTACACTGTAGCAAGTTATTTGTGGTTATGTGGAGCAGGACTGGGAATGGAGGTATTTTATGTCTGGAGTTTGAAGAAAACTGTTTGGGTTAGAGCCTATAAATCCATTGTCTGAACTCGTGAGCTGATGGGCCCAAGTCCAGCTCCTATCACAGCAACGGAAATTTAAATGCAGTTATGCTTGACATGTAAAGCTAATTTCAGCATTAGTGACCATGAACTGCCAGACTTTCTCTCACCAAAGTTCCTGAGGGCAGGGAAGTGCCATCCTTGCCTGTTGGCCTGAAGTGATTCTTGGTGCACAATAATGTGGTTGATTCTTAACTTCCCCCTGAAATGGCAAACAACTCGAGGGGTAATTGGGGAGGGGCAGTAAATGCTGAACTAGCCAGTAATGCCAGGGCAGCTAAGGATGGGCAATAAATGCTGGGGCCTGCCTAGTGATGCCTGGGCAATCGGGGAAAGGCAATAAATTCTGGCCAGTAATATTGGGGTAATTGGGAATAGGCCATAAATGCTGATTTTTTTTATCAGCAGTGCAGCGGTAGTTAGGGATAGGCAATAATTGCTAAGGCCTTACTAGTGATGTGGAATAATTAGGGGTGGACAATAAATGCTGCTCTTGCTATGTCCTGAGAGTGGATGTTTTAAAAACAGATTTTCAAAAGATCATTGCAACTAGAAATACCATTGCCTCTTTAGTCATTTCTCTCTTTTGTTATGGCCTCTCTGAATTTTGACTGCAGTTCAAAAATGACACAGTTTAAAAATAATTAACATCTTCAAAGTGATTGTTTTATATATTTTAAAAAACACTGGCTCCTGTATCACTCTATCAGTGGTAAGCACACTTTGTCATATGGGTTCGTTACCTGGCTCACTAGCACTAAGGCAGGAGAATTTCATCATTGTTTCTGTGTCTGTGCAGATATTTAAACAAAAAGCGCCTGCTGTGATTAAAGGTTTTTGCATGAGATATTTTCAGTCAGCACATGTTGATGAATTTTTCTTTTAACCTTTAAGTAAGATCCAAAGAAATTTTTCACAACTCAAACCGCGACATTTCACACATCTGTGTTTGTTTAAATTACCAGCTAAGCAGTTGGAACAATGTCTAGCCCCATGACACCACGGTAACTAAATAAAGGATCTGCAGAACATCATGTCAGTTTTCCAAAACGTTTTTTTGGTAAATTTTTGAACTGTGGATTGATGATTAGATTGTCAGCTGCAATTTTCTGCAACCCACTACTTGTTTATCGTTCCACAGTGAATGTATTACACAGCCTTTTGATGTGTTACGGATAGTTTGTCAGAAGTTCCCCACCAAGGCCTGTGTTGATCCCCAGCTTCACAAAAAGAGAAATGTCACCATTCAGAGCTCTGGGCAAGGACACTCGTAATGCGTTGTGTGCTGGTGGGTGGGTCTATCTGTGGACTGCTTCCGTTCAATGGGTGAAGTTGCTAGGGGGTTTGAGCTTTCCTTCATCTGCTGTTGAGTAAACTTTTGTACTTTTCATTTTTCAGGAACCATGCGTCCAGTTAGAAGAAATTTTTATGACCCTTCTTCAGCTCCGGGGAAAGGCATAGTTTGGGAATGGGAAAATGACAGTTGTTCCTGGACTCCGTATGACATGGATATTTGCATAACCATCCAGAATGCATATGAGAAACAACATCCATGGTTGGACCTGACTTCTCTAGGGTTCTGTTATATTATTGACTTCAATAGCATGTGCCAGATGAACAGACAGACACAGCGTAAGCGCCGATTGCGAAGACGCATGGACTTGGCCTACCCTTTGACCATGGGCTCCATCCCTAAATCTCAATCCTGGCCCATTGGCACACAGTCGGGGCAACCGTGCAGCTGCCAACAGTGCGTCCTGGTCAACAGCACAAGGGCAGCCTCCAATGCCATCCTGGCATCCCAACGACGGAAAATATATTCTGCCACCAATGGGACTCTGACTGTCCGCCAAAGTAACTCCTACAATGGCACAGCCTTGTGGTCAACTATGAGCACAGCCGGGACCACCCCTCCAAAGCCCGAACAGGCCCGTTCGCCAACCACCGCACAGCTTTCTCCCATCTCTCAAAGCCAGAGCACCACCACAACAACTCCGATCCCAGGCCAGAACAACCTGAACAGACCTGGAACCCAGAGATCAGCAGTAGTCAGCACAAGGGCTTCCATCCCTCCTGGGTAAGTTCAAATGGAAGAGAAATCTTGACATATTGCTGTTAAGTTGTGAAGGAAGATAACGGGCAGAACTTTTGCTTTTAAGTGTGATATTGGTATGAGTTTTTTTTAAATGCAAACAGACACTTCAGCCTGCCTCTTTACTTGGCAGGGGAATTTAACAATACAGTCATGTTGAGTGTTTGCAGCACTTTGGAGACATGTCCTGCCATTCAACAAAATGCTGTCCTTGTAAGTGCAGATCACTGGTGCAAGAATTTGCAATGGAGTAATGCCTGCTGAACGTATCAGAATTAGCCATTTGAGTGCAGTTTGCTGCGGATTTTTGTGTTTTATATCCACAAGCCTTGTTGGCTTACAAAAGCTGATGTCGTACCCTCTGCAATGGTTTTGACATTATCCTTCCTTGAAAACAGCTGCAGCAACAGGTCCTCCTGCTTTTTATCAAATGTGTGACAATGCAGCTGGTTGTGACAGAAGATGAAGGTTGAGGTTTTGATGTGGTTTCTCTCTCGAACTGGGGCTCTGAAATCCACACCTCCCACCAACCAAAACTGTGACAAATAATATCCATAAAACAACAGCACAACACAAGAAAGCAGCAACTATTTCCATTTATGTACGGCCTTTGAGACTACAACAACAACATCCCAGGGTACTTTGCAACAGCATTATCAGACAAGGATATGAAGTCAGGGCCAAGTTTGCAGACGCTCCAGTTCAGCTTCAGGCAGTTGCATTAAAAGGAACGGACTCCTTGGTGAGGGAATAGGGTGTACGAAAGAGACTAAGGATGACACTTTGTCTTCCCAGTGTTTAAAAGTGCATTTCCCAGTAAACCATCTAACATCATAGACCAGCGGTCAGTGTCTGCACTCAGTAAACCATCAGACACCACAGACCAGGGGTCAGTGTCTGCACTCAGTAAACCATCAGACACCACAGACCAGTGGTCAGTGTCTGCACTCAGTAAACCATCAGACACCTCAGGCCAGTGGTCAGTGTCTGCACTCAGTAAACCATCAGACACCTCAGGCCAGTGGTCAGTGTCTGCACTCAGTAAACCATCAGACACCTCAGGCCAGTGGTCAGTGTCTGCCCTCAGTAAACCATCTAACATCACAGACCAGGGGTCAGTGTCCACACTCAGTAAACCATCAGACACCACAGACCAGGGGTCAGTGTCCGCACTCAGTAAACCATCAGACACCACAGACCAGGGGTCAGTGTCCGCACTCAGTAAACCATCAGATACCACAGACTAGGGGTTAATATGTTCATTCAGAAAAATGTCAGTGCTATGGTGTGGACCAGGGGCTGTAGTGCAGTCTGAACTGTTTGGGTTTCCAAATATTGCTTACAACAGGTTTCAATGAATAGTTGGTGTTGCAGAACGCAAATATATAATTTCCTGAAATTGAAAACGAATAGGGCAGGGAGAAAGCTGCAGTCAGGTGCATTGGATGAAAGCACAGATGTGATCAGTCAAATCATGTAAGGAAATGTCAACAAAGAGCAAGACAAATGGATAACTGGAATCAGCCATGGCAGCAGAATAAAATCATAGATTCAAATTAAACAGGAGGGGTTAATGAGATTTAATTGGCCAGCAGATTCTAAAAGATAAAGCTCATTCAGCTGGCTTATGAATCCTTGTGACCCTAACAAAGGGTCACGTGTCAAAATACATGGACTCTTACAAGAACTATTTTACATAATGTGTCCTCGTATTAGTTCAGTGCTTTCACCTTTGAGGTAAGTTCATTGTGCTGTTCATATAAGCTCATAAGGCTGCTTGTGAAGAAGAGTGTAGCAACAATATGTATCTATCACCAGCAGAAATGAAGTAAAATAACATATTCATCAGGAATTAAACGAGAAACAGGTTCATGTTTCAGATTTTATAACCTGATGTAAGTGCTTGTAATGTTTCAGAGTCTAGCTCAGTCCTGATGAAGGGTATCCATCCAAAGAAATCCACCTAGCCTTCCTCTGTCATTTGTCACTTATTTCTACCAGTATTAATCCCTTTCTATGGTAGTTATTCTACTTTGACATAGTGCACCTTTGAGTAAGTAAATAAAAGAGCTATCACCTGTAAAGTAAGAAATCCATTTTTGATAACAGTCAGAATTGTAGATGATTAGTATTGGATTTGAAATAATTTTGTTTTCCCAATGCTATGGATATCATAAATTATGATGTTAGTCCTTGTGGAATTATTGCAGGAGCTTTATCAGCATAAAACCCCAGACCAAAATACAAAGGAATATTCAGATCCAGATGACCTTTGTGCTTGCATTTTGGGTAGGAATTCCCCATGGATAATACAAATGAAATCTTGAATGCAGCTGTTTTCAAAACTGATTACCCCCCAACATATACAGGCAGCTCCTGTAAATTAACATGACACCAGGTGGTTAAGGACACTTCGATTTTGAATGTACAGGCAATGGTATCTTCAGTAGAAATAACGAAGCAAGATATCAGGAAGGCATTCTGACAGTGCACGTCCTGGCATGGTGATTGGGAATGAGCACCCACAACATGGACAAATGTTCAAGTCCCTGCAGCAGTGATGGGCAGGAGTCAGGAGTGGTGGTCAAAGGGAAAGCGAGGAGGTTCTCAGCATTACTAGAGCAGAGAGGAAGCGTGCCCACAATGGAGAGGGCCAGGTGGGCCTGAGGGAAAAGGGAGAAGATGAACTGTGGGAAGGAAGTCAAAGGTAGCAGTTTACATTGAAGTGTTTGGGGAGGTAGGAGTCAGTATGAAGCAATGGGGACCACATGTACATATCCACATTGTTACAGGGCGAATACCTGCATGCCGTCTGTAATTGCACGTGAAGCATTTCTTTTCAGTGGTTCCACTGGCCCTGTTTGTTCCCCCCTTTCCCCACCCCCCAGTGGGTCCATGAATTAAAGGCAACACACAGGACCACAGAATACTGTCAGTTTGAACTGCAGGAGACAGGACTGTAGATACAGACTGGAACTATATTGGTGGGTATGGCCTGGTGTGCAGAGTGTTAGATGGTATAGTGGAGGGAGAGAAGTGTAACAGTTTTACTTGGAGAGGTGATATTTGCTCCAATCAATGGAGGCATAGCTTGTCTGATAGGGTGGGGTTATTAGCTGACTGGTTCCACTTTTCTGCCACTTCCTTGTGTCTGTATAGCTGGCTTTGAAGGAGCAAAAAGCACAAAATGCTGGAAATACTCAGCAGGAGAGCAAGGTTCATAGAGATTGGCAATTCATCGGCTGATGCACGACCTGTTTCTCTCTCAGTTGCTGCCTTACCTGCTGAGTAATAGTATCATTTCATTTTCATTTGAACTTCCAGTTTGAAAAGTAGTACTGCAGTCAATCATGTATTTTGGATAATTCTCTGTAATAACTCAAACCTTCAGAGATCAGTCCAGTGTTATAGCAGTGCAAGTGGCAGGTCTTTAAAAGCTTATTATTTTGAGTCGCTGGCAAGACTTGGTCTTATTTTTGAGTTTTGTCTTTATTTATGAGCTTTCTTGGAAGCCACACTTGTGTGATGACAATGGCCTTTGACGAGACAGCGACTTATTCTGCCATGAAGCAATTTCTTTAATGAGTCCTACAAGACTATGTTTATTTAAGCAGCAACCGTGTATTATCCCTGGAAGAGTCACGCCCATTATGTTGCATTGTCCTTCAAAGTCCATAATGGAAGCTGTATATAGTAAATCTCTGATAATCTAATGGCCTTGGGACTTTAATAGGGCTGGACTAGCAGATGTTCCAAACTGTTGGCTGTTAATATCCAAACACACTCTTATTTCATTTTTTTAACATGTTACACAGTAGCTTAATATATTTTCCAGTAAACTTGGTGAATTAGAAAGGAAGAGTAAATATACAAGCACTCTGTGCTCTGGCCACAAACCTACCCATGATGGTTACCCCCCGACCCTGGCTCTGGCTACACACCCTGCTTGCACTCTGGACCTCAGGTTTGCATTCCAGACTAATGAGTGAGCCAGCTGCTGGCCATCAGTATTTCCAAATAATTGGAAGCCAAATTATCAGAGTTTTACTTTAAATGTTGATGTTCCTGTAAGCCCAGTATTTCTTCTACAATTATGATGCCCTGTTTCTCTGCTGGCAAAAGTAGGATTGGGCTCTCAGTGAGTTCAGGTTTGCCTGAGGTGGTGGGTTTGTCTAAATTTCCTGATGGAAGTCCGGGGAATTGGTGGAGAAAGTAGGCTCAGAAAGGAACTGAGGTATATGGGGCTGCATGGCTGCTTTTGATGCTATCGGGTTAGGTGTTCTACTGCAAAAGCCATAATGATTCAGATTCCAGTGGAAATACATGGGGAAACAACTGAGTAAGTTCTGTCAGTGAATTCCCTTGGGCCACAGTTTAAATGCAGAAGGAGCATGCTTGTGTCAGTAGTATATTAAAGGTAACTGCACTCCCTGATTTCATATGGGGTCCAACAAGAACAGTAGAAAGCAAAGACTGAGAATTGCCACCCCTTCTAAAGTGGGGCCTCAAACTTGCGACCAAACTGGAATCAGAGTCCAAACAATTCAGCCTTGTGTAGACTTGTGCATACCTGATGCTTGCAATGTATTGTTGCAAAGTACAACAGTACCTTGCGAGGAAGAAGGAAGCATACTTAAGGTTTAGGAAGCAAAAATCAGGCAGTGCTCTTGAGAGTTATAAGATAGCCAGGAAGGAGCTTAAGAAGGAACTTAGGAGAGCTAGAAAGGGACATGAGAAGGCCTTGGCGAGTACAATTAAGGAAAACCCCAAGGCATTCTACACATACGTAAAGAACAGGAGGATGACTAGAGTGAGGGTAGGACTACTCGGGGATAAAGGGGGAAACCTATGCCTGGGGGCAGAGGAGGTTGGGGAGGTCCTTAATGAATACTTTGCTTCAGTGCTCACTAAGGAGAGGGACTTTGATGAATGTGAGTTCTGTGTAGAACAGGCTAATGTGCTGGAGCATTTTGAGGTGAAGAAAGAGGGAGGTATCGAGCTTCTGAAAACATTAGGATAGGTAAGTCCCTGGGGCCAGACAGGATATACCCCAGATTACTGCAGGAGGCGAGGGAAGAGATTGCTGGGGCGTTAACGATGATATTTATGTCCTTCCTGGCCACAGGAGTCGTACCAGAGGATTGGAGGATGGCAAATGTTGTTCCCTTGTTCAAGAAAGGTAATAGGGATAATCCTGGGAATTATAGAGCAGTGAGTCTTATGTCAGTGGTGGACAAGCTATTGGAGAGGATTCTATGAACATTTGGAGAAGCACAGTCTTATTAGGGATAGTCAGCATAGTTTTATGAGGAGCAGGTTGTGCCTCATGAGCCTAATTGAGTTTTTTGAGGAGGTGACAAACAAATTGAAGGTAGAATGGTGGATGTGGTGTGTCTGGACTTTAAGGTGTTCGACAAGGTTCCCCATGGTAGGCTCATCCAAAAAGTCATGAGGCATGGGATCCATGGAGACTTGGCTGTGTGGATTTGGAATTGGCTTGCCCACAGAAGGCAGAGGGTGGTAGTAGATGGAGGATACTCTGCCTGGAGGTCGGTGACCAGTGGTGTTCCACAGGGATCTGTTCTGGGACCCCTGCCCTTTATGATTTTTATAAATGACTTGGATGAGGAAGTGGACGGGTGGGTTAGTAAGCTTGCAGATGACACTAAGTTTGGAGGTGTTGTGGATAGTGTAGAATGTTATCATAGGTTACAACTGGATATATACAGGATGCAGAGCTGGGAGGTGAAGTGGCAGATGGAGTTCAATCTGGAAAAATGAAGTGATACACTTTGGAAGAATGAACTTGAAGGTGGAGTACAAGGTTAATGGCAGGATTCTTAGCAGTGTGGAGGAACAGAGGGATCTTGGGGTCCAAGTCCATAGATCCCTCAAAGTTACCATGTAAATTGATAGGGTGCTTAAGAGGGTGTACAGTGTGCTGGCCTTTATTAGTTAGAGGATTGAGTTCAAGAGCCACGAGCTAGTGTTACAGCTCTTGATAACTGGTTAGACCACATTTAGAGTATTGTGTTCAGTTCCGGTCGCCTCATTATAAGAAGGATGTGGAAGCTTTAGGGAGGGTGCAGAGGAGATTCATTAGGATGCTGCCTGGATTAGAGAACATGATTTATGAGGAGAGGTTGAGCAAGCTAGGGCTTTTCTCTTTGGAGTGATGCAGGATGAGAGGTGACTTGATAGAGGTGTATAAGATTATGAGAGGTGTAGATAGAGTAAACCGCCAGCACCTTTTTCCCAGGGCAGCAGTGGTTAATACCAGAGGACATCCATTTAATGTCAGAGGAGGAAAGTTCAGGGGAGATGTCAGAGGTGGGTTTTTTTTAACACAGGGAGTGGTGAGTGCCTGGAACGCATTGCTGGGGGTGGTGGTAGAGATTGATACAATAGGGACATTTAAAGGACTCTTAGTTAGGCACATGGATGTAAGTAAAATGGAGGGTTATGGGCTGTGTAGGAGGGAAGGGTTAGATTGGTCAAGGAGCAGGTGTTTATATAGGTCGGCACAACCATGTGGGCTGAAGGGCCGTACTGTGCTGTACTGTTCTATGTACTGTGATTGTTAGCCCTACTACCTCAGCTGTGCTCCATCTCTTGAGGCAGAAGGCTGTGGGTTCAAGTCCCAATCTGGAGATACTGGGCAGTACTATGGAATGCTGCCGTCCACCCTGATGACTCTCAGGTGGGTTACCAGCAAACAATGTTTATCCTTTCTACAGCATTGATCTTTCCTTTTTCTAGGGTCTCTAGTTTACCTCAATGCAGTGTCTTGGAGGCCAGCAGTCAGTTTAATCTCCAAGCGGATAATCTGAAAGCAGAGTTAAACTGTACAATTCAAATGTAAATAATTCTTATTTGTGCATTTGCATGTATGACTAATAGCTCCTTTTGAACATAGTTATTCAAGTCCACGGACTCCAGCATCTATGCTGGGAGAATTTTATGGGCTTCAACTGTTGAATTTGGAGAGAGAGTTTGTTGGAAGGTTTAAAGAAAATTAGCATTTGCCAATAAGCTGTCATAATTAATAAGTGTTTAAGAAAAGAATGACCATGTATGGAAGTTGATCGCAAGTGTCTTTTTTGGTGAGTTTTTGCCACAGGGTGTTAAACATCCAACGGACAGACGAAATCCTTGTTGAATGTCCCTTCTAACTTGCCTAAACCCCAGCCATGCGCTTGTTACTTGCTTGTTCTGATTAGGGGCTTGACTTCTACAACCAACCCACTTTAAAACTTGGAATATACACTGAACATTTAATTTTGTTCTGAGTTGGTTAGGATAACATAGTCTATTAAGTCACAGATCTATTTGCTTGTTCTTGTATTCTTCTTTAAATTAATTTTCCTCCTTCTTCCACAGTCCCTCAGGACTGAAAATGACTTAATTCTACGATCTACAGTTAGTCTCTAAAATGGGGGCAAGTGTTATTAATATTCTGCTGTTCTGCAAAGGTGCATAGAACATTGCTTGAGCCACGAGATAAATCTAGTAGTTAAAGCAGAATCAATTTAGAAGCTTTCAGGTCATTATCTGGGCACAGTGTCAAAACATAGTGAGATAACAGGGCTAGTAATAATGTCCTGAAGGCTTTAAGGAGCTAAGTTCTGTGGGTAATCATAATACAGATTGATATTTCTGGTCTTAGAATGGGAAGAGAGACATGAATTTACTATGAACAGTCATAGTTTTATGGGCAGGAGGTATTTAATATGTGGCGTCATTACTGAAGTTGGGACCTGATTTTTGTCACCAAAATACCGAAATGAGCTCCCACATCCCAGATGTTATGGACCCAAATTAATAGTTAGAAAATTGGACATTTTGCTAGCGGTATCAGGAAGAGATGGGGCTGGATTTTAATTGATTTAAAAATCAAACAGTGAATTTATTGTGCACATCCTTTTAAGTTACTTTTGCCTTCATATGCATTGCTTAAACTCAAGAGATTCTTGAACTGAATGACAGAGATATTGTTACGATCGATATTCTGTTGTGGCACTTTTCAGAAGTTGATTCATGGTTCTCATCAGCCAGGTGTACAGAAACCTTCAGTTAGTCAGAGCTTGTCTGAAATATATTTATATTGCAATAGCTTGATGGTGTTTTGCAACTTTTCTTCTCCCAAGATCAAAGAAATTGCCAAAGTGAAAACTAGTGGATAAAAAAATCTTTAAAACAAAATCATTGGCTTATGTTGTCTGCAGTGGCTGTGGGGCCAGGTGGCTGCTTCATGTACACAAGCCGCCGAGAGGTGATGAGGTTTAACGGTTTTATTCCTGAGGCCTTCTACAACAGGGCTCATTGGCCAGATGTGCTTATCCTTGCTCAATAATGCCCAATTAATGATCCTGCGAGAAGTCTTGCTCTGTGTACATGTAGTGAGATGCTGATTAGGTTCAGTTCAAACGTGGTCACATTACCAATACAAGATGGAACAAAAGCTCCTGCTCACTGCTCTCCCTACATCGCTATCTCCTGGGCTACGTTTCAAAAAAATAATAAATTGTCAAAAGTTAGGATAAACAGCATGGAGACAGGCACAAATAAATAGACATCATATCTGCTGGCAAATCAGAATTTAAAGGTCATGTTGTTTCTTCCAAATGTATTTTTTTAAAAAGTGAGGGACCCTTTATCATCACTATACTGAGACCAAGCCAAGGTAATATTGTTTCTATTAATTTGTCCTTGTGTTCAGTTCATGCTGTCATTTATAATAGCAATATTACATTTCATTAATAGCATTTTATTCCAACATAATAACATTAAATGCAATTAATTTGTGATAATATTTTCATGATAAAGTAATTTACAATACAGCATTCTAATTAATGATGCATTCCAAATGAATAGTTTATTTACTCCATTTTACATGAAACTGCACATGCCTCATTATGTTGGTCCTCACTGTTACATTACTGTTTCATGACTGATTTGTATGGATAACTTCATATTGCAGTTCAATTAATTGAACTTAAAATTTAGTTGAGGACTATTCCACTAAGTGATACAGGGAAAAATTCCTTGGGCATGTTTTTGGGTCTGAAACGGATGGCTTTTTGGAGACTTCAGAATAGTCAAAACCTCCACAAAATCTCCCAGTCAGGGCCAGAAATGTGCATATTTTGAGCCTAATTCATATCCGTCATGCTGCATTTTTGTGGAAGTTAGTCAGAATGCACTGGAGCAGCTGCACTTGAGAACCCAGTTGCTACAATATCACTAAGCCATGACCTAGATTGTGGAATAATCTCCTTAATTCAGTGGTATACCACATGGAGAATGTTTCATCTTTCTTGCTTTGTTAGCCAGGAATTCAGTAAACGTTTGGGCAACTGGATTTTTATCATAGACATGTACATATGATTACCAGGCTATAAATTTTGCTATGAATAATTTTGGTTCCTGGAGCTTTTTAACTGGACATTTTTAAGATGCAGCTAAAGCAGAAAGAGGAGATAGTTACCATTGTTACCAATTGGATCTCACAGCAGTACTAGGACTGTATTCTTACAAAGAATTATCTGAGTTAATTTTAGATATTTTATTAATTAACTAGGTAGGAGCTCCACTTTAAGGACTTTTGGTTCAGATAGCATGAGCTTGTTTTAATTCAGTATTTTAAACAATGTTTATACAAAAAGAATGTAGGAGACGTTGTGGGAATCATTGAATTTTTATTTAATACTTGGAAAATATTGGAACTCCACACCACATAATTAATTTTATATTTCTTGCCTTGTTTCTTTCCTTGGAAGCTCAGTTTGGGATTCTGATCAGTCTCTGAAGATAGTGAGGAGTTTTTTTTTTAAATAGCTTATATTATGCGGTTAATTAGCAATTTATAATGATGAAATCTGATTTAATTCTAACCTATTCATCTGATGAACTGCCCAAGTTCCAAAAGCACTCCATGACCATAAATCTGTAAGTACTGGATGAGGTCATTGCACTTTGTACGCAGGGTCATTTGGCCACTTGCCATGTTTCCAAGCAATGGAACTTTAGAATGAGTTTCTGTTGTATTGTTAGCCCTTTTACTTTTTTTTAACAACCAAAGAGAGTGTTGCTGACTTGCGTCAAGTTGCCTTTAAGTCTAAGAATTAAAATTAACCACTCATTTTGCAATTTGCGGATAGTGATTGCAGGACCACTGCATGACATTGAGGTTCTCCCAAGGTTATGAATGCTCAACTTATGTACAGCCCCTACATACGAACGAGTTTTTGGGAGACCGCCGGGATGGATTTGCCGGCTGCTGCAGGGCTGCATGCATCTTCTGCCAGGGTGCCATTTGGTTCTGGGCAATATCTGATTGGTTGAGTTAAATGCCCTGGTTTAACTACATGTTTCCCTTGGTTGGCCTGCGTTTTCATTTAAGTATATTGCCGGGTGGATAAATTTCCAATTTAAGAACTGTTTGGGTTACGAAGAGTTCTCAAGAATGGAACGGTGTCATAATGTGGGCAGTGTTACGAACCAGCAACAAAAGAAACACACCAAGCCATGTATCAGTGTTAAAAACTACTTTATTAATAACTACTTATGATAATAAGAAAAATAAAAGTGAAAATGTTAGAATGTTAGAAGTAAAAATGTTAAATCTTAAACATTAACCCCAAAAACTAAACTCGTAGTGTGTGTGTATGGCAAACTGGCAAACTCCCAAACTCCAAGTCCAGGAATAGTTTTCAAAGTTCAGTTCAGCCAGCCGTAAGGTGAAACGTGAGCAAAGGCTTCTTCAACAACCACCATTGACTGAAGAGGAAACGTAGAGAGAAAAAATTGAGAGTGATTACGAAATCCAAATGTTCCATGATGGAACTCATACGACACCTCAATCACTGATGCTCCATTCCTTTGATCCGAAGTATCTGCCAACCCGAAAGGCACTTAAATCGTGGCTGTCCACACAAATACTTGTTTCCTTCTACAGGTTAACGACAAAGTGGACTCCACCGGATTATTCCAAAAATCCATACGTGGATTGTAGTGACAGACACAGTTACTGTTTTTCATCCATCGATACAGAAACTAGCAGGCTGCTCTCTCGCTCTCTCCTCCGACTGTGTCGTCATCACGCTACACACACACACACACAAAACTCTATCTTAAAGGACCATTCACCAATAGTAAGCTAGTCTGTAACAGCTGGACCTGTAAATAAGGCCATGAATGCTGCAGCGTAGAGTTGGTTTCACTGGCAGCTTCAACAGTTAGCAAAACATGGGAGCTTTCATACCCCTTAATAGCCCAACATAGCATCTCATTACTTATGAAGGACTCTATTGACCAAAGTTCTGGACTGCTATGTATTGGTAAATATGAAGAGCCAGCCTCAACTCAGTGGTAACACCTGAGGTAAAAGTCAGTGGGTTCAAGCATCATTCTGTACACTTGAACACCTAATCTCTGGCACTTTTGTGTGGTGATGAGGGAGTGCTTCACTGTCAAAGCTGCTTAAATTAAAGCCCTATCTGCCCCCAGAGGTGGATGTATAAGATTGCACATCACTTGTCCAAGAAGAGCAGGAGAACTTTCCAAGACGTCATGCCAACATTTATTTCCCAACCAGTATGTAAAATAGCAAAAATTATTTCATTGCTATTTGTGGCATCTTACCAGATACAAATTAGTTTCTGGCCATCCTATGTTGGACAAGTAACTAGTTGGTCCTAAAGCTCTTTGGAATGTCTTGATGTGTAAGTCATTTTATAACTGCACACCTTTTCTCAAATGAAGTACAGTCTGAGCTATAAGCATCATTAATTTGGAAACAACTAAGGTAACTGCTACTCGGAGATCTGAGTACTTTTATTATGAAGACTGATTTTGTTAATGAGTCGAGAAAAATGGTTTCTATAAACCCAAAGTCACAAATGCAAAATCATATTACACAGAAATAATGATAATTCCAGGTGCTGATGAATTTTGTATTGTACATTAGTCTGGGCAGACGTTATTGGTGTATTATTCAAGCTGAACAATTTAATTTAATTCAATTGATAGAATAATTTGTCTATGTTATGTTTTGCAATTTCTCCCTTTGGCTTAGCATTAACCCTTGGGCTTGAGAACCCAACAACAAAGTGTTTAGAACCCATCAGAAATATGAATTAAAAATATTTCTGTTCCATTACATTAACTCGTGCTGTTAACTGAAACAGCAAGTACAATGCCATGAAACCATTTCATTGCAGATGATTTCAGCCCAACTTGATAAGAGGCAAAGGGTTTAATGCCCCACTTAAGAAGATGTTGACTTTAGAGCACTACTGAAGGCCCACTGTCACTTTGATCAAAGGCATTTTAAGATGGGAATAAACTGCTTTTTTTTAGCTTTTGGGTGTTGTATAGACATTAATGAATGTAATTGTAGCATGGTCTCATTATCTTTTGAAGTTATGTAAATACCAATTTATAAGGTTACATGAAACCCTGTTTACTACAGAGTCAGAAGATTTGAGGGCCTTTAATGTATTTGCCTGATAAGGCAGTTCAAACACAAATTGATGTCATCTGTTAGCCTGTAAGATTACCTTTGTTGGCCTTTCTCATGCTGCAGGCAGCTATAAACCAACAATATCTGGTGTTTTAAATGCTAATCATATATAATAAATAGCCATGCAGCCACTTATAACAACACTGAGGGGAGAAACCATGCCTGATGGTTTCTGCAACTGGCTGATAAGGAAGGAGAGATTTTTCTTGTCACAACAAAAAAAAGATGCTTAGGCGACAAGAAGAGTACCTTGGCCAAGATTTGTGTTGTGGATAAAGCTTGGTAGGTAGGGTTTGTTCTTTGCTGGCCATCCTATAAACCACTTCTGCAGAATGGCAAACAGTAACAGAAAATAACTGGAAACAAAAAAAGAGCTGCATCTTGTCATCACGGTGTCAATGGTTTATGTTTTGCATTCGGCAAGATCCCACAAATGGTGAACAAATGATTTACTTTTGACTATGTTGGATTAAGGAAGGAGTTTTGGCCATGTGGCAGGGAGCACTCATTCTCTTTTGCAAATAATGCCTTGAGATCATTGACAAGTACAAGGAGTCAATCAAAAACTTAATTCAGCATCTTTTATGAAATCTGGTACATCCAGCAAAGCTCAGTCACAGCACTGAAATCCTAATAAGAGCAGCTTTCTCTCATGTAGTTCCTTTAATGAAGACATCCTGAGCTGCTTCGAATTGCCATCATCAAAAAGTGGTATGTTTAGGTCTGTGGCTGCCAACCTTGATTTTATATAGGAACAATAGCTGCCCTCAATGTCTGAATATTTACTGATCTTTTTCAAGCAAGGTTGTGAAGATGTTCAAAATTGTGAGGAGTGCAGTTCAAAATTGGTTTGAGATTCAAAAAGATAATTGTGAGGAACTGCAGGCAAACAGGGTTGTTCACAGAAGTGAGTAAATTCAGGTATTGCTTTGATAATATCATGTGTAATTTCTTGTGAAATTAGAGTTAACAAGGGAATTGATGCCTATTGTCCAATCCAAGGTGCTAACAGCCACTTAGTGGCCGTACTGTAAAGAAATGACTATCGCAGGCAATTGGGATTAGCAACTTGGTTGGCATGGACAAACTGGGCTGAAGGGCCTGTTTCCATGCTGTACAACTTTATAACTATGACTCTAAATAAAGAGTTGGGACTCTTATTGATGTGATCTTAGCTGGGATAAATACTTGTTCTTTAGAGCAAGTCACTGAGTCCTGGCTGGGGTTTGAAGGTTCCTAGAATTTCTCTATGGCTAAAGGAAGAGTTTTCAGATGCTGCCAAGGATGCACCTAAGGTGGAACTTGAGACCAATCATTCCATGATAATTGCATGCAATCTTGTTTGAATCCAGTGCCATCTACAACCAGGTTGTTAGGGGAAGTAATAACAGATGACGATGATCTTGATCCATAGTTTTCTTACCCCATAATCATATAGCAACAATATTATCTTAAATCAGCATGGATGAGAATATTCAAAAGTGACAAAGCGGCTTGAATAGAGCTGGGGAGGGCTTTCTTTAAACAAACATCAATAATTTTCAGATTCATGGTGAAGACGTTTTCTGTGAAGTTTTCAACCAGAAGTATTGATTTTTCCATGATCACACCAGAGGCCTTTCAATCCATTTAAAATTCTCTGCAATTTTTTTCCTGCACTTGAGCAACCTTTCAAAGTACCTCAGCTCATACACTTGTAATGTGTACTTGGCTTCTTTTGGCTAAGTGTATTGCTCCCTGCACAAGTGTTATACAATAATTTGCACAAAATATTACCTAATAAATTCTATAACCAGTTTCTAATATCTAATAAATTTGAAATTGAATGTACTGGCATCCTGATTAATCGGCCAATAAGATCTTAAATGTGCTGTGCTTGCTTTTTTATGTTTGATCTCAAAACCTATATCTCATTTTAAAATGGGTAATATCTTCATATTAAAATCTGAGCAAGACCCAGAATGTGTGTAGAAGTGGAACTGGGTTGCAGCAGTGGGCTTGGTGGGAAAAAGTCTTTATAATGAGGTCCTTTGTTTCATATTATTTTCCCATGTACCATGAGTGAGTTTCATTCATGTTTGCAGTCCACATTGGCTGGACTTCGGAGAAATAAAATACTAGTAGTTGCTTTGATCTCTTTATTTCCGTTTGGAATAGGATTAACCTCATGGTTTGTTGCTTATCAGTGTATGTATTTTGATGTGTATCATATGGTGTGATTCAGTCCTTTTTATATGTTTAGCATTTATCTAATATTTCAGTTATCCAAAGTTTATCATTAGGCATTTCCTGTAACATTTCTATGATATTACCGTCAAGACACTCATCAAAGTCAAGTGCTTTAGGGTACATGATGAAACACTATATAAATTCATCAGAGCTTCTTAAAATTGGATGATATGCAGATGGCTTCCACATGTCATAATATTGTATGATAAAGATTCAGTTGCCATAAATCAGTGGTTCTACTAATGTACATGGTGAAATATTGTAAAAGAACATATATTCCAACTTGCCGTAAGCAAAACCAATAGAGATCCCTTAGTTCTTATAGCAAAATCTTGGCTCCAGAGACCCACAGATGTTCTTCTGAACTCTGCCAGAACCATCACAAAATTCCAGCCTTGCACCAGTGTTTAAGCTATCAACACCCAGGCAAGAATGGTCAACTCAGGCTGGAACCAAGCAGTGTGAGTGGGATCTGACCTGGAAGGAATCAGAACTGCAGTGACTGACCTCAGTGGCTGCTGATATATCCATCCTTAGTATAACCACTGCAATATCTAATAATAATCTTGATCAACAAATAGACTAGAAAGAGGATCAGAAGTAAAACATTGAAGGAATGTGGTGGGGCTTCAAGGGAATGTTCCAGTCTTTTGTTTAATTAGAGACAGCCTTTCACAGAGCCTTGCTGATGTGTGTTCCGGCTGAAGATAATGCCTCCATTTCCACTGCATCACTCTGTTGCCCTCTGACTTGTGAACGGTACAATATCACTTTTCAGGCTGACAGTCACACCTGTCCAACTAGATGATCTCTGTGCACCTACGATGACCTTTCCTGCAGATTTATTAAAAATGAATTGGATGGGTGATCTGATATTTTGCAAAGCTGACAAGAAAGGCCTTTGAGCACTGCTGAGTCTTGCTGTCCTGGGACCAAGTCCAAGTCTCCTTGAAACCATGCCAAGCTTTTCAGCTGCTCCCTTTTCATATAAAGATACCACAACCTTCTATTTGTTCCCCTGCACTGTTCAGTGTTAGGATTGAGAAAAGAACCAAAGCAACTGTATACACATGAAGTGTACAGTATCCAATGTTAGTCTATTTTGAAAAAAAAGGCAATAGGAAATATTATATGAGGATTTTAAAAAGCTGCTGTGACTTGATCCTGGATTAGGTTCTGATCACCCATCACCCAGTTTCTTGTTAACCTATATTCATGGCCGGTTCTTTTCAAGTTTACAATATAAAATCCTCATGCCTTTGTTTTAAATCACCTCCAAATTTACCCTTCACTGTCTCCGCAAACTCCTCCAGCTCAGCAATCTCTCTGAGTTTCCTGTTCCTCCAACAACTGGGCTTTAGTTCATTCCCACCATCTCCCTTTCCTTAGCCCAGTTGCCAGTAGCTGTACTAGTGGACCCCACGTGCCCACTTCTGGATTATGTAGGCTATGAGGTTTTGGATGAGCTGACATTCACAGAGGATCAATAATGGGAGGCCAGGAAACTACTTGGAATCAAATGCACTTAAATTATAGCAGAAGAACAGGCTTCTCCTCCCAAGTCCCACCCAGTCTGTGCCACCATTTATCCTCATGCAAACAGTGATTCTAAACAGGAGGAACCAAGAGACTGCAGATGCTGGAATCTAGAGCAATGAGCAAGATGCTGGAGGAACTCAGCAGGTCAGGCAGCATTTATGGAGAGAAATGGACAGTTAATGTTTCTGGTCAAAACCCTTCATCTGGACTGGAAACCCACTGCAACCCTACCCATTCTTTCACCGACGAACATTTCCCTGCCAGCATTCCTA
Source organism: Pristis pectinata (assembly GCF_009764475.1). Taxonomy (NCBI): domain Eukaryota; kingdom Metazoa; phylum Chordata; class Chondrichthyes; order Rhinopristiformes; family Pristidae; genus Pristis; species Pristis pectinata. The sequence continues at coordinate 26,877,140 of NC_067421.1, read as the reverse complement.
AATTAAGCAGCCCTAAGCCTCTCTGGTGTAGATCATAGAGCCTTACGGCGCAAGAACCCTGGGTTTAATTCTGATCTCAGGTGCTGCCTGTGTGGAGTTTGCACGTTCTCCTTGTAACCACGTAGGTTTTCTCTGGGTGCACTGGTTTACTCCCATATCCCAAAGATGTGCAGGTTGATAGGTTATTTGGCCACTGTAAAATGCATAAGTGCGTGGTAGAATCTAGGGGAGTTGATGAGAAAGTAGGGAGAATAATTTTTAAAAATGGGATTAATGTAGGATTAGTGGGAATGGGTGGTTGATGGTAGGTGCGGACTCTGAATCATCAAGACATGCAGCATGGAAACAGGCACTTTGGTCTAAGTTACTCTAACATCAATTTGATCCCGTAACCCTTTCTTCAACCCTTACAGTTCCACGTGAAATTTACCTTTTCCATTTGTTTACTATAAGCAGAGGCCCTCTCACAGTCAACTCATTTCAGTCAGAAGAATCCAACATCAGGCTTTCCTTACAATTCTGCTGTTAAGGATCAACTCTTTTTCACATTACCTCCCAGGCTTGAATGTTATCCTGGTGTCACTGTGGTCAAACTGGGAACCATCTGCTGGCTCGACAAGTGAAAGTTTTAACATGACAGGAAGGTTAAATAGGAGAAGGAAACCATTAGCTGCTGCGAGAAGGAATGAAATAACATGTGGACTGAATTGGGGATCAACAAAGGGGCAGTCACGTTACTGGAAATGAACTTTATCCCCAAGCAGTCAAAGAGAGATAGAAGAGCAAATAGTTTGAGAAATGCAAAAATATCAATAGTGGGAGATTTCAGGCTGCTGTTACTTTTCTTTGGAATGAAGGCGATTGAGGCGGATTTAATTTTGAGAGGATGAATCAAAATGATCTATTTCTCTTTAAAAGGAAGTCAAAAAAAGAAGGCAGTTACTTGGTAGAAGGATCAGAAAGGAATTTAGAAAAATGTTTACTTGCAATGACAGCAGAGGTCTGGAGCTCAGATTTTAAGAGAGTCTGGATGAGCACTTGAAAAGTTGTAGCCACAAAAGGTTATGAATCAAGTGTCAGGAAATAGGATTAACAAAGTCCATTTTTGGCTGATACTGACTTACTGGGCTGAATGTCCTCCTGTGTTGTAGGCTTGTATGATGCTCTGATATTCTCTTCATGGTGCCTATCTAATTGAACAATTTAGTGCAGCGCTCTGCTTGCCCTGTTGGCTGCGTTCTTGATTAGCATCGTTTAGTAGTGCACAGAGCTCATTCTTGGCTGTGCCGAAATTGTTCTGAAAAAGTGAAATAAAATAATTTTGGGGGAAAAAATGACAGCTAAAATGGAAATGAACATACGGAAGTAATTATCAAAAAAAACGGCCAAAACACATTAAAATTTATAAGGTTCTGAGAGGGATCGACATGATTGATTCTGAGAAGCGATTTCTTCTATTCTCTGGCTGAGGAGACCAGAACCAGAGGGTTAGCAGTCTCTGGATAAGGGATATTTATTGAAAGAGTTATCCGTTTGTCTACCTACAAGTCTGAGATGTTCAGCGGTTGAGTATTTTTCAGCTTCAGGTTATTTTAGCTCTGAGGTTAGACTGGAATTCATCTACTTGTGAGGAGAATTGTCAGAGGGATATAAGGTAACAGATAAACAGAGGAAAGCTATTCCATTAGATGATATTTTAATGACTGGGGTCACAGATTCAAAGTTTCAGACAAAAGGTATAAGGGGGTGTGAAGACAAAAATACCTTATATAGACAGCAGTGATGATTTTAATTCCCTAACTGAAAAGGTGCTGGAGATAAATGGTGCTTTCAAAATGGAATTGGGTCGACATTTGAGGGAAAATAATTTGGAGGTCAATGGGGAAAGAGCAGGAGAAAAAAATTACGTGGCTGCAGGAAAAGAAGAATGTACTAAGGATTAGATAGTTCTTTAAAAAAAACTATAGCAGGACACCCTCCTAAGGTGTATCATTGGATACAAATATTTGCCAACTCTGTGTGGTGCTAGCTTACCTATCATCACTTGCAGTCAGAATGCCAAATATTGTTATTTATCTCTAAGAACATTCTATCAAAACTACCTCTATTATTAAAGCATTACAGACTCACTGCTGTAAAATTTACTCCACCTGGATCCCCCTTTTTCTTCCCAGTTTGGGAACCACTATCCACTTATCTACTGCAAATGTTGATTCGAAATTGGTGGAAATAAGATCTGGGTTGGGTTGCGGTGTGGGGTAGCTTCCCAGGGATGATCCTGAAATAATGAAGGAATCCCAGGAGCTTTTGGTGTGTTTCCATTTGTGTTTCCTTGGACTGGAAAGCCCAGAACAAAAAGGTTCAGTCTTGGGTTAAGCCAATAGCCAAATAGAACAGAGAAGAGGAGAAGTCTCCACTCAGTAGGTTTACGTCTTTAGAATTCTGCATCCCAGAGGGTTGTGCATGATAAATGAGTGTGTCCATGATTTGAAGTTGATAGATTTTTGAGCAACTATGATGTCAGACTGGACAAACTGAGGTGGTTCTGCTTAAAGCAGAGAGGAAATTTGGTAGAGCTGTACAAGAAGATTGGTTTCAATAGGGCACTATTTTGTGGCACTCACACAATCAAATGGTCTTATTGAATGGTGAAGCAGTCTCAAGAGGCAATGTACCCAATCCCTGCACCTGTTTCTAATGCCCTTATTTGTATTGTATAACAGCGACAAGGAAGTGAGTTCTAAGCTGCAATCTGATCTCTGAAGTTGGATGCTATTTTTATAAAGTGCTTGGGTTAGTTTTTATGCAGTTTTTATTGTTGGAATCCCTCAGGATAGAAGCCTGTTGGTCACCTGTGGCAGGAAGCTCTCAGATACAGCTGAAAGTCAATCAGAAAGCTGTCCTTATCGGTCTTCGAGGAGTATTTATACATTTTAACTCGTGACTAAAAGCACTTATTAAAAAATAGACTCCAGACAAATGATCTCTCAATTTGTGTCTCAAAGGAACTACTTTGTTCAGCTTGTTCAGCAGCTCTGAAGTACGTGAACAATTGGGAGTATTGCCATTCTGCGATAGGCAGAACTCAGAGCTCCATCACTATTATTACACACAGGGCTATTATTTTAAAATGGAGTGTGCTGTGAAATCAAGTTTATTTTTATTTATTCATTTTTTGGGATCTGAGTATTGCTGATGACGCCAGCATTTATTGCTCACCCCCAATTGTCCTTGCTGGACCATCTCAGAGGGCATCCAAGAACGTTGCAGGGTTTGTTTCCATCTCTCTATAGCTGATCTTGGGTGTATTCCACTGGGTTGGACCAGCTTCCTTGGGATCCACTGAAACAATATTGCATTTCACAGTGCTGAGCAAGATGGATAGTCTTGGCCACAGAGCTGAATTGGTTTCCCTGCCACTGGCTTATCTTCACTTGCTTTGCCCAGTATGATTTTTTTTTTCCCTATTTAAATTCACAAGTCACTGTGCAGTTTTTCATTCAGTCTCACTATTACTCCCTGAGAACCCATGATGCAAGCGCAAGTCGTGTAGGCATGAATTGTGTTTGATACCAACCTTGTTAGTGGAGGTGGCTTGGAACCTTGATCCTGCTCTAGATAAGTTAAGATATCTTTATTAGTCACACATACATTGAAACACACAGTGAAATGCATCTTTTGCGTGAGTGTCCTCGGGACAGCTCGCAAGTGTTGCCACGCTTCTGGCACCAAAATATCATGCCCACAACTTCCTAACCCGTATGTCTTTGGAATGTGGGAGGAAACCGGAGCATCTGGAGGAAACCCACGCAGACATGGGGAGAACGTACAAACTCCTTACAGAGAGTGGCTGGGTCACTGGCGCTGTAAAGTGTTACGCTAACCGCTACACTACCATGCCTGCCTCTAGCATAGTTTCATGACTGTATGTGTTGAAAGTGGCATTGGCCCATGGCAAGAACCAAAGGGCCCTTCCACTGTTGTAGGCTTGGTGAACAGTAACCACAGGATCAGCCATTAAAAAGACTCCCAGGGCTATGATTTGGATTCTCCTTTTGAGGAGTTGGGGAGACCCAAGCAGCATTTTTGCAAAGGCAGAGAAGTGAACCTCTTGGAAGGCACCACAATGTCTCTGTATCCAAGCAGGAGCCAACGTAGTGAAATAACAATGCCCCGAGTGCTGTGAGGGATGGATATTGCTACACATTTGACCAAGCCACTGCTGAGGGATGCTCCAAGTATGGTTCAGAATCTTGCCAAGGCCAGCAGTCACTGGATCACTGACTTTGTTGGAGAGGAACAAGAAGACGATCTCTTCAATACTACATGTTTTGCAGGTAGAATTTTCAATGATTAATGCCAGTGCACCTCATGCTGACTTCATTAAGAACCAGATAGCAAACAGCTTCAGAAAAGCAAAATTAAAATCACATCAATTGTATTAAATACATTACTGTGTCACAAGTGTGACATTGTGTTTGTTAGACCTTGGAGTTACCATGTCGAAGGCACATCCCTTGTATCGGTATTCCTCCCGACCTAGAGAGAATGGGGCAGAGTCAGGAAATTTCATCCAAAATGCTCTTGAAATGTTGCGCTAAAATTAACTTATTCACAAACTGAACATCATCTGTGATCCAGAAGGCAAATTCTTATCTTTTAATGGAACCTCGAGGTTGCTCCTTGCAGTATGTTCAAGTTCATGTAAGAGGCTTCCAGGTTTTGGTCCTATAACAACCTCTCTGCCACCGTGTGCCTGTATTATGTTTTACCTCATTTTCTGCATTAATCAATTGCAATATATAGTTGCTGGAAATAGCAGAAGAATTTTAATTTTCTTTATTATTTGGAGCATATTGTTGCTGTTCAGTTATTTTCTCCTGATGTAATTATATCCTGAGGTTTTGCTGTCAACAAAAGCGATTTTCCCACAGAACAACAAATGGAACATCTTAGTGTTATACCAATTGTATGGAAATACTCACACAGAATCCACAAAAAAAGTCTAATTAAATGCAGATTAGCCCAAACTCTTCAACACCCAACACTGAATGTGACATTTTCTTGGTTGCAATTTATTGATGAAGTTGCAGTCATGACGCCAGTTAACATTGCCTATAGAACAATAGTAATTGCTTTCAAAGTAGCCCATTCTTTGTACAGTGATTTGGGGTGGCCATGAAAACTTACGCACAAATGCAGAGACCTTCCCGCTCCTGTCAACTGTCAGTCACGTGACTCATTTCACCAGTGCAGCACATGACTATTCACTCGAGTGATATTCTGTCGTGCACCTTGAAAAATTCTCAGAAGGTAACAGAAAATTGCAAAACACCCAATGTGGCTCCTTTCTTCAAAAAGGGAGGAAAATGTAAGGCAGGGAACAGTAGGGCAGTTAGCTGAACATGCATTGTTAGAAAGGTGCTAGAGTCAATAACCTAAGACGAAATAACTAATTGTTTAGGAAAGCTGAACATGCTTAAACCTAGTCAACAGTTTTATGGAAGGTAAGTTGCGTTTGACAAATTTGTTCAAATTCTTTGAAGATGTGAAAGGGAGAATTGATAGAGGGGACCTTGTAGATGTAGTGTATTTAGATTCCCAAAAGGCATTTGACAAGGTGCCACCTAAGAGGCTGGTACATAAATAAAGAGCCCAAGGTAATGGAGGAAGTGTGTTAATGTGGATTGGAAACTGGCTGTCACATGGAAAATAAAGAGTTGGAATTAATGGGTTCTTTTCAGGCTGGAGAGATGTAACAGTTCTTGACCCTTAATTGTTTCCTGTTTACATCAATGACCTGGAGGAGGGAACGCAATGTAGGTGGAAGTCATATTATGATTCTGTAATGGGATATAGATTGAGTGATTGGGCGAAAACCCGGCAAATGAAGTTTAATGTGGGGAAGAGTGAGGTCATACACTTTGGTAAGAGGAATCAAAAGGTGGATTATTATCAAAATAGAGGGAGACTGAAAATGAGTAAAGTTCAGAGGGATCTAGGTTTTCTAGTTAGCAGGCAGGTCCGACAAGTAGTTTAGAAGACAAATGGCATATTGGCCTTTATTGTCAAGGAAGTGGAGCTTAAAAATATGGAGGTTTTATTACAGTTGTACAGGGTGTTGGTGAGGCCACACCTGGAACACTGTGCACAGTTTTGGTCCATTACCTAAAGAAGGATATGGTAGCATTGGAGGCAGTCCAAAGGAGATTCACCAGGCTAATTCCTGAGCTGAGGGGATTACCCTATCAAAAGAGGCAAGATAGTTTGGGTCTTTGAGTTTAGAAGAATGAAGGGTGACATTATTCAAACATACAAGATCCTAGGGGGATGAAGACCAGAGACTGTAGGGTTGCATGTCATTTTGACTCTCCTTCCCACTCCCACTCGATCTGTCTGTCCTTGACCTTGTCCATTGCTACAGTGAGGCCAAACACAGATTGGAAGAACAACATCTCCTATTCTGCTTGGATAGCTTATAACCCAGTGGGTATGAATGTTGAATTTCCCTGTTTCAAGTAGCCCACATCCCCAGTGCTGCCCTCCCACACACACTCCTCTTCACCTAACCTTCTTTTCGCTTTATTCACCTTTTCTATCCCTTCCTCACCTCCCCCACCTGGTTCCATATGCCCAGCATCTCCTCTTCATCTGGTTCTACCTATCATGTACCAGCCTCTGTCCCACCTGCTTTGTTCTGCTATATTACCAGTGATCTTTCCTCTTCTCTCTCAGTCCTGATAGAGGATCTTGACCTGAAATGTCCACATACAGTTTTTGCCTCTGCAGATGTGCTTGATCTGCTGACTTCCAGTGTTCTGTTTTAAGATGCTGAGAGAGCTTGACAGGGTAGATGTTAAGATGCTCTCACTAGTGGGAGAGTCACGAACAAGGGGACATAGCTATGAAATAAGGGGCCAATCTTTTAAAACTGAGATACATGGAAATTTATTCTCTCTGGAATTCTCATCCTTGACCATGGTGAAAGTTTGATCATTAGATATATTTAAGGTGGAGACAGATAAATATTTGAAAGATTGAGGAATTGAGGGTTGTGGGGAACTGATACAGAAGAGGAGTTGAGGACAGCATAGATGAGCCATGATCACATTGAATAGCAGGGCAGGCTTGATGGACCTAGTGGCCTATGTCCGTGTGTATTTTCTAGTGCTCTTGTACACTTGTATCCAAATCATTAATATGTACAACAAACAGTATGGGTCCTCGTCTGTTCCTCCGGAGTTCAGATCAAAGAAAATTCCAAGCAGGAGGTGCAACAAAAACTGGCAGTATTATTTTTATTTTCAGTGAGGCCCATGACTGTGTTTGCCAACACATTTGGCTTTCATTTGACAAATCAGCAGATAATTGACAGAGTGGTGGTGGGGTGGGATCGGGATGGTGGGAGAGATCGCAGAGTTGGGGGGGGAGCTGGAAGGGGTTTGTTTCCTCCTTCATTTCCTGTGTTTTACTGTCCTTTTTTTCCCCCTATTTATTGGTGGCAGAGGTATATGCCAAAACAACAAATTGAATGGAAATCTTTATTTGCCTAGCAGCTTAAAAAGAAAATGCCTCATCTGTTTCTGGTATTGATGAAAGTATGGGGTCTGATTGCTGTTTTGTTGTAGAACTAGCTGATCGCAGCTGGGGGGAAGTGGTGCTGCTGGAATTGTAATGGGCTTTGAATAGCCGTGAGCCAGGGAGGAGAATGGAGACTTAATTGAACTGAATTACGAGAGGCCTAGATGCAGAAAATAGGAAGGATCTATTTTCACCACATGTGGCGTCAAAAACTAGGGGATTAAAAGTGATTTGGTAGAAGGGAAATAAGGAAAAAGAGAGTGCTAGGAGTCTGGAATGGTTTTCCTGAAAGGATGATCAAGGCAGAAACCCCCATCACATTTAACAGTACGTGGATGTGTATTGAAGAACCATGGCCTTGAGGGCTAGAGACCTCGTGCTGGGAAGTGTAATTAGGTTTGGTTGCTCTTTTTTTTGACTTGCACACGTACAGTGGACCGAATGGCCTCCTCCTGTGTCGTGAGTGTGTATGAGTCGGATCAGGCTTGGATTACGTCCCTCCCCTCGCTGAGTACCTTGCGGGCACACTCTGTTTAGGCTCATTTTGGAAGATAAAAGCCACAAGTGAAGCTTCAGAGAGCAGTGAATGGAACAGTTACATAGTCTTATTTATGAATTTTAAGTAAGTGTGAAGAGGATAAGAGGAAAAATATGCATTTAATAGAGAATGACATTTACAGCCATTTTCTTCAGTGCTTTTTTTTTAGAAAGAAGAGATTAGAGCATAAGATTTAGATTTCATCCATTTTTTTGGTGCATTTCTGTTTTAACCCTAATGTCAAATCGGAGGTTTTTTTTTGAAAAAGTAACAAAATGGTGACATCCTTGTGTTAAGAAATGGCTGTTGTGGTTCTTTCCCAATTGGAAGCACTGTAGAGCTTCTAGTACTGTGTCTCTCTCACACGCACACACACACGCACACACTCACACACACACACACACACACACACACACACACACAGTGGGTCAGCTCCATCAAAATTCACTCTCCACATCAGCTACACTGGGAGCGTCAAGGCTGCTGTGGAGGGGAAGGTAAGGAGGAAATCAGGGCTTTGTTCTTTGGAAAGTGCACTAGAATCCTGATGGAGTGCCACACAGTGTGGACAGTCTGCAGGCTGTGATTGAGCCAGTGCCACTACAAGTAGCATAAGCATCTTCAAGAGCCAAGAGGTGCTGCAATCTTTTCCGGTGCTGCAATCTTTTCCAGTGCTGCCTCTGTGGAAAAGGCCACACGTGGAAATGAATAAGAGGAACTCGGTGATTGTAAAATCCATGTTCCAGTGAGCATCCTTTACATCATATATGACTATTGACTTCCTCCATGATTTGCTCCTCGTTTAATGGCGAGTGATACTCTGACCCAATGTCTTCAGTAACTCAAAAAGACATGCCACACACAATGATGGTATCGTCAAATGCAAAATACATGCGATGTTTAGACATATCGTTGACAACACTGTCCCCCAATGGGAATTAAAAGTGGCAGTAAAGTTCAGCAAAGAGCATTGTGGGAATGATCAATTTTTCTGCAGAACAGTATTCTCTCCCCAGTAACACTGGTTAAGTTGTGCATGATAGCAATCTTTTCTCTGTAATGATGAGAGGATAGGAATGGTTGTCATTAAGTATGTTTTATTCCTCTACTCTTTCAAAATAAATTTGTTTACCAGATGACATTTTTCCTTCAACCGCATTATGACCTGACCCCAAAATGGAGTGCAAGAAAAAAGGCTTGGGGGAAAAGATGTTTGAACTGCATTGGCAAAGATGCTAAAAGTCCCAGCCCAAACTTGAAAAGTTTGGGCCAGGACTCGGAACAAGACTGCAAATGATGAGTTCAGGGAAATTTGATATGGTGGGTAGTTAAAGGTGCTGAGACATGTCTCGTCAGCAGACCGTTGAACTGTTCTTCATGTTACTGGTATTCCCCCCACATTTCGATGATCAGATCCTATTTCAGGGTTTGTCTGTTTGCTGAGTTGTGTAAGATTTTTCAGAATGTGCTGGCAGAACAGGAAACAAGCCTCAAATCATTAATCATTTTTGTGTGATCATGTTGTTTGTCTTATTTTAAATACATTTTCCAGTGAGACAGCTGATGCAATTGGAAGTTCCTGAAGGTCTACGAATAGCTTGTTTTCGCAATGCACTCAGAAGTTCCCCTTGGTCCATCCAAAATCTGGTCATTTGCAGAGCTCCTTTCCGGTTATTTGACAAAATGTTTTTCTGTTTCTGCCTCGTGCCAGAAACATTCTGTAAACAGACCTACTTTGACCAAGCCAAGTCTAGTGACATGTCAACACTGTGAAAGTTTTACTGAGCTGCTGCCTGTGTGAGAGGAAACTGGGGAGTCTCTTAGTGGAGAGAAGATATTGACAGCCTGGTAAAGAGGTTTGGGGATGAGGCTAAGTCTTTAGCTCTGTGGTCTTTTCCAAATCACTTAACCTACTGCTTTAGGACAAAGATTTATCCCATTTACCAGCACTTAGTATGTAGTCTTCTATGCCTTGGAAATTTAGGCGCTCATCTTGATAATTCTTAAATGTTTTGGGAATCCCTGCCTCCACCACCTCTTCCAGCAGGGTGTTTGCGGCGTTGGTATAAATCTTTATCCAAAAGCAGAGTGGAGACATGAGATTGCAGATGCTGAAATCTGGAGCAACACACAAGGTGCTGGAGGAACTCAGTGGGTCAGGCAGCAGCTGTGGAGGGAATTGGACAGTCGATATTTTGGTGAAAAACACGATGATGCTGGAGGAACTCAGCAGGCCAGGCAGCATCCGTGGAGAAAAGCAGGCAGTCAACGTTTCGGGACAGGACCCTTCTTGAGGACATCTTGGGCCGTGGCTCTTCATCTGGACCGAGTAATAGAGGGGAGATGGCCAGTCTGTGACAGCGAGTCTGGGAGAGAACATGGTTGAAGAGCAGGAGAAATCAGAGGGGGAGCCATGAGAGAGGGTCACAGAGAGGAGGAAAACTTCTTCAAAGTGAGCGTACCTTGAAGAGACTTGGCAGCCAAATGTCGACTGCCCATTTCCCTCAACAGATGCTGCCTGAGTTCTTCCAGCATTTTGTTTGTTGCACTCCTGCTCTGCGACCACATTCTCACCCAGACTCACTACCACGGACTGGCCATCTCTCCTCTATCTTCAGTCCAGATGAAGGCTCTCGACCTAAACCATCTATTTTCCATTTCCCTCCACATATGCTGCCTGACCCACTGAGTTCCTCCAGCATCTTGTTTGTTGCCTTCATCCTAAAGCAGTAGGTTAGTGATGTGAAAAGAATCAGCCAGCTTTTTTAAAAAAATAGCCTTGGAGCAACTTGATCAGGCAGGTGAAGCTCCCTCCCTCCTCCCGGACAATGTAAATATTTCAGGGTAGCTAAAGTTCAAAGACTACCCAATCCACATCCTTCTTCACAATCCGCCCAAGAGTGGAAATCAAGGAAAGGTTGGCAGTGAACATTTAGCAAACATCCATTAAAGAAATTTCACAAAAGTCACTTGCACAGAATGGACAGATCATAAAATGAATTATCTCAATCTTTTTGAAGAAAGTCTCATTTTTTCAGTCTTGGTGAAACACCTAAATGCCTGAAGTCACAAGCTGCTTCTTTAAGGAACAGGGACTGTCCCAGAAATCCCCAGGGAAACTGAATTACCTCAATCAAAGCTTCATGGACCATCTGAAATCATCAAGGCCTGCTAAGGGGATGCGCACCACAGTCGGACAACACAGGTTTACATCAGTGCAGCTCTCAATAGACTCTGGCAAGCTCCTTTATGGACATTAAATGAGATGAAAGGTTTGCAGATGCTTCTATTACTGCTTATTGTTTCTGAGAAGATGAAAAATTACTAAAGGCTGGTTTTATTCTTTTCTCTTGAGATCTAATTGTCATGCAATTCTGTTATAAACCTGGAAGCATCCAAGAGGGCTTGAAATGTTGCCCCAATGAAGCCACTGATTTGCAGTTGAAATTCTCCAGAATCTAACTTACATTCCATAAATTAATTGTTGACAGCAAAGAGGCTGTTGTACCAGACTCAGTCAAGTTGGCTAGTATTCCTATGTTCAAGTTCATTCAGTGGCACAGAACTGCTCCTGTTTTGTCAGTCTTGAAGGGTATTTGGTGCTCTATAAGCTGAATTGTACCTTGCTGAGCAGCAATCTCATCTCTGGTCAGAAGGTTCTGAGTTCGAGTTCCAGCCCAAAGACTTGAGAACAAAATCTATGCTGGCACTTCATGTCACATGGAGAGGTGAAACTGTTTTAAATGTTAAACAGACTGCTCTCTCGAAAATCCCATGGTACTTATTCAGAGAAAAGCAAAGGTTCTCTCTGGTGTCCTGGGCAATGTTTATCCCTAAATCAGCATTTAGACTGGAGAACGGATTTTACTTGGCTATTTGTGGAAGCTTGCTGTGCACAAATTGGCTGCTATTTTTGCTACTTTGCAACCTCGTGACTACACTTCTAAAGCATCTCATTGGCTGAGAAATGTGCTGGGAAATGCTGAAGGGAGATCTGCTTTATAAATGCAATGCCTTCTTTCTTTAAAATAACTCCTCCTCAGAAAGATCAGAAGGACAAGATGTGAATTTCACCATTATTCCCACAAAGCTTTGACTTGGGCCACTAGGAACCTCCAGTGATAGAAACTGGTCTTTGCCAAGCAATTGCCAGCTGTGATATGTAGTGGCCAAATCTTTTTCATTGAAGTCAAGGAAAAAGTAAATTGATTGTGGAGCAGAATTGGCTTTCATTTGGCAAGAAGCCTTTCTCATGCCCTCTAGTGAAGATCTGTTTCCTGTCCCAAGTTGTTTCCCCAAGACGTATGGTGATTCTATAATGGCTTCACCAATCCACACCACCAATTTTAGAGTTGAACAACAAACAAAACCCTGCTTTTCCCATTCCCATCAAGAGTAGCAAGAACATAAAGAAGTCTAAAGTGACTGGACATCTGATATTTCTTAATTAATATTTCCTTGCAGTGAACATTGTTTAAAATTCAGTTCTCTGGTATTGCCCCCCCCCCCCCCCAAGTTATGCTGCAGTGGGATTCAATTGTGTTGTGAGTGTTAGTGGTGTAAGTGTATGTGAATGAAATAATTCATTTAGCAAAGTTCAGTAAGAGACCCAGAACAATTAGAAAGAAGGTTCTAAGGGCATCCTAGTTGGTAAAATAATAGTTTGCATCATTTTCAAAATTACTTTGGTGAACAGTTGGGAACCTTTGGCCGAAATTACATCTGCAAATAATTATAAAACTGACAGATTCCATTATCCCATGAGGGACAACCATTGGGTAAGCACTGTGCTTACAATTGCTATTTTTCATCTTGCACAACCGAAAATTAATGCTGTGAAAGTTTCTTTAAGACACTGATGTTTGTACTTCTGGGATAGCTCTCTAGCATGTTTACATGTGCATAATAAAATTAAATAATTTCCAAAGAAAATGAGATTTTAACTGTTTGTGCTGGAAATGGCAGAAATTATCAGCTGTTAAAGACCTACTTCATTCCAAAGTAATATATTCCTGCAACTTATTGAAAAGATTGTTTGCTGCAAAGAGAAACATGCATTCTTTCATTTTAAAAACAAGGTTTATGGAACTAATTTCTCAATTGGTCTTGAGGCCAAGAGGTACAGTGGAGGAACAAGGAGAATAATGAAAAATCTTGCTGGTTCAGCACAGAGTGTTGTTTGACCAGGATTCAGGCACAATGTTGATGCACAGTAGGGGGAGCTTTATTCTGCAGCAGTTTGTACAGTAAAACTCCAATAAACTGGCACCCTCAGGATTTTGATGCTGGACTAGCAGATTTTCTGGACTATTGGATGTGACTCCTATTAATATCCAATGAGCTTTTCTATTTTATACAGCAATATATTTGCAAATTCAGTAATAGAGTAAATAATATACATTATGTAAGCTAATGTGGTCTATATTAAAGTTGTATTACTGATTTTCAATAATAAAGCAATAAAATAATACAACTTGCATTAGAATTGTTTATGAATTGGAGGTGACTGGAAAAAATGATGTAAAATGAACAACATTCAGCTATTCACTTCATATTCATAACTATTCAGCACAGTAAAGGGTAGACTGGACTGGAATAAGCTTGTTTAGTTACTGATACTAATAAGTAAATCTGATGCCCCGCTATAGGGATTTCCAAACAATTGGATACCAAATTATTAGATTTTTTTCTTTACCTGGTACTGGCTCAAGTACATGCAGGCAAGTTTTCTGGAATCATTCACTGCTGATGCTGGGACATTGCCTGAAATGGGAAAATATCCCATTACCTCAACCTAACATCCTTCGCTTTGATGAACCCAGAAAAGGAGAAAAGAATATGAAACATACACTGAGGAAAGCTAACATTTGGGTTAAAATAATAAACATAAAGTTCTTAATGAAGCAATCTAAAAGATAAAGGTAAATCATAAAGCAAGAAGAACTTTAATTTATGACATGCCTTGTCATATTTCTCAGAAAAAGCGTCCAAGTTCTTGATCTATGGTGAATTACTTGGAGACGTGGTTGTTTGCTGGTGAAAAAAACAATGTCGTAACAATTTTCCCGTGATTCGTCAAAGCAGAAGTGAAACAAAAAGTTGGATTTCCAGTATGAGACTGTCAACCTAAACATTCCTCAGCTGATGTAGCACATCCTAATCATGTCGTGTCCATGATATGGCAAGTTCAAGATAAAGGGCAAAGAGCAAAAAGCAGGAGCTGGACTTGTGCACTGGAAAATGTACATACTTAATCCAAAAATAACAATTCCAAGTTCCCAATAACCTACATTCCCTCTTTCTAAAAATATTATCTAGCTTTATGTCCTCGCACCCTGTTCTTTCTTGCTTTTAGATCACAAGATCGCAAGACAAGGAAGCAGAAGTAGGCCATTCGGCCCATCGAGTCTGTTCCAAGGAAAAAAAGAAATGAGAAATTGGGGGGGGGGGCGCAAAAAAAACACACACTATTTTAATCCCAATTTCTGACCTTATTCCCATATCCCTTGATACCCCGACTATTTAGATATCTATCTATCTCTTCCTTAAACACCTGCAATGATCGGGCCTCCCCTGCTTTACCTGGCAAGGAATTCCACAAATTCACCACCCTCTGGCTAAAGAAATTTCTCCTCATCTCTGTTTTAAACCTGTACCCTCTAATTCTAAGATTGTGTCCTCTGGTCCTGGACTCACCCACCAAGGGAAACAGCCTAGCCACATCTACTCTGTCCTTTCCTATCAACATTTTAAATGTCTTTGAGTCCCCTCTCATTCTTCTGTACTCCAGTGAGTACAGTCCAAGAGCCGACAAACACTCATCATATGTAAGCCCTTTCATTCCGGGAATCATCCTCGTAAATCTCCTCTGAACCCTCTCCAACATCAGCACATCTTTCCTAAGATATGGGGCCCAAAACTGTGCACAGTATTCCAAATGAGGCCTCACTAGTGCCCCGTAGAGCCTCATCAACACTTCCTTACTTTTATACACTATACCTCTCGAAATGAATGCCAACATGGCATTCGCTTTCTTTACCACCAATCCGACCTGGTGGTTAACCTTTAAGGTATCCTGCATGAGTACCCCAAAGTCCCTTTGTACTTCTGTACTTTGAATTTTCTCTCCTTCTAGATAATAATCTGCCCGTTTATTTATGTTTCCAAAGTGTGCAACTGCACATTTCTCAACATTGAATCTCATCTGCCATTTCCTTGCCCATTCTCCTAAACTATCTAGGTCTCTCTGCAACCTTCCTGTCTCCTTGATACTCTCTACTCCTCCACCTATCTTGGTGTCGTCCACAGACTTAGCCACAAAACCATTTACTCCATCATCCAAGTCGTTAATGTACAAGGTAAAAAGAAGCGGCCCCAACACTGACCCCTGCGGAACACCACTAGTAACCGGTAGCCAACCTGAACGAGATCCTTTTATTCCCACCCTTTGCTTCCCGCCAACCAGCCAATGCTCCACCCATTCTGTTATCCTACCTGTAATTCCATGACCTCTCATCTTATTAATCAGTCTCTTATGCGGCACCTTGTTGAAGGCCTTTTGAAAGTCTAAATACACAACATCTACCACCTCTCCCTTATCCCCCCACCTGTGATTTCTTCAAAAAAAAACTCCAATAGGTTGGTCAGGCAGGATCTTCCCTTCACAAAACCATGTTGGCTGGGACCTATCTTGCCTTGCACCTCTAGGTATTCCATAACCCCATCCTTGAGGATCAATTCCAATAACTATCCCACCACTGATGTCAGACTAATAGGTCTGTAATTTCCTTTATGCTGCCTCCCACCTTTCTTATACAGCAGAACTACATTTGATGACCTGCAGCAAAGATGTTCTACAATGTAGGTCAGTTGGAGAGCTCTGTCCAGGATTTACTGTTGAAAGGTTGTGGGTTCAGCTGGATTTTGCTCGCAATGGTAGCAATTTCTGCAAGGTACCACTGCAGTTTATTCCAACTTAAGCAATTTATGATTTTGACCAAAAACCTTTTGCCTGTGCACATGTAGAGAATCCCAAAATATATTGATTAGTGGATATCTTTAAACTCGAGATAAAGATAGTTTCTAACAAAAAAAACTGCCAAAGGTTTTGTAGTGATTAATGTTGCTAATGGAGCAAAGAGCAGTTTTACACTAACATCAAAACTACACATGAATAATTGAAATAGATATCCCTTCAATGCAAAGAAGTTACTAAAGATGGAGTTCTCAGTGTTTTCCTCATTAGAGCTCAGTGATTTTTTTCCAGCAGATGTTGTATCAATTTAATTCCATCGTGGAAGTATTTATGGATTTGACTGCTCAGTTATTCAGTACAGAACTGAACTTGGAATCAGCTGCACCTCCATACCTGGCAAGTGCTTTCTTTCATGACCTACATTTTCTGGCCAATGATCGTGGACATTAGTGCTGATGGCTGTGTGAGCTCTCCTATCCGAAGGAGCAGACATAATAGTTGGGGTGCATGAATGGAAGGATTTAAAACAGATGGAAATATAAATAAAAATCTGTAAATGCTCTTGAGGTTCCTTAATCTGGAAAGTAGATTAAAAAAAAGGTTATTTCTAACAGACTTTTGCAGTTTTGATTGATTTTAATACATCCCAATGTGTCATAAATTATGTGGAGGGTATTTGGAGTTGCCTCTCAAATAATTATTTCACCACTGAGTGTAATTGAATATTCCGGTGAATATCACAGATGTGAGAGAATTATTTCAGTCCACCTTATGATTTCATTGGGTTCTACATTCGGTGATTTACGATTTATTCCACCTACAACTTTGCATGAGAGTTTTTCACTGTTAGGTTTTCCACTGTTGAACAACTTGCAAGTGTTACCTTTTCTTAAGGCCTTATTGGCATTACTAGTTAATCTGTAGCTGACCTGAAATTTGAACGTTTTGATACAAAACCCCATTTATCATGCTTCAAATTTTCAGCTAAGAAAGCAAGCAAGGACACTTAAATTCTTGTTATATTTTCCCAAGTCCCGCTCTCTCATGACCATTCAGCTTCCTTTAGATAAGAATGTTGTATTCATGCCTGAAGCAGCTAACATTCTCTATAAGTTGCACCAGTGGCAAGCCTTTGTATTCAGCAGTCCCATCTGTGGAAGCCCCTCTCAGTCACTGGTAGATGGGAATTTAAACAATTAACAATTACAAGCTCCACCTTTGTTGCTGGGATATTTATTAGGGGAGGACAGATTGATGGAGTCTCTACTAAACCATTTCTCTTAACCTTCCAAGTTCCCAGGGTCACATTTATGATGAATATCTCATTAATGATTTTTTTTTCTCATTAAATCCTCTTGTTGCACTACTTGAAAAGAAAATACTGCTGTTTATGCTGCAGCAAATTTATTAATGGAAGGATTCTTTAATTTCTCTGACATTTTTTTAAAGAGATGTCATTTTTGATGAACAATGCACACATTTAGGCAAAATTTTTTCACCAAACAACTATAGACGTGGACATCTATTCATCCCATTTTAATTCACTCAACTAGAAAGACCCTGGGGCCCCTCACTGTGAAATCTATTTCATTTGCAAATGGTTCTGGAAGTTTTGTTCCCATACTCTCCCTGGTGGTCTGCTCCATACATTAATTACCCTGTCTTTAGAACTTGTAATAATGTTTTAAGAATTGGATTTATTTAAGTTTGAGCCCATGACCTCTTAAGCTATTCCACATTTGAATTGTCAAAGTATTTTTCTGTATTCACCTACCCTGTGCTATAAAGATTTATAGGCCAACAGAAGCAACTTCAGATGCCTTCTGCTATTGTTGCTCACAATTGAAATGACAATGGTAGGCTTCTCGCTCTTTGCATTTTTCTATTAGCATTTAAGTCCCTCAGTGAGCAGAATTTGGCACAGTACTTAAGATGCAGCAATATGAACCAGACACACACACACACACACACACACACACACACACACACACACACACACACACCTGTAACTTCCTCTGCTTTGACTGTGTAGTTCTGTCTTTGTGTTTGTTGATGACTACTCTGAATTGCTTGTCTGTTTTTGGTGTTGAATCCAATCGGACTCCTAGTTAATTTTGAATTACTCCAATAACCATTTTATTAGCACTGGTGAAGTGTGTGTCCGCCTTAATTTTCTTCAGCTCTGTTCTGCTCACCAACATATTTGCAGAGCTGCCTCCTCCAAATATGCACTCTCGCATGTTTAGTATCTCTAAGTTTGACAGACAGGCATTCCTAAGTCAAACTTATTTTAATGTAAATTAGGGACATTGACACTTGACCATTCTACTTAGTGCTTCCTCACTTTGATAACTGTTCCAGGGATTCATTGTGGATCTTCATTGTAGTGCGCCTTCAAACACTGTTATGCTTAACACCTGAAAAGCAAAGGTCTCTACCACCAGAAGTGTAAGAGAACTTGAAGATTGTCTAAAGCATCTTCTCGCATGCTTTGGTGAATGAGCCAAAGATGATTTGGAGCTTGGCGTCTGAAGGTATGCCTGCACAAGTGTAGTCTGCGTAATGCAGTTCAGTGACTGAAGTTGGAATAACCTTGGTTTTGGAGTAACCTTTGGTTTAGGAGTGAGCAGTTTCCAATTAATTTTGCAGATTAGCTCCTCTCCAGCAGGAAGCTTGATGGAGATGAGGTGCAGCACTGCAGTAAGAAAGACGGAGCAAATTGTTGGGATGATGACACCGGTCTGCACTGTGAAGTACTGGAAGTACGGGATTCACTCTGAGTCAGGGCCAGTGTCCATTGCCTAGAGCAGTCTGAAGTCATTATCACTGACCCAGTCCTGAAGGACAACGCTGTGAAATGAGGCCTCAGCTTGTGAGAGAATCATCACAAGGGATAAGTTTTCATGATCTTGACCTTGTCAACCTGTGCCTTTTGGAGATGCATCTCTCAATAACAGTGACAGATAACTATCGTCTTCCTTTCTGGTATCCTGAACTGTTTTAGAGCCATTGAACTATTTTTGAAATGTAGTTGCTGTTGAAATGTAGCTTCACTGGATTGGTACCTCATGTATAGGCATATTTTAGCATGCTCTTTTACACTTAGCATCAAGCCAGGGGGCCAACCATGGTGCAAAGTGGGAGATATGTCAGTCCACAAGCATGGGGTATAATTCTGCTGCAGTTCATGGGCCACAGCATTGTATGGGCACACTGTTCTGAACTGTAGCATCCATTCTGGATCAACCCCAGTCAGCGTGGCAGTAGTGACACGTGGTATGATGGAAAGTGTCCTCAAAATGAGGATGAGACCTCCTCTGCACAAGGACTGTAATAGTTGTTCTTGCCTTTACTGACATGGGCAGGTGATAATGCAACAAGCAGGTTGGTGAGGTCAAGATCAAGGTGACTGTCTGGAGGTTTCTCTGCCCATGTCTGATCAGTTCCTCTGACTACAGCAGACTTATGTGTGGAAGGCCCATCCTGCTGGTGGAGTGGGGCACATCCAGGTGTGATGAATGAAAAATCTGGAATATTGGCTGAAATGGATGGCAATAGTGAGCATGGAAACGTCTAGTTGCTGGTTGATTTGTCTGTGAGATAGCTCTTCTGATTCTGTCATTATTGTCCAGGCGTTGGCAAGGAGGACTGGGCTAGGGTGCATTGGTCGCATCTGGCACCTGGATCAAAATCCAAAAGTGTGTCTGATTTTATTCTTTATTATTTTGCCTGTCCTGCTGGACTATTCCTGAGGCCAGACTGCATAATGATGGCAGAAGTATTTCCCTAGGGGACATCCCAACAAGCTAGTAAATTCATTGTTACCATGACCAATGTTATCTGCTTTTCACTTTCAGATTTATTTAATTTCCTGATTTTGTAAATTGCCAACTTGCCACAAAGGGATTTGTACTCCATTCTCCTGTCATTAGTCCAGGCCTCTGGATTACTAGTTCAATCATCATAATCATCATGCACCATGTCTTCTAACCGTGGCTAAGTAGCCGACTGATGTTTAGACTGAGCTTGCACATGATAAATGAACGTTTCAGTGAGGTAGCAGAGGGCTGCCAGAAGCAATACTGATCCACCTCAGTAGATGATGGGGAAGAATCTAGTCACATTTATACTGTCAGTGAGTCATGGAGATAGAAATTTAGTCTCAGCCCAAGGGGAAAATATAAAATAGAATGAACTGTTTTGGGCCAGCAATTGAGGCTGCTCTGGGGACGTGGTGAGGCAGAGGAAATTTACCCTCAGTTCCTCAAGCTGTGTAAATTATGGAAATTACAATCACTGAAATTAAAGATTTATTTGATGGTCCTTATCCCTATACAGCTGATATAATTAGGTAATAACATAAGGCCCCGAGGTGGTGTTACAGTAGTGACATCAGAAATTGTAGGGGCAAAGCATAATGATTTATCTCAACATTAGGATGTTAAGAGCTTGCTACAGTCCCAGGCAGAATGCCAGCCGTCCTTCATTCATTATAGATAGCCAGTAAAATTAATATTTATGGTTTTTTGACGTAAAACAATTTAACCCCGAGTTTGAAATGTCTAATACTAGAAGGCGCTGCATTTAGGGTGAGAGGGGGTAAGTTCAAAGGAATGTGTGAGCCAATTTTTTTTACACAGAGAGTGGTGGGTGTCTGGACTGTGCTGCCAGGGGTGGTAGTGGAGACAAATATGATGGGTGTTTAAGAGGCTCTTAGGCACATGAATGTGCAGAGAATGGAGGATATGGACCTTGTGTAGGCAGAAGGAACTAGTTTAGTCAGGTGCTTAATTGCTAGTTTAATTAGTTTGGCACAACATCATGGACCGAAGGGCCTGTTCCTGAGCTGTACTGTTTTATGTTCTATGTTTAACCCTAACCCTAATGCTTTCAGTTTTGCAAAACTGAGAGCTGCTGTCATTCATTTCAATACAGGCAGAGGCCATGCAGGCCCATCAGGTCTATGCCAACTCCTGGCAGAACCATTCTTCCCCTTACTTCCCTATCTCCCTGCAAACTGCATGGTTTCAAATGCCCATCAAATCCTCTTTAATTCTTTTGCCACATTCCCATACGAAGGGGTAATTTACGGTACTATTTCACCTACCAGCATGTCTTTGGGATGTGGGAGGAAACAAGCACCCAGTGGAAACCCACATGTTCACAAGCAGAACATGCAAAGTCCACATGGACAATGCCCGATGTCAGGATCCAACCTGGCTTCCTCCTGGAGTTGGAAGGTAGCAGCACTAACTGCTGCACCACGGTGACACTTCAGAGTTAACAGCTGACTGTGTTGGCAGGGTTCCAGGGATTCCTCGATGGATTGCAGTATGATTCTAAATTTACTTCAGTTGCAAGAATTGCACTGATAAATTCCACTTTATCTGCCTCCCTTCTCTCGCTCTCTCTCTCGCTCTCTCTCTCTCTCTTGCTCTTGCTATTTTCTCTCCTTCTAAAAGCCATGTCAGAGAAATGCTCATTAAGGACTTTGGTTATTATATTCCTTTTATGGCAGTACTCATTGGCATCTGTATCTATCAAAGGACTGGAATGCCAACAACTCTCAAGAAGTCTACATCATCCAAGGCAAAGCGAACCACTTGGCACCACTGCCTTAAGCATTCCCTTCACCAGTGGTGCAGAGTGGCTGCAGTGTGTACCATCTACAAAGAGCAGTTATTCACCTAGGCTACTCCAACAGCTCCTCCCAAACCCACCACCACCATGAAGGACGAGGGCAGCAGGCTCATGGAAACGTCACCACACACAGGTTCCTCTCCAAGTCGTACTCCATCCTGATTTGAAAATGTATCACCAGTCCTTCAACATCACCAGGTCTAAATCCTTGAACCCCTTGCACAGGAACACATGGGAGTACCTTTACCAGAAAGACAGCAGCAGTTCAATATGTGTTCAGGATGACTGGAGAATTTCACATTCTGCAATCTTATTGATAAAAAAAACAAGGGTTTCACCTCAACTAGAGGTCATAATCCTATAAAATACAGCTTCCTGACCAGCAAAACATTCTTATTGGTTTATGGAGCGGTAGAGCTGCAGTCTGCAGAAGAAGTATGCCTGCACTGGACTGAGTACTCCAGATGGAAAGTGTGATATTTCATGTTGGGACATCTGATACAATGGATACCTGTTTACATTGACCTGGTAGTAGTAGTAGTATTAAGATTGTAGAGAAACTGTAGGAGATCAACAAACACACTCCCTTGTCATGGACTGTGCAACATCGCAGCTGTCTAACTGTCTTCTGTCCCTGATTTCCTCAGATCACTGTGACACTTGCTTCACGGCCTTTTGTTGGACTCTATGATAAGTGTTTAGCTCTGTTAGGATGGTTTGTTAATGGCAAGGATTCAAAAAGACATGATTTGGTAAAAGCATGGTTGCCGAACTCTAACCTCAACTTTGTTTTCAACTATAAAATATTGTTAGTTAATTTCAACTAGGGAGCAAGTTAAAATATTATGAAAGTAATGTGAACAGCCATAACTTGTAAGAATTTGGTTTATTGTAAATAAAATTGCATCTCTTTATTACTTTTCATTGACTGCCTCTGAGAGCATAAACCTGTTATGGAAAATGGAAGGCAGGATCTGATTTATAATAATAACTAGAACGTGCTGTGGATTGAAATGATACTATATGGTGCTCATATTTATAAAATATTGTTGGTGTGAGAACTCTCTGCATGATCTAAACAAGAGATTAGAAGCAAAAGATAATTGTACTTGTCACTTTTCCATAACAAATGCAATTTACAGTTCTGATACTGAGGGCTCATTGATGTATTCACAGAATTATATATGAAGAGCAAATCTTCTCATTTCAGCCCAACTTCAACGCTACTTGCAATTAGATTTATTCAGTGGGAGTTTACAAAATATATAATTTATATTCTGTTGCCATGGCAACAATTGATTTTCATTATCTATGCTTCTATAAAGCAAGATTGATCTAACCTCTTTTTATTTTTAAATGGTTTGATGCTTGAAAACCACCCTAGTACCTAATGTCTATGGTTCCTTTTCTTATCACACAGCCTCCCCACTACAGGCAAAAGTAAAATCATCCCCTTTCCATCTGCCTGAATGCTAAACATCCTCTTCTACTTTGATTTTCACATTAAATGCATTTTGGCTTTTATTTTTTGAATTGCAATTCCTTTTAAGTATTTTAGTTTTTCTGTAAGGCTTGACTTTGGATGTTCTCAAGTCTGAAGTAGTAACCATCATTTAAGTAACATCTATCATAAAACATCCTAATGTAGTGACTCACCGTCCGGTCAGACGAACCGGCTCGGCAGTTGGGTCGCGCGGCGTCGGAGCGACGAGGCCCAAGATGGCGGCGGGCCTCGTCTTTCCCAAGCGACAGGGAGAACCTGCGTGCGGGAAAGATTTGATGACGTAGTACTTACGTCATTGCCGGTTGCATTGGACGGGAACAGTCTCCCTTAAAAGGCCTGCGCAAGGCGGGGAAAAAAAAACAGTTCTTGTTTGACAATCCTTCGACTAGCGTCGTTTTATTTTGCGGTAGCAACCGCTACATTGGTGACCCCGACGGTCCAAACGGATTTTGGACCCGCGCAATGGACGACAACGCAGCAGCCAACGCAGTGGCCCTCAAGCTGCCCGCCTTTTGGACACTTCGGCCCAGCGTCTGGTTTGACCAGGCCGAAGCACAATTCCACCTTTGGCAGATCACCTCCGACTCCACGAAGTACTACCATGTGGTTAGCTCTCTGGACCAAGACACAGCCGCCCAGGTCGGGGACTTCATCCAGTCGCCTCCGGAGGAAGATAAGTACCCGGCTTTCAAAGACCTTTTGATTCGGACCTTCGGCCTCTCCCGTCGTGAGCGCGCCGCCCGCCTGCTTCATCTGGACGGCCTGGGGGACAGATCCCCATCCGCACTCATGAATGAGATGCTGGCATTGGCCGAGGGATACAAGCCATGCTTGACGTTCGAACAGGCCTTCCTCAAACAACTCCCCGATGACATCCACCTGTTGTTAGCTGACGCCGACTTCAGCAACCCCCGTGAGGTAGCCGCCCGGGCAGATGTCCTGTGGAAGGCCAAACGCGAGAGCGGTTTGTCCGTCGGCCAAATCACCAGGCTGCGAGCCCAGTGCCCGCCTCGCCCAGTCCCAACAACCGAGCAGCCACACCCCAGGAACACAGACGATGACACGGGTGACCAGCTGTGTTTCTACCATCAGAGGTGGGGTGCAGAGGCCCGTCGATGCCGCCCACCCTGCAGGTTTCAGGGAAACGCCAGGGCCAGCCGCCGCTGATGGCTACAGCGGCTGGCCGCCGACAAAGCCTCCTATTCGTTCAGGACAAGAAACCTGGACGGCGTTTCCTCGTTGATACTGGAGCAGAGGTCAGTATTTTGCCCCCGACCGGCCGCGACACCCGTAACAGGCCACCAGGTCCGGTACTCAATGCCGCCAACGGTACAACAATACGGTCTTTCGGCACCTGTACACTTCAATTACAATTCGGCGGCAGCCGTTTTACCTGGACTTTTACCCTTGCCACTGTCGCCCAACCACTCCTAGGAGCCGATTTCCTTCGGGCCCACAACCTGTTAGTCGACCTGCAAGGGAAGCGGTTAGTCCACTCTAGCACTTTCCAGACCTATCCCCTGGGAGAAATCAGCCTACCAGCCCCGCGCCTGGACTCCATTTCCCTTTCTGGCGACGAGTTCACCAAGCTCCTAGCTGAATTCCCATCGATTTTGGCACCTTTGTTTACAAATTTTAGGCCCAAACACGGGGTACGACACCACATCATTACTACAGGGCCACCCCTTCATGCCCGAGCACGACAATTACCTCCAGACAAGCTCTGCCTGGCAAAGGAAGAGTTCCGTCGCATGGAGGAGCTGGGGATTGTTCGCAGGTCAGACAGCCCCTGGGCCTCCCCCCTGCACATGGTCCCCAAAGCCACCGGAGGGTGGAGGCCCTGCGGCGACTACCGCAGGCTGAATGACGCCACCACCCCGGACCGCTATCCCATCCCTCACATCCAGGACTTCGCAGCGAACTTACATGGGGCCCGCATCTTTTCCAAAGTGGACCTCGTTTGGGGATACCACCAAATCCCGGTCCATCCGGATGACGTCCCCAAAACTGCGATGATCACCCCATTCGGCCTGTTCGAATTCCTTCGAATGCCGTTCGGCCTTAAGAATGCTGCGCAGACCTTCCAGCGGCTGATGGACGCGGTAGGCCGAGACCTGGACTTTGTGTTCATTTACTTAGACGACATACTGATTGCCAGCCGTAACCGCCAAGAACACCTTTCCCACCTCCGCCAGCTGTATTCCCGTCTCCGCGATTTCGACCTCACGATTAACCCGTCCAAGTGCCAATTCGGACTTGACTCTATCGATTTCCTTGGCCACAAAATCACCAGCGACGGGGCAACACCCCTACCCGCCAAGGTAGACGCTATCCGCCATTTTGCCCGCCCCAACATGGTCAAAGGCCTACAGGAATTCCTTGGGATGGTCAACTTTTACCATCGGTTCATCCCTGTGGCAGCCCATATCATGCGCCCTCTGTTCTCGCTGATGGCTGGTAAGGGCAAGGACATCACCTGGACTGACAAGGCTGCGGCTGCCTTCGTTAAGGCCAAAGACGCCCTGGCAGACGCCACGATGCTTGTACACCCTAGGACAGACGCCCCAACCGCCCTCACGGTGGACGCGTCCAACACCGCGGTGGGTGGGGTACTGGAACAGCTAATCGAAGGCCGCTGGCAACCCTTGGCATTTTTTAGCAAGCACCTTAGACCACCCGAACTGAAATACAGCACTTTTGATCGGGAACTTCTAGCGCTGTATCTGGCGGTCCGGCATTTCCGATACTTTCTAGAAGGCAGACCTTTCACCGCTTTCACCGATCATAAGCCTTTGTCCTTTGCCTTCTCCAAAGTCTCCGATCCCTGGTCAGCTCATCAGCAGAGGCATTTATCCTACATTTCCGAATTCACAACAGACATCGAACATGTCTCCGGAAAGGATAATGTCGTTGCTGATGCACTTTCCAGACCGACCATCCACAACCTATCCTTGGGTGTTGACTACGCGGCCCTAGCTGATGCACAGCAAGCCGACGACGAGCTGCCCAGCTACAGAACCGCAGTCTCGGGCCTGCAGCTCCGAGATTTCTTGGTTGGTCCAGGTCAGCAGACCCTACTTTGCGACGTCGCGACAGGTCAGCCCCGCCCTATAGTTCCTGCAGCCTGGCGGAGACGCGTTTTCGACTCGGTACATGGGTTGGCACACCCGTCCATCAGATCAACTGTCCGACTGGTCGCCAGCAAGTTTGTCTGGCATGGCCTGCGCAAACAGGTCAGTGAGTGGGCCAGGACTTGTCCGCACTGCCAGACATCAAAAATCCAACGACACACCAAAATCCCGCCACAGCAGTCTGAGCCTACCCGTAGGAGGTTCGACCACATACACGTCGACCTCGTGGGCCCTCTGCCGGTTTCAAGAGGAGCCCGGTATCTCCTTACCATCATGGACCGGTTCACGAGGTGGCCAGAGGCAACCCCCCTGACTGACATCACGACTGATTCCTGCGCCCAGGCGCTGCTCACAACTTGGGTCTCACGTTTTGGTGTTCCGGCCCACATCGCTTCAGACAGAGGCACCCAATTCACTTCCAGTTTCTGGGCTGCATTAGCGAACCTGCTAGGGACGCAGCTGCACACCACCACGGCCTACCATCCTCAATCAAACGGGTTGGTGGAACGTTTTCACCGCCATCTGAAATCAGCCTTGAGGGCCCGCCTGAAGGGTCCTAACTGGGTTGACGAGCTGAATTGGGTCCTGCTCGGCATACGCACTGCCCCCAAAGAAGACCTCCACGCTTCGTCAGCTGAGTTTGTGTACGGGGCACCCCTAGTTGTCCCAGGGGATTTCATACCTGCCCTTTGAGACCAAGGGGAACAACCCCCAGCAGTCCTACAAAGACTGTGCGAGAAGCTTGGCAACTTGGCCCTGATTCCCCACCTCACGGCACGGTCAAGCCCCATCCTGCCAGCCCAAAGAACTACGAGACTGTAAGTTTGTTTTCGTTCGCGGGACACACCTCGGGTGCCATTGCAACGACCATATGAGGGACCGTTCCAAGTCATGAGGAATAATGGATCCACCTTTATTTTGGACGTTGGAGGCAGGGAACAGGTTTTCACGACGGACCGCCTCAAACCGGCCCATTTAGATCTGCAACAACCGGTCGAGGTTTCAACGCCGCGATGCAGAGGTCGGCCCCCTAAGCGGCGGCTGGCACAGCCCACGGACCTTGGGGACTGTATCGCCAGTTCTGGGGGGGGTTGTGTAGCGACTCACCGTCCGGTCAGGCGAACCGGCTCGGCAGTCGGGTCGCGCGGTGTCGGAGCGACAAGGCCCAAGATGGCGGCGGGCCTCGTCTTTCCCGAGCGACGGGGAGAACCCGCGCGCGGGAAAGACTTGATGACGTAGTACTTACGTCATTGCCAGTTGCATTGGACGGGAACGGTCTCCCTTAAAAGGCCTGCGCAAGGCGGGAAAAAAAACCAGTTCTTGTTTGACAATCCTTCGACTAGCGTCTTGTTTTATTTCGCGGTAGCAACCGCTACACTAAGGTATTTAGAGGCACATTTATAATCATGGGCATTGCAATGGACTCCATTCTGAACTTGGGCTTGATGTTTGACTTTGTTAACCATCGTGTGGAACCAACCCCAGTATCAGCATTGCTGAAGACAGTGGAATGAATGATGGCAAACTGATTAAGTTACCCAGAGGCATGGACTATTGATCTGAAGACATGAGTTGGTATCTTAACCACAGGGCTGGAGGAATTAAATTCAAGAAATGAAATTAAACAGGATTTTTAAAAAAATCAGAATTAGCATTGGTGATTATGGAACCACCGGATTGTCAAGAAAACCCATTTGATTCACAAATGTCCTTCAGGAAGGAAACCTGCCATCCTTCCACAATCTGGCCCATGTGTGACTTCCAGATCCACCAGTGTGCTTAACTCATAAATGCCCATTGCAATGGCAGTGTGTACCTCTGTATAGTTGGCATTTAGGAATGTCCAAATCCTGTGAATGAATAAAACCAAATAATCCAAGGGGAGATGTTTCTGTTCAGATACTTATAGTTCCTTGAGGTGCAAATTCTCAAAAATTGACATAAGGTAATGAAAATTACATCACACACAAACCAGGTTTCTTCCTGTATTTATCACAACACAGGAGGCCATTTGGCCTATCAGGTCCACGATGGCCATTAGTTTCATTTTCTCCTCCTTCTGTTTCCTTGTACCCCTGCAATTTATTCTCTCACACATGTCCATCAACTCACCTTTGATTCTTTTTTGCCATTAACCTACATCACGGGGTAATTTACAGTAACAATTAATCTACTAGCATGTCTTTGGGATTTGGAAAGAAAGCAGAGCACCCACAGGAAACCTTCACATACACAACACCTGAAGTCAGGATCGAACCCAAGCCCCTGGGGCGGTGAGACTATTGGCTATGCCCCTGTCCCACCATTGCTGCCCTAGTTTAAATACCTGTTAACGGAATCCATCCATACCCACAAAACTGGACATGTCCTCAGGGCTTCAGGAGTTTCATCTAATTGCACTAATCGGAGAAGCTAATTAAGCTGGATTTTTTGGGTGCACGATAACTAATAGGCAAGCATTAAAAACTTTCAAGTTATATATTTTTTGATTTACCAAGAGCCTGACTATTGCACTCTATTATAATTAGTAGTTGGTTCTGTATATTTTATAATAAAATAATTTTAAGTAATTTGAACATTTTCCAATCTGCTCGTCTGTTTTTCTATATTAAAAAACTCAGTTCACTGGGTGATGCTGAGATATTAGGTCTAACAGGAGATGGCACATCCAGTACTCAACCTTGCCATCCCTCCTCTTCACTCTTAACCTAATGAAACGATGACTGCAGTGACAGAATCACTCAATCTGATTCATGTCACTGGTTGTATTTATGCTGTTGTCCAATTAGCTCAGAGCTAGTGAGGGAGAAATTCATCCTTGTTTTGGCAGTACTATATCCTCAATATAGTAGACTCTGTGCTCCACTTGCAAAGCTCTATTGACATGGAACCAATCTTCAGAACTGAAGTACATGCACAGGGACTACTAAATTGTATGTTTAGCTCTAATATCCACAGGCAAGTTTCTAGGTGAGTGATTCAAATATTACCACAGGAAATTATCAAATTAAATCCAGTTTATTTGCTGATTTTTGCGATTGCTTCAAAAAAATGCCTCTGGCTTCCTAGTTGAAATGTTTGTTTGCCACGTCTACCCAGTCTCTCTTGTACTCCAGTCCTATGAAGCATGGCTGACCTTTAATACTCTTTGAATTAGCCAAGCAAACCAAACAGCTATAAAACAAAAAAAACACACTGAAAAAGAGGAAGAAATATTTTCCAATTGCACATCACCTTTTACATTTACAGGACATTCCTAAATGCTACACACCCAGTGAATTATCTTGAGGAATATAGACATGTTACTGAGAGGTTAGCCCCTGACCAGCAACACTTCAGAGGAACTAGGGAGTCAGAATAAAGGTTATCGCTTGGCATCACTGGGATCTTAAAAATGAATATAATTTCAGTTAATAGCTGAAGCTCTTTCATACAAGAACTGTGCAGGGAATAAATCTACGTACTTGACACTAGGCCCTTCTTATCCCAGCGCGTGATTAAATAAAAAGAGTGATGGAGCTGTTAATTCCTGAAAGATTTAGAAATGCCGCCGTGTGCAAAGCAGAATTAAATAAGACCCGCATAAATCTGAAAAACTGCATAATCCTAAATGGCATGAAATTAGATGAGGCAATGCAATGTTTAGCAAACTGTTAACAATTTTCCATTATTTATTTTCTTGGATGTTGTCAAAGTACTATGGTTAATGCATATACTTTGCTGAAATTTCAAAGATCTCTGAAACAGCAGATGTCATGAAACACTTCAGTTCAAATTCCAAAGACAATAAAAAGTGTAAACTGAGCAGAGGGAGTATAGTTAGGTAGTGGGACTCTCTTGAATGAATAGATGAAAAAATAATGGCCATTTTTGCCGAACTTGCACTACAAGACATTTGGTTGTCTTGTGTTATTTGCACTCTATGTGCTGTCCAAATATGATCAAATGAGAGAGTTGCTGACTTAAATGTTAAACCAAACCAAATCTCTCCTATTTTCACATTGATAAATAGATGGAACATCTTATTAACTTTTTTAACCAAGGCAATGGATATGAGGCTTAAATCTACATCAATGCCATAGGCTTGCTGACAAGGCCATTCAATTGATGATGAAATGCAGCAGTTCAGAAAAGGCACTAAGTCAGAAGCAGATACCAGGGAGGATAAAGGGGAAGAAGATACACTTGTGGGTTTTGATGAATTTAGTTATGAAGTCCTAGGGCTGAAAAATATCAGGACAATCACAATTAAATTCAAAGAGAATATGAATGATGGTTCAGGAAATTGCTTCAGGCTTGCCCTGTTGTAATAATTAGAAAGAAAACCAGAGCATATACATAATTGCTTAATTAAGTATCACATGGGGTTTCTGAGAATTGGAAAGGTTCCTGCTTTTTGTTAGGAAATAAGTCAGTGGAAAGGTTTAGAGTTTGTGGAATATAGGCAAAACTGGCATAAGCAGTAGGACTCAATGACAAGAACATAAGACATGGGTGCAACAGCAGATAATGTAATCCCTCGAACCTGATCCACCATTCATTTAGAGCATGGTTGATCTGATCTTTGGTCCCAACTCCCACTGATCCTCGCGTCTCATAAGGTAAAAAAAAAGTCTATCTATCCCAACCTTATTTGTATTTAATGACTCAATATCCACGAGGAGACGGGAAGTCCAAAATTTCACAACCCTTGAAAGAAAAAAAAGCTCTTCATCTTTGCCTTATTATCTTAAGGTTATGCCTCACAGTTCTGAGTTCCTTGTCGCATCTGTCCTATCAATTCTCATTCTTTTAAGTTCCAGAGAATGAAGCTCCATTCTACACAATTCCTGCTCATAATGCAAGACTTTCACTCCAGGAATTAGTCTAGTCAACATTCTTTACACTGTTTCTAAGGCAAGTTTATCCTTCCTTAATTAAGGAGTCCTGTGTTGTACGTAGTCCTCAAGGTATGGTCTCAACACTGTGAAACAGGAGTTAGATGTATATCAGACACATTACAGGTTGGTTCCATTTCCTGTGAGACATTAGTGAACTGCTCCAGCTCAAGCCACTGAGGAGAAGGGATGTCCAAATGCAGGGAATGAATAGAAAAATTGAGTTATTCAACACTGATAGATTTTCTTGTTACAAATGTCCTTGCATTGCATTTTCACAGTTTGCCACAGTGGGTTGTGAACTTGCAATCTCTGGTTTGTGAGTACTGGACATGGTTTATTTACTGCTTTAGGTTTTTAATAAGGAGTGCTTTCCTCATGAACACTACCTCATTTTTCCTTTTTTTTTGCACCATTTATTTATTTTTTTAACTTATAGTAATTTTTATGTCGTGCACTGTACTGCTGCCGCAAAAAAAACCAAATTTCACGACATATGTTAGTGATAATAAATCTGATTCTGATTTCTCTCTCTCTCTGTTGAAGCATGCTTTCCTTGTGTCAATGTTCGTCATGCGGTAGCTGCAATGGCAGTCATTGGGGTAGTCCTGGGTCTTCCGGAGCCTGGTTCACTGAAGCAATGTTTGGGGACATGCACAATCCCAATCGGACATCTTGCTCCTTGGGACTCATTTTAATATAAATCTGTTCCTGTGGCCAGTCCTCTGGAAACACCAGCAATGTTTCTGCGCTCAGGACTGCTGTCCATGTGTCAAGGTACCCTGTCAGTGTATCAGGGTTGCCGTATGTTGGAGCATGCTGTCTGTGTGTCAGCCTACCATGTGTCAGGGTGTGCTGTCAGTATGTCGAGGCTTTCCACCCATGTGCTGGGACATGCAATACATGTGTCAGGGTGGATTGCCAGTGCACAAAGGTTTCACTCTGTGTTGGGACATTTCTGGGTGCAAATGCCAGGGGTGCTTCTGCTACACACATGACTCTGTGCCTATCAGCTGCCTCGAGCGAGTTGCTGACTTGTCCAAGTCATGATGTGAACACAGTTTGATTCAGGAAGTGAGTGCATCTGGATTAACTTCTAAGTGTGGCTGGGGGAGCACAGGACGTTTGTGCTGTCACTTTCTGATGCTGCTGGCAATGTGGTGTTTCTCAGTGTCTGTCTTTTCCCTGTCAATGGTGATATCACCAGTATGACAGGATACTGCTGGTGCTGTTGGGTGCTCGAAGGCAGCTTGCAGTACTTTGCTCAGTATCATTTGTGGAAGACTGTAGTCGATATCTGGGCATTGCCTAAACTATCTGTGCCCTAACTTCATCAGCAAGGGAGCATGTAATCCATCCACTTGGCTGAAAGCAGGCAAATCTGTGTACCAGGTCAGAAGTATCTTGCTGTATAGGTCTTGATTTGTATCAGCTCTTCTCTCATTAGCCATTTTCTCTGCTACCTTGTTCTTATTGATCAACCTTTGCTACCTTGTGCTCATCCTTAGGAGGAATTATGCTGAGTGCAATCTTTTATTGGACAGAGGATCTTTATCATCTATGAAGAGATCCTTTGATACTTATCCATTGGCTGCTGCATTGACTTGCAAATTCAGTCGGCATCTAACAACACAGCCAAGTTTTATTATGTATCTTTAATATGATTTATGCCATCATTTCTTTGCATAACTGGCATCTGCAGAGATTCATTTCCTTAACTACATGTGCATCTGAACAAATCAGCTGTGGTGTGAGTAACTTAAGCTTTGGGCAATTTGTATACCCTGCTCTGTGACATTTTATAAACACCTTTGTTTGTTAATATGGATTTTCATTGTCTTTTTACACACAATCTTCTGTTGTGCAGCTATATCCAGTGCTTCCTCTTTTGGCTTTGCCTTCTTCAGAAAAATTTAACCACTGTTCATTTAAATAGATTGTGACACCTCTGAGAAGCTCAGTCCTTTCATTTGCCTGCTTTTAGTGGATTGGATGTCCCACGGGTTTGGTTATCCTGTGTACAGTAATCTGTTCGTGGGTTTGACGTTTCTCATTTAAATTAAGAGAAGCGCAAAACATCACATAATATAAGATTTCTTTATTAGTCACATGTGCATCGAAACACACAGTGAAATGCATCTATTGTGTGGAGTGTTCTGGGGGCAGCCCGCAAGTGTCGCCGCTCTTCTGGCGCCAACATATCATGCCTACAACTTCCAAACCCATACGTCTTTGGAATATGGGAGGAAACCAGAGCACCCGGAGGACACCCATGCAGACACATGGGGAGAACGTACAAACTCCTTACAGACAGTGGCTGGAATTGAACCCGGGTCGCTGGCGCTGTAAAGCGTTATGCTAACCACTACACTACCGTGTATCTACTTGTATAGAGGCAAGAAAGAAAATACATGCAAAGCCAAAGAAGGATGGACTATTTCGGGTAACAAGAATCTTAGTCAAACGGGTCAGCTTGAACAAGATTCTGAAAGGGGAGAGATGCCTGGAAGGGCTGAGCTGTTTAAAGGAGAAATTCCACAATGGGACCTAAAACCATCGACACTATGATGGAGTGAAAAGAGGGACATGCACAAGTGGATGAAGAGAGTTTGGAGAGTTGGGAGGGTCAAAAACTGGAGTGCCTAGGGAGGACTTGTATATGATATCAACAGTTCAAGGAGCGTATACGTCAGAATGGTATAAGAATGCACACTAATTATTCCATTACTAAAATCAGCTTTTAATCAAGATGTGCTGTCAGAAGGATCACCCATCTAGGAATGTTATTGTGGAATCAACCCACTGACCTATTTGTAAGTTGTGGAAGAATTCAGTCCTTGCACTATTTCCGCTCTTCTATTTGTACTTATCTTTACAATACCTGCTGTTCTGTTGAGTTCCCATTGGGTCTCCAAGTGGACGACACTGTTTGGAAACTCTTGTATCTCCAGACATGGTTCTCCACTCCAAAAATGTGCTTTCCATATTCCACACATTGACCAGAATCACAGACTCACCATCACAGAAGGAAGCAATTGTGTGCTTTTGTGTACAGGGCTCTTTTGCTTGCTCTCATTTTCTATTTCCTCCGGTGTCCTAATTTCAAGTTCTCCACAACTAGATTCCCAAAGTTTTCGAACAGTGTTGGAGTGTGTGTGCTGTAGAGGTGATCAACTGCATTAGAAACGTGAAAAAAATCAACATTGGACATTGTGTCTGCCACTGCCAGTTACTCTGTCGACAGCTTCACTGGAAGTTCAACAGATCCATTTAAAGCCTTTGTTTAATGAGATAATGAACGCAAGTCCAAATGTTATGGTGAAATAAATTTATTCCACTAAGTGGTGGTTACCTGGGCAATAAAGCAAATAATTGCCTATTGGAAATTTATGGCCAATCCTATTGTGTCGTACAATATCAGTAAACTCAGTTACTGAGTCAACATTGAGTGCAATCAAATCACAAAATCTTTTTCTTTAACTCTGCAATGACTTTTGGAAATATTTTTGATCTGGCATGACAATAATTTATTGGGGAGTTCAGGGAATAAGGTTTCCTACCTAATACTGTTGTACATTTCTCAATTTCCTTACTTCCATCACCCTACAAAGCAGAGATGGATAAATCTGATGGAGCTTACACTGTATCATTTACATTCTACTCTTGGAACATTCATTGTAGATCAATTGAAGTGAACCACTTTGAGCCAGCACATTGCTATTCCTGGAACAGTGGCTTCATTTTGAAGACATTTTGATTGAGTAATTTCATGAAAATTACCTTCATTTTTAATAAAGCTGCTTAGCCATCATTCCAAATAAAGACCTGCTCTTGCTTTATTAAAAAGCTTTTAATGAGATCAAAATATTACTCGGGATCCCATTTGGAATTCTGCTTAAAAGGTGGTGGTGGCTACAAACTCACTAAATAATGCTAGTGTATTTTCTTTGAATAAAGGATCGCAATATTTGATGCAGAGCCCTCAATAAGGAAAAGCCTTAGCTGTAAACTTGTAAGCTGGACACGTGGCTGAGCTTGCCCACCCTGTAAAAGAGTAATAATCCTGTAACCAGACAATATCCTCTAACTGCAACTATGATCCTTCTACACTCCACAGGGTGTGGTAGTATCAATTCTACTTTTAACATGCACCACTTTGCTCCTCACCTCCTTCTGATTTGTATTGAGAGATGGATATTGACTATCTGGTACT
Organism: Pristis pectinata; assembly: GCF_009764475.1. Taxonomy (NCBI): domain Eukaryota; kingdom Metazoa; phylum Chordata; class Chondrichthyes; order Rhinopristiformes; family Pristidae; genus Pristis; species Pristis pectinata. The sequence goes on along the minus strand of NC_067421.1, from coordinate 26,841,681 downwards.
GACTAAACGATGCTGTCGATCTACATTCATGTTACATTGACCTTGGCCTCTTGGTGAGTACTTCTACTCAGTTTTGCACCATTAGTTCTTGTGCAAGAAGTTCATAAAACCAGGAACTGCTGAAGAAGAGAAACATGGAACAGCGAGGAAGAGGAACAAAAAGTGGATGAGTGGTTCTTGATATGTAAGCCAGAGGAGAGAGCAATGTTAGCTCCACTAGTAACTTACCATAATTATACCAATAACTGGCACCTCGGGTGGTTCAGTTGCTCACTGGTAGACTGGTAGGAGAATACTAGAGTATTACAGCTTTCACTATGAAGAGTAAGAATCCTGTAACTAAACTGTCTTTAGCTAGGATGCTTCTATACTCCACAAGGTGTGGTTGTACCAATTCTACTTTTAACAAGCACCATTGTGCTCCCTACCTCCTTCTGATTTGTGTTGAGATTTTTGGTGAAGGTGCTTTATGTCCTGTTACATTGTTTCTACCTACTTGTTGTAGTTCATTTGGAGATCAAAAGTCAGTATTAAAGTTGTAGTTACTTGGGAGTTTGCAGTATAGTAAGTTGATAGACAATAGAATTCAAGAAGAATCCACAATACACTACTGTTGGCAACTCTGAAGTGGGAGCCACAGTCAAAACTAATCTTTACTCAGACCTTGCATGTCAAAACCAAACTGACCTGAACCAACAACAACAGACTCGGTGTTTGGGGAAATTCTCACAAGGCACTTCCTTCTCACCATAGCTCATGCTAACATTGTTAAACCACCTTTTGTGGATTGAGTCTGAGAAAATGCATTACAGTACAGGAGGGGGTCATTTGGCCTCTGGTGTCTGGGTCAGCCCTGGGGTTAACACCCGCAGCCTGTTCCTGCAAGTTCTTTGATATTCTTCTTTTTTAACTGTAAGGTCAATTCCCTTTTTAATGATGTTGACACACTGATGAAGTGGCCTATAAAACCCTGGCTTCCATTCAAAGCCTTTCCTTCTCTGATCTCCTTGATTCTTCCAGTGAGAACCCCCAGTCTCTCTTCACCCAACAGTGGAAAAAGCTGAAGCATAATCCAAACAAAAACCAGCATCCAAGGACAGCAAGGGGCGGAATACTTTAAAGATGAGGAGAAAAATTACTTCCTTTAGTTGCAAGTCGATGTTTCTCAGAGTGGCCCGGCGGTGCAGCTGTGGGCTGCACCATGACGCAGCTGTTATTGTTGCGTCATGGTGCAGACCACAGGAGGTGTCTTTGTGGAGTTTGCACGTTCTGTCTACGACCGAGTGGGTTTCTGCTGGGTATTCTGGTTCCCTCCCACATCATAAAGGTGTGGCGGTAAGTTAATTGGCTACTGTGGACTACCCCTCAATGTAGGTGGGTGGCAGGAAAATCTGGGGAAGTTGATGGATATGTGAGATGGAATAGCTTACAGTGAACTAATTGGGGAAATGGGACTGATCAGAATATGAGAAGAAATTAGACCTTAAAAATGGTGCATTTTCACCATACCAGTTATTTGAGATAGTGAATGTAAAACTAGTGCCTGAAACACTGCTACTTAAAATAGTGCAGTGCTATATCTGAATATGCTCTGCATTTGCTATGTGTCAGCTGTGGTTCAGTTGCTACAGTTCTGACCTATAAGTCAGTAGGTTGTCAGTTCAAATCCCACCCCAGAGACTTGAGTATAAAAATCTACCCTATCACTGCAGTGTTGTAAGAATGAAGTACTGGATCGTTGGATGAGATATTAAACCAAGATGCTCTCTTGGGCAGACATCTTGTGATGTTATTTTGAAAGAAAGCAGTGGGGTAAACAGTGACCTTGCCAACAACGCACACATTCTGTGTACAAAAGAAAAGTTAGAGCTTCAAAATCTATACTGCATGAAGCAGTCTTATGTAGTTGATGCGATAAGGCCTACTGTAATTCCACATATTATGACGTCCCACACAAGTTGATTTTTGCCTTGCTATATTTCATTATGCCTAATCTATTTCTTAACCAGATATTTATGTGTCCTTTTCTGTAATTAGCTAATTGGAGCATTTATTGCTTTTGCTGTAGGTCTATTAATCATATGGAGTGCTAGGGGAGGGTGTGATTGAGTGGGTAAGGTAGTGCAGGGGGGAAATGCAAAGAAAATCCTAATTTTACATGATTTTTTTTACATGAAATTTGTATCCTTTTATAATATTCTGTATTAACCTGCATTTTACTATTGACAGGGCACTGACAATTAGCCTCGGGTAAACGATGTGCAAAATGAAAATCAGTACCTCTATTCACAAATCTCTGTCATTTAAGGATTATATGTCTGAGTTCACAGTAAATGCTCCCATGTACTGTAGCAATATCAGTTTACTCAAAATATAGTCAATTTAAAGAATGGACTTAAACTACAACTTCTCCCGATCTAAGCAGGGTCATTTTACCACAAAAAAAGACACAAGGAGTGGGGGATAGGTATACACTTATAAATATACTTCAATTCAATCTTAATCACTTACAGGGAAAACATCGCCAGGCTTGACTGATGGCAGAACTAATCAATCTTCGATACTCTTCTTAGAATAGCATTGCCATTATATGCAGCCACTGAGAATTGAGTAGGGAAATCACTTTAGATCACGTGATTAAAGTTGTTGTAAAAGAATGCAAGGCCAATGTTGAATCAGTGAAGAAACTACTCCATTCTCCAGCAATGACATTCATTACTTTCATTAGCCTAAAATTTCCCTTAAAAGCAATAAATATGGATTCCTAGCTGGTGACATTGAATTTTAGTAATTCTAATCTGTGATGGTGGGAGCATAAACTGAGTCAACCACTTCTGCTTGGAAAGCTAAGAAATACTCAATGTGTACAGATCGCTGAAGAGTGACACAGTGGGACTGTTCTTCATGGAAATTTGACTAGAATGCCAAGGCTGGGCAGCCACCAATGAATTTCTGTGCTAGTTGCACATGAGGGTTTTCAAGGGCATAGCATTCCTGCTTTGCACAGCATTTGAACATTAGCCTCATGCTATCTCATTTTAAAGAAGATTAAATCCAATACATTTTTTTTTGCATTTTGTTTTTCTTAATGCTCTACATTGATAAGACCAATATTTGAGGATTACCTGCCAATCTAAATCATCCAACTGAAGAAGATGGTAAAGTGGTGAATAATGGAGTCTCCACTAACATCTGAGGAATTATAATTATCTCATAGGGTCAGAGAGCACAGAAAGAGGTCCTTTAACCCACCATGTCCATGGCTGACCATCAAAAACCTATCTCATTTGGTCTGTAGCCTCTGATGCCATGGCAATTCAAGTGCTTCTACAGATACTTAGAAACATACAACACAGAAACGGGCCCTTCCAGCCCACCTCACCCATGCTGACTGTGATGCCTATTTACGCTAATCCCATTTGCCTGCATTCGGCCTGTATCCCTCCGTGCCTTTCCCATCCAATTATCCATCGAAACACTCTTTAAACATTTGTATCTGCCTCCACCACTTCCTCTGGCAGCTCATTTCAGATAACCACCAACATCTCTGTGAAAAACCTACCGCTCAGATCTCCTTTAAATTTCTCCCCCCTCACCTTAAACCTGTGCCCTCTATTTCTAGACTCCCCTGCCCTGGGAAAAGGATTCTGAATATCTATCCTACCTATACTCCTCAAAATATTATAAACCCCTATAAAATAACCACTCGGCCTCTTGTGTTCTAGTGAGAAAAAACCCAGCCTATCTAATCTCTCTTTATAACTACAGCAATCCAACTTCCTGGGGAATCTCTTCTACACTCTGTATCGCTGTGACGTCTTCAATGTTGTTGAGGGTACACTTCTTCCACCACTTCCTTAGGTACTGTGCTCCAGATTCTAACCATCCTCCGCATGGGGGCAAAATATCTTCCTCAGATCCCCTCTGAACCTTTTCCTCCTTCCCCTAACCTATTCTGTCTAGTTTTGAACACCTTTTAATCTCAGCCCCCTGGAGATATAACAACAAAATTTGTAAATTGCATCATTGGTTTCCTGCCTGTTGTTCAAGCAACAGGACACATGTCATATAATTCTGTGTGTAGTCTTTTACCCCACAATGTAAAATATTGCTGCACCTTACACCCAAACCACAGCAGCTAGTTAAGTTGGTCCTTCCGGTATTCATTTTAATTTGTTGATCATTTGGACTGAAACCTATTTGCATGGTCTTACAGGGTTTAGATGTTTCTGACATGATAGAGAGGGATGTAAAAGAGGTGGGGGAGTTGCATTACTGATTAGGGAGAATGTCGCAGCAACACTTAGGGGACCTTGGAGGGTTCATCCAGGGAGACTGTATGGGTAGAGCTCAGGAATAACAAAGGTGTAATCATTATGATGAGATTATACAGTAGGCCTCCCAATAGCCAGTGGAAGAGATAGGAACAGATATTTAGGCATGTCATGTCTATAACCAAGCAAATTTTGTATGCAGCTTAACAACTCAGCGTGGATCCCATGTGGCTTAATCTTCTGGACCAGCCTATCACATTGTCAGATATTGAAAAGGATGAAAGATGTAAAAACAACAAGATTGTTGTAGTGAGTAACATGCTGCTGGAGGAACTCAGCAGGTCAAGCAGTCTCTGTGGAGGCAATAGAATAGTCGATGTTTTGGGTCAGTACTCTGCATCAAGACCTGCGCAAGTCCTGATGCAGGGTCTCAACCTGAAACGTTGACTATCCCTTTGCCTCCACAGATGCTCTAAGTTCCTCCAGAAATTTTCTTTTTGCTCCAGATTCCAGAATCTGCAGTCTCTTGTGTTTCCAGGTTGTAGGGGCTGATTTTTAACTTCCCTATTATTGGGACTCCCTTAGTGCCAGAGGCTTTAATGAGGCAGAAGAGTTTCTTGAACCAATATCTAGGTAGTTCAATCAGGGAAGGGGCTGTACTTTGCACTGGGGAATGAGTGTGGCCATGTGACTGAAGTTTCATTGGGGGAGCATTTCAGGAACAGTGATCATAATTCTGTAAATTTTAAGATATTTATGGATAAGAATAAGACTGATCCTCAGGTGAAAGTGCTAAATTGGGAGACGGCTAAACAAATTTGATTGGGTTTTTTGAGGAAGTGACAAAGATGATTGATGAGGGTAGGGCAGTGGACGTTGTCTACATGGACTTTATTAAAGCATTTGACGAGGTACATCACGGTAGGTTGGTCCAGAATATCAAGTCACATAGGATCCATGCTGAGCTAATAAGTTGTGTACAAAATTTGCTTGGTCATAGACAACAGAGGGGAGTGGTGGAGGGGTGCTCTTCTGACTAGAAGTGTGTGACCAGTGGTGTTCTGCAAGGAGCAGTGCTGGGACTTCTGTTGTGTAAATGATTTGGAAGAAAATGTAGGTGGCCTGATGAGCAACGCTGCAGATGATGTGAAAATTGGTGGAGTTATGGATAGTGAGGAAGGTTGTCAGTGATATAGATCAATTGGAAATTTAGACAGAAATGGCAGATGAGTTTAATCTGTACAAGAATGAGGTGATGTATTTTGTAAGGCGAAATGCAAGAGGAAAGTATACAGTAAATGGCAGGGCCCTAGGGAGCATTGATGTACAGAGGAATTTTGGGATTCAAGTCCATAGCTCCCTCAAAGTGGCAACACGAGTAGATAAGGTGGTAAAGAAGGTATACAACATACTTGTCTTCATTGGTTGGGCATTTAGTATAGAAGTTGGCAAGTCATATTGCAGCTGTATAAAACTTTGGTTGGGCCATATTTGGGGTATTGTGTGCAGATCTAGTTGTCACACTACAGGAAGGATGTGGAGGCTTTGTGGAAAATGAGGAAGAGGTTCCCCAGGATGTCACCGGGATTGAAGTGTATTAGCTAGAAGGAGAAGTTGGGCAACCTTGGATTGTTTTCGCTGGAGCACTGGAGGCTGAAAGGCAATGTGATAGAAGTATGTAAAGTTAAAAGAAGCATAGATAGGGTAGAAAGTCAGAGTCTTTTCCACAGGATTTTGTTTATACACAGAGTGGTGGCTGCCTGGAACACACTTCCATAGGAGGTGGTAGAAGCAGATATGTGAGCAATGTTTAAGAGGCATTTGGACAGACACGTGAACAGGTGTGAAATGGAGGGATATAGACCATATGCAAGCAGATGGGATTAGTCAGATTGGCACAGACTTGGTGGGGTGAAGGGCCTGTTCTTGTTCTGTATTGTTCTATGTTAAATATCCTATGTACTTCCCCCACCCTCTCTACAGATTTCTCTGACGGGCAATGTTCAACAAGTGAACAGAAACCCACAGGTTCACTCAGCCGCAAGGTATGTGGGTGTGGCTCAGCGTGAATCACACTTTCACAGTGTGAAACCGCTGGAAACAGAAAATGGAAATCCTCAGCAGGTCGGGCAGCATCTATAGAAAGAGAAGCAAAGTGGTCTGACCTGCTGAGCATTTCCTGCTTTTATCTCAGATTTCCAGCATCTGCAGTTTTTTTTATTAACAGCTGAACATACTCAGCAGGTCAGTCAGCATATGTGGAAAGAAAAAGATTAATGTTCCAGTTTGATGACTATTTATTAGAACAGAAAAATGTTTCTTCATTTGTGTTATGCTGCCTGACCTAGTGAATATTTCCAGGATATTCAGTCATTTCAGATCTGTACTTTTCTTTTGGCTTCCTGCTATTTTCTATTATGTTCTTGTTGTAAAACATGTGGCCAGTGTAGTGGTAGCGACCCACAGTCAGTGCGCTGCTGATGCACCCACTGCATCCGTAATAGATGATGTGATGTTGGCGCAGACTTTGCTGCTGGTAGAGGCACCCCTGACGTACAGGCAGAAACCTACTCTCTGGGGAAAATACATCTTCATCAGACTGAGTGTAGGGAGAATCACTGAAGCATCAGTGTATTCAGAATAACGGAGCAACTTCTCTCTAAACAACATCTCAGACCTGCAGCAGCTTTGGACCCTGTAGCCACTGTGTTTGGAAATAAGTTGCAGGTTTTCCTTCCACCGACGCTGCTGTGAGTTTTCTCATGTACACGGGAGGAAAGCAAGACGTGGCTTATACTTAGCCACTTAATTACGTAAACTGATTCACTCCTGTGTTTGTAAATAACCAAGAAAACCAACTTCCGCCCCTCTCCCATATTCTCACACCTTCGAATCACCGGAGGCTTTATTTATATATATATGTATATTTTTTAAAAAGCGCGCAAGCCAGTGTGGGTTTCGGCAGTTTGTAGCAAGCTTGCTCTCGCCCACAAGAGATGCGGTTAAACATGAGAACTGTTGCATCGAAGTTTCCCTGTACCATTGCAACCAACGATTGCGATATCCTTAAAGTATTAAATGCATGCAACACACACACTGTATCGAATGCATGCTTTCCATTCTCGCCTTTACATCCCTTCCCGTTTCCAGTTCCTTTTGCAATGCAACCTGCATTCCACCGTGAAGTATCATTAAAGCAGAATTATCTGCAACAACAGTGCACTTTGCAAAACTAAAAGTACAGAGGTGCTAAAGAAAGGTCGCCATATAATTGTGTTAGCATAATTTCTGTCTTATACAAGAGAGCTGTTTGGGGAGGATAAAAAGCGAACGTGACAAACTGACGTCTGGTCAGTTTAGAGGAAGTTAAGTATCTTTATGCTGAGGAAGTTGTTGCACCGCAAGTCGTTTGGCTTTTGAAATTGTGCAGCGTTGGTTATTGGTGGGAGCGCAGCGTGAAGGGCGCATTAAGCCGCTCGTTCACTTGCAGATGGATGAGATCGTGTAAGTAGGACTCTTTAACTGACTCAGGGACCTGCTCTCAGAGTAACTAACAGTCGCTAGAAAACGGCAGGTTTTTTCTTTGTAAATGGGGGCCGGGGGAGGGGGGGGGGGGCGTGGAGGTAAGAATCGAACATGGAATCGAAACCGTGTGAGGTTTGTGTGCGTCGAGTGTTTACCTGCCCCAGAGAAGCATCGGGTGATGTTTGCAGCGTGTGCAGCCTTGTGAAATAAGCAGTGCGCTGGGGGAAGGTCGGATCACCTGTGATCATCTGACTCTGTGGCAGGATGGAAAGTTGATGACACAGGTCACTGGTAGGACCACAGTTACAGTCAACGTGAACTGGGGGGGGGGGGGGGGGGGGGGGGGATAAAAAACAGTTGTGCCTAATCAGCTGAAAACAAGTTTAAAGAATGTATTTTCCTAAAGATACAATAAGATAAATGAACAGTGCACTCTGTTCCATTGTTACTGATGATGGAATACGTTTGATTTTATTACCGTTTTCCATTTTTCAGTAAAATTCAGGTGCATTTGTGCGCTTTGGACAGTTTATTCAAACTAATGAATTTGTGGCTTCGTGATTGGAAAGTTCTGATGAAGAGTCTTTGACCTGAAACGTCAAAGTCAAGTTTATTGTCATATGCGCAAGTCCATGTGGGCACAGGTGCAATGCAAAACTTACTTGCAGCAGCATCACAGGCACATAGCATCATAGAAGCAGCCTTCACAAGAAAAACATAAATTATAAAATTTACAAGAAAGAACACAATTAGAACAGAAAAAAGTCCATTTTAGTGCAAAGTGGTCATAGTGTTGCTGTAATGTAGTGATCAGGATTTTGCCAGTTGCTTCAAGAACTGAATGGTTGAAGGGAAGTAGATGTTCTTGAATTTGATGGTGTGGGACTTCAGGCTTCTGTACCTCCTGCCCGCTGGTAGCTGTGAAAAGATGGCATGGCCCAGATGGTGGGGATATTTGATGGATGTTGCCACCTTGAGGCAGCACCTCCTGTAGATCCTGGAGAGGGATGTGCCTGTGATGCATTGGGCAGAGTCCACTACTCTCTGCAGCTTCTTGTGTTCCTGTGTATTCAAATTGCCGTACCAGACCATGATGCAACCAGTCAATTGTTTCTCTTTCCACAGATGCTGCCTGACTTTCTGAGCATTTCCAGCACTTTCTGTTTTTATTTCATGCAGGAAGTTGTTTGCTTAAATCTCAATCCAGAGATGTGAGCATAAAAATCGAGGTGATACTTAAGTGCAGGGTTGAGAGAGTACAGCACAGTTGGAGGTCATCTTTCAACTGAGACATTAAGCCCGTTTTAATTAACGAACAACCCACTGGAGGAATTCAGCCGGTCGAGCAGCATCTGTGAGGGGGAAAGGAATTGTCAATGTTTTGTGTTAAAATTTTGTGTCAGGGCTGCATTCATGCAGGATTCAACATGCAGGATTCCAGCATCTGCAGTCTGAGTCTCTGTGTTTTCATATAAGAATGTTTGATGTTTTTAAAAAAAACTGAAAAACCACCAGGACCACATGCTTGTCACATTGAGCTGCAGTAATGGGTGTGCATGACTTAGTAAGTGGTCACAGTTCAATTTTTAGAATTTTTGATGCCTGCTGTGCGATTTCTTGGAAGCTGGCATTTTGCAGATGTCCCTTTTATAAATGCAGTAATTTTATAACCATGAACAGCGAGCTCTTTCTGATTCCTGATTAGGAAAAACTTACATTTCTGTATTGCTCTTACAATGACCCAAAATGTTTTACAGCTAATTAAATACATTTTAAACACAGTTGCTACTAGAATTTGCATACGCCAAGCTCCCACAAAGAGCATTGTGATGATAAACAAATAATTTGTTTTAGTGAAGTGGATAGAGGAATAAATGCTGGCCAAGACACCACAAATAACTCTATTGCTCAAATTCAGTTAACACCATGGCATCTTTCGTGCCTAGCAGGGAGACTGACAAGTTCAACATCACATCAAAAAGCAGGTACCCCGACAATGCTGCACTCTGTTAGTATGCTGCACTAAACTACCAGTCCAAATTTTTGTGCTAAATTCATGAGTTTGTGATTGAACCAACAGAGGTGACTGCTACCAACTCGGCCTCAGTAAAACATTTCAGATAAATCCCACAAATAACCTGAAGCAAAACTGTGTCTATTTTTCCCCATTTCCCTACCCATGTTGAACCTAAGCAGTATTTTAACCTCTTTCTACTTTTAATTATATGTAAAGCTTTCAAACAGGACACTTGCATGAAACCAAATCAAACGTCAATGCTTCATGGAGGCCTTAAACAAAAGGTATAATTCACTGGGCACCAATAATCTTGGTGTCCTTTTGGTTTAAAGTTGCTGCTGCGGTTTTTGAAAAGATGAGTTGCAACATGTTGTTCCAAATGGCATTTTGCCATTTTTATATTCCTGAAGGATACCACATGTGGTATTTGCACTTATGGTAACTGTGTAATCAGTGTGTACTTCATCAGAGGCTCTTCAGTGTTCAGGTGATTATGAAGGCATACTTGGTTTTGCCTGGACTCTGCTGTTCCAGAGATCCATAAAACTCATTGTAGGGGAAAAGCAGAAGGGAAGCTATTTCCTATTGGTAGCTATATGGATGGGCATTAAGGAGTAGGGCAGCCAAATTCTCCAGGGCTTAAACAGGGTAAAACAATGTTTGATTTATTATAGTTATTTAATTTATTCAGCAATACAGTTGGCTCATTCTTAATTATACAAATAAGACTACATCCTGTTTATCAGTAAGTGCAGTTATACACAACACACAAAGATGCTGGAGGAACTCAGTGTCTCAGGCAGCATCTACCGCTAAACCCGCACTGGCTCTTTCTACCTCACTGTCAGACCACTGTTTCCTGCACCATCACTGAACTCATCACCTCCAGAGATCTCCTCTCTACAGTCTCCAACCTCATTGGTCCTCAACCCCACACTGCTCGTTTTGACCTCTCAGGATCACGACCCAAAATGTTGACTGTCCATTTCCCTCCATATATGCTGCGTGACCCGCTGAGTTCCTCCAGTGCCTCTGTGTGTTGCTCCAGATTTCCAGCATCCGCAGTCTCTTGTGTGCGCAGTTGTATACAGTTGCCTGCTCCATAATGGTGTCACGTCCCTTCTGGAAAATCTGAACATAAAATGTTGTAGAGAGACGTCTCCATCTCTAAAACATTCCAGAAGAGTGTTAGAACAACATTGTAAATGCAGGCCACATATGAATGGAAACAGTTCTGTGTATGAAGAATATTTCATATTTCACACACCTTTATTAGAAGGTTATGGGACAAACACTGGCAAATGGGACTAGCTTGGATGGGGCATCTTGGTCAGCATGGACCAGTTGGGCCAAAGGGCCTGTTTCTGTGCTGTCTGGCTCTATGACCCATGCCCTGGATTGGGCACTCTTCATGAACAATAAGGTCATCCATTCAGCACTGGATTCCAGGGAAATGTCTTTGCTTAAACATGTGTGCGAGTCTTTGGAATTCTTTGCCCAAAAAGATCTGATCCAAAAGTACAACACTGTAGATATTGAAAATCTGAACTAAAAGCAGAATATACTGACAGTAATCAGCAAATCAGGCAGAAGGTAAGGAGCAAGAAAAAGAGCTGATATTTTGAGGTTGACGACTTTTCATCATTCTGTGGAGTGAGGCCGACAGGATTTGGGAATAGGATGGTGGAGCTGAATGGTGGTTCAAGACCAAGGGTTAAGGGGCCTCTGCGCCTAGACTTACTTGTCTCCTGCACAGATCTTTGTTTTTCATTAATCTGTAAAGCTAGTGAAGAACAATCCATTTTTCTTCGTCAGTCTTACCGATATCAAAGAATATACCTTCAGTCAAAAGTGTGGCTGCCCCATGTCCACTGTGAAATTATAATGACAATAGTCTTTTTAAATGAAGGTGGTCTCATTATGTTAAAAGTTTGTACATGTTACATTTTCATTGACTTTCCTGAAGCTCTCAGATAAAGTATGACTAAAGCCTATGCCTTCAATTATGTCTGAAGTGGTAATCCAAGAAAGGTTAGATTTTGTCAACTGTTGCATTGTCTATTTGATGCTTGTTCATCCATCCTCATTATCCAATTGGTGGAGACATTACAGCTCACATAGGTGTCGATAGTTGAGACTGCTTGGTAGTTGAGTGCTTGCTCAACCTCACCAACTACTACCTACTAGCTAAAAGAAGAGGACAATTCAGGAAATAGAAATAAAGTTAACCTTTCAGCTCGGACACCCTTCATCAAGTTAACTATTTTTCTCTTTCCACAGATGAGTGTTCCCAGCATTTTCTGTTTTTATTTCAGATTTCCAGAAATTGTGTTTTTTATTGATATTCAGTCAATTTTTACTCAAAATATCTGAAGGAAATTATTTATTCCACCAACCTCAACCATATGATTTCAAGCTTGTCTCAGTAAGCTCCTCTTCCCAAGGTCTGAGGGAGCCCAATTTGCTCCTCTTGGCTTATGGTCTTGCACAGTTGTTAGTTGAGTCATAATTACAGACAGTCTGATGAATTTCCATCCTCGTTTACAAGAACAGTATTAAACAGAATCAATATTCTAAAAGGACTGACTCATCAACATTTCCTTAGCACGGGGTTGTTGGGGGGAGTGGGTGGTGTAATGCAGAAAGTAAGTATGAAGGCTGTGGCAACACAAAAGAATCCAAGATCGAATCCATCGCTGTGGTACCCCTTCCAATACTTAGATGTGAAATATGCTGATACATTAAGTTATCATGGTTTGCTGCAGAAATCACTGATTGATGAATCATCTTTAATATTCACAGTGGCATTTTTTGTCATTAATGTTCATGTGAGAACTGTAAAAGGAAATAGATCTGAAATCTTAAGTAGGTCAAAACATCCCATGCACACAAAAAGTACAAAGGCAGCTTTGTATTTCTCTAGTCAACAATTTTGTGTGAAACCAATGGCCCACAGCTGTTCCAAAGTCCATATTAGTTTCCAAATTTGACACCAGACTCACCAGATTCTTAAGGTACAAACAAATCCCCTTGATGAGTGGTGGGCATGCATGGTGCTGGGCCTGTCTTCATCGTTGTTTGGAGTTGGTCAGCAGGTTAGCAGAAAGCAGCAGCAAGTTTAGTCAACTTCAGCCAGGCACATACAGCTCAATAATACAGCTCAGTGTGTATTCTCAATAACACAGCGTCAGGTTGATCTTCTTCTCATATCCAGCCACCAGACTTGTTGATCTGTTCATTGGCAGGCAGGCAGGGCTTCAGGCTGACCCAGTGAATGGTGGCATTAGGATCGACCATCAGAAAGGTTCCCTGAACTATGATATGGATGGTCCTTATGTGGCCCTAGATCAGGCTAATGACTAAACACAGATTTAAGATTCCTCCAAATTTTAGGTGCTGCCTCCCATGATGTGTTTATTTGTGTCTGTAAGAGATGTGTAAGAGCTGTCATATCCTTAACTGCTTTGAAAGCACTAAACAATGTGCAGAAAGTTAAACACAGTCAAGACAGCTGTGGGATTTTGTGGGCTTGTGGTGGATATTGATTGTTAACCTATCTGCTGTGATAGAGATGGAGAAACAGAGAAAGGGAAGGGAAAAGTCAGAGATGGATCACATCAAATTGAGAGCAGGGTGAAAATAAGCAGCAAAGGTGAGGTAGCTTTGGAGTTCTGTATGAGTTCGGGAAGCAGCAGTGATAGTTATCAACATACTGGAAAAATAGGTAAGGGAGTGAGCTAGAGCAGAACTGAGATGAGGACTGTTCCACATGCTCCACAAAGAGACTTAGCTTGGATCCAGGTGGGTTTTCATAGCTTTGGAGGGACTGAGTGGAGTTCAGTGTGGAATGAATTCAGCCAAGTGACGGAGGGACCAGGAAGCTGGAAACAGTCAGTGGCAGAGGTGTCAGCGACATAAGTGGGAAGAAACCTGGAAGGGGGAAGAAGAACGGACAGAATTTCTTCCTATTCTGTGGGTTTTGGGGACAAGTTAGAAGCAGGCTGTGCGTGGTTGGTGGATGATGAAGCGGCAGTTTGTGGAGGGAAGTTCTCCTGAAGGAATGCTGTTAGTGACTATCTGGTAGGCGATGTCCTGATATCCAGTGGTGGGGTCTTGGTTCTGTGGGAAGACTGAAGAGGTGTCAGACAGCTGACATTCAGGTAGAGGTCAGGTTGCCAAACAAGAACAGCACCACCATTGTCATCAGATTTGATGACAGTGTTTTGGTTGCTCCTTTGTGTCTATCAGAGCAGGGCAGATTAGAGTGAGTAAGGGCTGTGGAGAAATTGTGACAGGGAATGTCATCCCAGCAGGTGGTGGTTAATAGATCCTGTGAGCATGAGGGATCCAGATAAATTGTTCTCATTTCTGTCCTCTTTATGAAATGAACTTCCAAATTCTAGTACAGTGCTTCGTTTTCAGGCAAACAGAGCAGTTACCTAACAATGGAAAGTTGCCTACATTTAGTAATATCATGTGAGACCATTTATGGGACATGGTTACATACTTCTCCACCCCCGCACAGGCTGTAATCTAAAAATTGGGACACCTAAAAATGCAAGTCTTTATTAGAGGACAGCCAAGGGTTAGCCATCTCTTTTATTAATTTTTCACATGTATGTATCTGCAATTAAAGAAAGGAATGATGAGACAAAACAGAAGGGACAGGAGCCTATTTAAACCCTTGTGTCTGTTCAGCTATTCAGTTACACCATGACTGATCTGTGACCTAATTTCCACATCACTTAGTGCACTGGGGCAGCACAAACATATCAATTTCAGGTTTAAGAATTGATCCAGCCTCTGTTAACTCTGAAAGTCTTGGCTCTACATTTTAGTCTATGTTCCTCAGTCCTGGGATCCCCAAACAACAGTCTCCCATCAGCAATCCTGTTAGTTTGTCATAATAATTTGAAATTTTCAGCTAAATTACAAACTTAGAAGCATGCAATTGTGCAACACTAGGTGGCAAGTCAGAGAATTGGTCAGAATTTATCGCAGCAAGTAACAAATGACTGAAAGAGTGAAAATGCAGGTAATTTAGTGTATGAAGTAAAGCAAGCCAGAAATATAAAACCAGGTAGTTGGAGTTTTTTTATGCAAAATGGACATTGATCCTATAGAAAGTGAGTTGGGGAACTAATAATGGAAAGTGAGGAGAGGCAGATGAATTAAGCTGGTATTTTATATCAGTGGTCACTATAGAGGATACAAGTGAAATTCCAGGAATAGCTGTACATTGGGAATTGGAAGGAAGGGAGGAACTTGGGAATGTTACAACCACCAGGGCAGTGTTACTGAGCAAATCATTGGAGTTAGAGAGTTACAAGTCCCTGGGTTCTGATGGACTTTGTCCTGGGCCCTTAAAAGAAGTGTGGAAGTTAATTTGTCAGTTTAAATTTTCTAAAATTCGCCTTTTTTTGGAAAGGTAGCATAAGATCAGAGAAAATAATAGATGCAACTTCATTACTTAAAGTGATGGAGACAGAAAGCAGGAAACTGTGGGGCAGTTAGCTTTTCATCTGGCCTAGAAATGAAAAAGATATTACAGCAGGGCACTTAGTAAAATTCAAGTAATCAGGCAATGTCAAAATGTTTTTTTTTAAGATTTCTTTATTAGTCACACGTACATCGTGAAATGCATCTTTTGCATAGAGTGTTCTGGGGGCAGCCCACAAGTGTCGCCACGCTTCTGGCGCCAACATAGTATGCCCGCAACTTCCTAACCCGTACGTCTTTGGAATGTGGGAGGAAACCCACGCAGTCATGGGGAGAACGTACAAACTCCTTACAGATGGTGGCCGGAATTGAGCCTGGGTCTCTGGCGCTCTAATAGCATTGCGCTAACCTCTACACTACCGTGCCTGTGAAGGTGTAATTGTGTTTGATCAATTTATTGTAGTTCTTTGAATAAGTGATAGGTGCTGAGGATAAAGGGGAAGCAGTAACATGGATTTCCAGAAGACATTTTATAAGGTGCTACATCAACGATTGTTGTGAAAGAGATGGTGTCAATGGGAGAATCTATAACCAGGAGTCTTTAAAAAATAAGATGTTGCTTATTTAAGACTGAGATGAGGCATTTTGCATTCCTCTTGGAGGATTGTGAGTCTTTGAAATTTTCTTCAGCAAAATTTTTGAATATTTTTAAAGAAGGTATAGATAGATTCTTGATAGGCAGGGTGTAAAAGGTTACCGTGGATAGACCACAATGTTGAGCTGAGGCTACTGTCAGACCAGCCATGATCTTATTAAACAATGGAGCATGCTTCAGGGGCCACATGGCCCACTCCTGCCCCAATTCATATGTCTGGAGCCTTCTAAACTCCAAGGAATAGTTTATGCAATGTCTCCTTGTAACTTAATCTGTAAAATTCGGGTATCATTCTGGTAAATCTATACTGCACTCCTTACAAGGCCAAGCTATGTCTTTGAAGGTATGGTGTTCAGAACTGGACACAGTATTCTAGGTGTGATCTAACCAGGGCTATGTATAGCTGGTGCATAAATTCTACCTGCTTCTAGCCAGATGTTCTTCAATTGCACTAGTAATAGGGGTGAAGGTAACAGAAAATACCATTTCCCTTCAGCTCTGTTTGAAAGTTGTAATTGAAACTATTTCTGCCATTCTGTTAGGTAAAGCCCATTCTTGATTGTAAGAACTCGCTGCACAAAAATGCTGTCTTCAAAAGTGTTAAAGCTACATCCTCGGGTACCGGCCTCTCCTGCCAGTTGGAAAATATCTCCTTACTTTTCAAGATTTTGTAAATGTTAATCCAATTTCAGCTTGCTCTTCTGTTGGAGTACAGCTCTAACTTCTCCAGACTTTGTATGTAACTGAAGTCTTCTACACCTGTTACCATTACAGGAAACTGCTCTGCATCTTATACCCTTTGTACATGTCCTGGAATAAAGTGCCTGTAACTGGCCACGTTACACTGAGGTCTCAAATATGTTTCATAAAAGTTCAGTAAAACTTTCTGCTTCTTCAGGCCTCTGCCTATAAAGTCAAGAATTTTGTAAGCTTTTTTTAATGAACACTTCTCAACTTGCCCTGCTGCCTTCAAATGCTTGTGTAGAAACTCCAAGTGCTCTTTATACCTGCACTCATTTAAAATTGTACAGCTTGGCCTGTGGTGGTGCTACTTATTCTTGTCACTAAAATGAATCAGTCCTCATTTGTCTCCCATCTGATTGCCTGTTATCATTCTTTCCCTGTAATCCTGGATTGGTCAAGTGGGTCAATGGCATGCAAGCCCAGAAGATTCTATTTATACGATTAATAAGTCATCAGTTAGATTATGATATCCTGTTTTGGACTGCCAGCTACAGGAAGGATATGAAGGATTTAGAAAGGACGCAACACTGCTTCACTAAATTGCTGCATGGCGTGAGGAAGGACGTAAAATTAAAAGATATTTATTTCTAATTAGAATGGTGTTGGTCACAGGCAATACAATGGAAATGTTTAAAATTAAGAAAGAACAGGGCAAGGTAGATTTGAAGCAGTCTGTCAATATTGCTGGGGTTGAGAACAAGGAGCCACAGGAAACAAGTTTAAATGCAAGAGATTTGGGGCAGAGGGCAAGAGAAACATCTTTGCACAGAGAGCAGCAAGAGAGTGGAATTCACATTTAACTAGTCGGGACAGAAACTATGTCAGCACTCAGACTTAGATTTGGGGTGGGGGGGGGGAAGAACAAATGAACAGAGTGTGTGAATGTCATCAGAACTATTTGTTCAAGTGCAGAGTAAACCAAAAGGGTTGAATGGCCTTTTTCAATGTTCCAGATTTCTGTTTATTTCACATATGCCAGCAATTCAATCAACCAAATGTAATTTGGGATCCCAGTGTAGACTGACATGGTCTTCCTGACCTAAAATGCTTTTTGGAACAACAGGCAAAATATTTTTCTTGCATACATCCTCTGCTTGAGTCTGATATCTAAGCAATTGGTGATTCATGATATATGCATCAATAATTAATCATAGTGAAACCATGTTTCATGCAAAGTCTTGAGTCCCATAAATAAACTTCTGTTTTCTGAATTTGCATATAAACAATCGGGTCAACATCAATTCATTTTAAATCTGGACCAGTTTATTAAACTAGATTTCCTACAGTGATTGAGAAATCTTGCTCATTGTACACTTATAATTGGAATGATGTTGTCCAATTATTCATGTTGCAAGTGTAGGAAATACACGTTTGTTTATTTGCCTCAAAGGTTTGCATCTCTAAATGAGGAACATCTTGTATCCTTCTCTAGGTCAACATCCTCTCCTCCTCTGAAGATTTTTTTTTGAAACTTGACCAATCAATTATTGACAGCAAATCTGTGAAGATTTACCAGTTTTTTTTTGAGGCACTGCAAGAGGCCAAGAACAGGATGGTCAGATAGGTATAGGGATCTTGGTTAATGCAAAGGGCCACAGCGAGCATAAAAATGGATAGGAGGAGGAATCTGGCAAATCAGTTAACCAAATTGTGGTTAGTCTTCCCAGTGTAAAGGAGGCCACACAGTGAGCAGATGTTTTAGTGCAAGGAGGGAGTGCAGGTGACCTGTTGTCTCATCGAGAACCGTGTGTGGGGAGCCCGGCTAACGACAGCAAGGAAATAGTTATTAAATAAACTATGTTGTGAAAGTTGCAGTGCCAGCCAACACCATCCAATTGTATTTGTTTATGTTAGATTTTTTTGAATGGAGAACCTCAGTTGTTTTGATCTGATGTGCATCTTATATTTAGTAATGGAAAAGCCACACGTGTAACTTAAAGCCTTAGGAATCCTTCTATAGCTCCTGGCTTAATATTTGTGTACGTGCCTGCAAAAGCAGGTTGTTTACGTATGAAAGTGTGGCTGATTCCGTTAATCTCTGCAGGTGCCGCATTACGCACAAGACTGGTTGTGATGTCATTGAAGTTATGGTGATGGATAGGATTAAACTACTTTAAAACTAATCTGGGCACAGCCAGTGAGTCACAGGGCAATTCATTTTATACCTGCATCCATTTAAGAAAAGTGTAGTATCCAAAAGAGAAGGTTAATACACAATTGCAGATTGCTGCATTAAGGAAGATGAAGACTTCTTTGCGAAGTGGGTAAGTGCCTTCAGTGGTGACCAGATTTACAGCAGCTGTCTGCAAAGGGCCTATTAAAATGCATTGTTTAAAGCTACAAGATTGCTGCTTAATTATTTGGAAGGAGTGTGTGAGTGTTTAATAATCAGCTTCAGATTTTGATGAGAGGCTTTTTGGGCTGATGCACAGCCTTGAGAGGTTACTCCATGGCGAAAAGTGATGCCGTTACAGTAGAAACCATCAAAGTACAGTCAAACCCAGGGAGCTTGTTTATAGTGGGCTATTCTTGCCATTCTTAAAAGAACAATGATGCTGTTGAAGTCTGTCAGGTAGAAGGATTAAACATTAGGAAATCTTTTGCCAAGGAATTGTCTGCATGAATCAGGATAATGTGTGGATGAGGATTTCTTGCATGAAGGTCGTCATTTGGTAATGTGTTTGTCCATTTAATTTTTCATTCAAAAATTTTAATCCATGCAGGAAGAACTGCAACTTTCCCTTACTCGTCCACCCTCAGTTCCAGCAACAAATGCAAGGAATCTGTGGACTACTTTGTCACAGTGATTAAGAGCAACCAATCAGCTGTCGCTTCCCTCCCTTCTCTTAACCCACTGGGCTGAACAGATTCTGAGGTCCCTTCTGTATCATCCAAGAACGTGCATCTCCCCCTACTTTCCCTCCTACCTTGTCTTGGCCACGTGGTGCACCTCCTTCCTCAATCCCATTCCCACAAAATGATAACCCAGTCGCCTTTATTGACTTCCCTGTTGGCTGATGTTACTGTTAGCTCTCTCTCCTCAGATCTGTTCAGATCACTCTTTGCCTCAGAAAAGCAGTTTTGGCCTTCTCCATTCTTACAACCTCCTGGTGCTTTCCAAGTCCTCAAAATATCCCAAATCTATTTAAATGTTCCCCGGAAATTCCAAATCCTTCTAACCACTTTTCTGTTCCTGCCATGTTTCTGTTCTTATCGAAGTCACAGTGGCATTCGATATGACCATGACAACGATAATCCATCCTGCTTTTTGCTGCAAACTTTGACGTGGTTGTCACAACCCCCTCTATTGCCGATACTCTGAGCAGGTCTGCGCTGGTCATGTTCCTAGCTTATCCATTCCAGAGAATCACCTACACTGACATCTTATTCCCTGCTGCCCCACAAAGATCCAACCTTGCCCAGCCCTCTCGATTTTCTCCTCCCTGCTCCCATTTCTGACATCTGCCGACGTTACTTGTGAACACAGACATTCCCTGCTGTCTCTGAGCCTTCAAATGGTCTTTTCAATACCAGTACAGGATAAGCAGCAAAGTCCTTCAACTAAGTAGTGGGAGGACAAAAGCCATTGCCTTTGATCTCTGTCACAAACTGTTCAGTCATGTCTAATTCCATTCCCCTCTTATCCCCAGCAGCCATAGGTCACTGAAGCAGACTGTTTACAACTGTGGTGTGGTATGTGACTCTGAGATGATCCATAGACTCTGTATGCTCACTCCTATTTGCACCGCTCCATTGTTGCCCAGTTGTTCCCCTGCCTCAGCTTATCTGCTGCTGGAACCTTCATCCATGCCATTGTTACCTCTGGCTTTGATTATTCCAACAAACACCCACCTTCCCTCTCCTGTTCCACCCCTCAGAAATTCGAGGTCATCCAAAACTCTGGAGCACATGCTGGTGTAACTCTCATCAAAACCTGAACAGAAACAGGAAATTCTGGAAGCACTCACTGAAATGCTGACTGCTTCTCTCTCCATGGATGCTGGCTGACTTGCTGAGATCTTCCAACATTTTCTGTCTTTGTTTCAGATTTCCAGCCTCAACAGTTTTTTGTTCCTTTCACCAAATTCTGCTCCAACATCATATCTGCTTGTGAACCTGTTTTAGTTCCTAGTTTAGCAGTACCTCTGTTTAAAAAATGTTATCATTGCTTTCAAACCCCTCCATTGGCTTGATCCCACCTTTTGCCTAGAAGTTCTCCCCAGTTGACGTCACCAAATGTATTATTTGGTAGTTGCCTCAAAAATTAATTTCAGCAGTTTCATTGAAAAGAATCTGGATTAGAGGTGCTGACATCAACCTATAGCATATTTAATTAACCCAGAGATGAATTTCTATCTTCCCCTATAATCTCTAAACTCACAGCCCCATGGGATATCTGAACTGCTCCTTGCAAAGAGCCATTTATGTCCCTCTGTTCATGATGTAATGGTTGGAATTAGTGTGCCTTTATACAGAGCTGCTGTTATTTATTGGTTCATTGAATGTGGATGTTGTTGGCAAGGCCTTAATTGCTTCTGAACTGACTGGCTGGTTAAGCGATTTCAGAGGGTAGCTAAGAGTTACCCTTACCCATTGTGGGCAGTGTGTGATGTTACGTGCAGGCTAAATCAGGTAAGGACACAGACTGCCTTTCCCAAAAGGCAGCCTGGTTAACCAGATGAGCTTTTATGACAGTCCAATAGTTGCCATTACTGATACTGGCTTTTTATTCTGGATTTATTTAATTAATTGAATTTAAAAGGGACAATCTTTTCACACAGAGTGGTGAGTATAAGGAATGAGCTGCCAGAGGAAGTGGTAGGGACAGGTACAATTATGATATTTAGAAGGCATTTGGACAGTTACATGGATAGGAAAGGTTTAGAGGGATATGGGCCAAATGCAGGCAAATGGGACTAGCTCAGGTAGGTATTGTGGTCGGCATGAACAAGTTGGGCCGAAGGGCCTATTTCCATGCTGTGTAGCTCCATGACTTTAAATCCCCTAGCTGCAAATTCTCCTGCTGCCATAGTAGTAGGTGTCCTGTGAATTATGATTGTTCCACCATTGTCTAGAAATTCAGTTTATAGTTGCAGATGGATTGACTGAACACTCAATATATGCAACAGCTTCCTACATTACAGGAGTGACTGCTATTCAAAATTACGCCATTGGCAGTTTTGCTTTTTGGGATATCCAGAGGTTGTCAAAGGTGCTTCATTAGTGCAAATCTTTCCTTCCTTTCATCGCAGGCAAAAAGATTCACATCCAGACTCCATGCTGGAAACACAAATATTCTGCCAATAATGGGCCAAAGGCCTGGTTGAGACCCACTTTGACTACCCTAAATGTGGTTGGCACAGGGCAGCTTCA
Source organism: Pristis pectinata (assembly GCF_009764475.1). Lineage (NCBI taxonomy): Eukaryota > Metazoa > Chordata > Chondrichthyes > Rhinopristiformes > Pristidae > Pristis > Pristis pectinata. The sequence goes on along the minus strand of NC_067421.1, from coordinate 26,819,654 downwards.
GTTAAGTAAACATGGTCTCCATGTGTCCCAAGTGAATATCCTCAAAGGGATTGCTGGAGGCTGCCAACCGAAAGGGTTGTCTCTCTGACCACTTTGTGCTGGCAGAAATAATCACTGTGCCTATAATCAGATGTATAATTTTTAACTTGAAGAGAGTCAGTATTGACTTTTTTTTTCCCTGTTGGAACTTGCAGAAACTCTTTGTGGATAGTTTCCCAATAAAAATTTCATATTTGCATCAGGAATTCATCGTTTGGATTAACTCCTTGGGATTACTGCTGACAGCTGGACTGTGCATGATGTTTCACTGCATTCATTTACATGAGGTTTAAAAATATCACTTCCAAAGTATGGCACCAAGTTGCCTAAGCTACTGGTTTCTATCTTTTAGCTCTTCCACCTGAACTATTAAAACACTTCAGCGTGCAGAAGTGTACTACATTGCAGACTTTTTAAAACTGTCCCTGGTCTTTCAATGTAAATACAACTGACCGTAACCTACCATCTGGAAAGAGGGAGCTTTTCTTTCACCTTCAATCTTCTGGTAGAATTAATTTATTTTCTATTTTACTGAGGCTGATTAGTAGCTTAGTTTGATGTTTAGCTACCAAGATGTTTAATTTCTTGATAAATTTGCTTACAGATTTTATTTTAGAAAGCTTTAATACACTCCGTGTTGACTGGAGCCCATTTAGTGCAATTTCAAATATTCCCTTAATTAGTTGTACTCTGATAATTATTCACTATGTTAATGGACTGTACTGTTGTGGTGATCCGAGGAGAAGCAGGATAATATTGTAATGTTTATTGTGTTTGAATTACTTTGGTCAAATGCTATAAATTGAAGCCTGAAGCCATGACTGGTTAGCAATAAAAGACTAATTAGTAGTTCCGTTTGATGTTTAGATGCTAAGCTTTGTAAGCTGTTTAATTCTGTTACCTCAAACCTTTGCTTGCAGATTTTGTAGAATGCTTTAGTACTGTCAATATACACTGGACTGCCATATACTGCAATGTCAAAGTTCCAGAATCAGTGCAGTGTGTGAGCCTCCTCCCACGGTGCTGTTAGACAGGGAGTTCCTAGAGTAAGACCCAGCAACAAGGAGAAATCCGAAGACTGCAGCTGTGACTTTGCATTGACCTGCTTTCCTGCTTTTCACAGTACAGTCTTTTATTGCTAATCAGTCACGGCTTCAGCCACTTTCTTTAAGCCCTTTGTGACATTTTATGAGTCTCTTTATCGGCTACAAGTAACATGATAGATCTCCAAACCAGCACAGAGAAACTAACGGGAGCATTTAGTTCACACTTATTCAAACATGGAAAGGATCTTTTGATGGATCCTTAATCAAGGTTGGCATTTGTCAATAGGCTTCAACCTACAGCACTTGACCAATCAGAACACTGGAGTTCAAGCACTGACTGAATAAATTCTTCTGGGATTGCATATTTCAAATGTATAGAGCAATTCTGATATCTTGGGGATGTAGACTGGCAAAATAATAATAATGTATTGAAAGTAAATGAAATAATGAAATCTGTGCTAAGAAAGCTAACAATCTCCATTTGGTTTCTTCCAGGGTACCTGCCCTTCCAGTGAAAAACCTAAATGGGTCTGGCCCTGTTCACCCAGCACTTGCAGGTATGAAGCGAGGTGCTCCCTTCACTCTGCAGAAGAGTAGTCAAAAAGCTGTAGACCCAATGCATTGTGAGGTACCAGCAACATCTGATCCTAACACCCAAGCTGCGATGAACCCAGAAATAGGTAGTTTGTGCACAATCCACTCAAACATTTTAAAACTTATTCTCTACTGACCCCTTCCCTTAGCCCATCAGCCTGTGTATCATGTGTACTACTTCATATTCAATGGATGTTTAGAAGGCTGATGGAAAATAATCTCTCCAAATACCCTGTCAATGGACCAGAATGGAAGTTTGTACGTATGCACATTTGTACATCACTCACAGCTTCCTTTGCTATTGCCTTGACGTGACAGATTACAGAAATTCAGGATAGTCGGTAATGGTTGATGCCCAGGGATGTCCGTCAGTGACAGAAGCTGACCACTGTTATATTCCACTATAGAATTACTGTAATCTCAGCAGCAAGGCCATTGGGGTTTCATTTATAGATGTTGATCATCCTGTTTTTTAAATCATTGCAGTCATTTTGATGTTGTATAACCAGAAAACAAATACTATGGTGATATGAGACCTTTTTGGGTTCTGGATGTTTGATTGCAGTCCCTTATGTTACTAAACCAATAAGACCCCAGGTTCATTTTCCAGGCGGTGCTGAAGAATGAACACTAAGTGAGGACAAGACCAGGTTTAGGCACAGCACGGCCATTGTGCATCTGAGGTTCTTGCCAGCTGTCATTGTAAAAGCTCACAGGTGCAGAATGGACATTTAATTGAGATACTTGCAGAGGGCTGTGGCATCCTTGGAACTTGCATCCTTTGGAACAGAGGGTAGTTATTTGGAAGGCAAAGAGAATGAAATGTATGCTACTTGGTAAAGGGGGTCTGTAGCAGAGGTGTAGGTGAGTGGAAACTGAAAGCCCCAGGTGGCGACATGGTTCACTTTGCACATTATTACCTCACCATCTCTGCCCCAACATTAAATGGTGCTGCTAATGGTGAATACGTTATTTGTGATAAGAAAGCTGAAGATGGAAAGTGTTTGAACGCAGTCAGTGCCATCTCCTGCAGTACCCCACGTGTTATTAATCCCAAGTCAAAAGAAACACATCTGCTTCTCTAAAGGATGCGTGCATGTCTCATGCTATCACTGTCTCCTATGATCACTTATTCTGAGCTACATTTTGACGGCTGCAAACAAATTGCATATCCCGATGGCCCGTCACTGAGCATCAAGAGCGATAGTCGTAGACTGTTTTAATATAGTCAGGGAACTATTCACAGACACCTCTAAGGAGAATCACCAAGTATCAAGGAACCTTGGCTGATCAATCTTTCTAGCCTCTAACATTAGCACACAGTATTAGCTTCCCTGCCATTATGCAGCCCTTGGCTGAGATCAGGGAACAATATACACAGACAAAGGAAGTTCCCTATTTTGTACAGCTGAATATCAAGTCACTCAGTTCACCACTGAAAAATAAGGGAAGCAGCAAATGTGTGTTAATACAGGAACATGATTACGGAACTATTAGCAATGTTTCTGCCTGATAGTATTGTACGGTGTTACTAAATAGCTGTGTGGATTTTCATTCAGGAAGTCTGACTTAAGCAAATCCACAAAGGATGAACTTCGAGTCTGAGTGACTGTGTAGTCTTCAGTATTAAGCAGGATTTTAATTGTGAGATTTGATGTCATGTCAGGAACAAGCCAAATGCTCTGAACAGCTGAAATGGTGTTTTAGAATCATTTGTTTAATATGTTAGAGTTGGCAGAGACCTGATGGGAAGTCTTGGGTTATAATATCCTTGGAACAACTAACATTGTATTAAAATGGTCTTCAAGATGGTGACATTTATGACTTACAATGAAATTGATTTAATGGCTAAATGATCTTCATTGGCATTCCCTGCAGGTATGACTGGGATTCTGATGTGTGCTGCTGGCCTTCCAGTGTGCCTGACCCGGGCTCCCAAACCCATCCTTCACCCCCCACCTGTCAACAAGAGTGACATAAAGCCAGTGCCTGGGATATCTGGTATCTGCAGAAAGACCAAGAAAAAGCATCTGAAGAAAGGTACATGTAGAGTTTGTGCTCTTCAATCTACAGATCTGCCTCCCTCAGCTATGAAGGACTGATAATAGGGGAGGCTCATTATTGTAAGCTTTTCAAAACAAAGGAGATTTTCTGTCCACAGCTGTCAGTGTTTTGAATATTTCAGTTTCATTTCTGGTGAAGCCATTGTGAGGAAACTGAATCAAAGGACGCTGCCAGAAATGACATGGCCACCCGACACAGTTGATTAATGACTGTGTCTTTGCACTCGTTAATTCATTCCCTTCATGCTGTCATATTTAGTAGTTTCTCCAAGTTTGGTCCCCTGATGAGATCAGCATTGCAGTCCATTAAAGAATGTTAACAGGAATATGGAGAAGAGGTTAAGCTTCCATTTCGTAAATAGAACAGTGATAAAACTCCATTTTAAAGTTGTGGAGTAACTCTCATCGCTGCATTTAATGTCATCAAAGTGAGCTGGTCACATGCTCAATCTGCATATCAACTAGACTGTCTGTGATGCAAACTAAAGAGTGACGGGCAATGGTAAGTGGCATTTTTAGGAAGCACTCTTTCCTCTTTCACGTCCTGTCTGCATTTTGTACTGATGTACATTGGTCTTTGTTACAAGGTTTCTTGAACAAAGGAAGTTTTACTGAGGTTACATGGGGCTGTGGTTAAAGGACATTTGGAGTAAGCTTTATCATTTTGGTCTTGAGCTAAGGAAAAATGTACATGCCTTGTTATCAGAACAGAATGGGTTAATTGCATGACTCCTGGGATGCACGTGCTCTAAGATTGAACACAATTAGCCTATGTTCACTGTAGTTCAAAGAATGAGAGGTGATGTCATCATGATATCCGAGATTCTGAGGGAGGACCGACAAGGGGATCTTGTGCGCCTGTTTCCTTCTGTTGGAGAGCCTAGAACATGGGCTCAGAATGAGGGGTTGGCCACCTAGAAGGAAGTTCTTGACAGACTGTTGTACATTTTTGGAATTCTCTCCCAAAGGGCTGTGGTTAGTTGTCGAGAATATTTAAGGCCGAGACCCATAGATTTTTGGACACTAAAATAATTGGACGATGTAGTGATTGGTCAGGAAAGTAGACCTAAGCCACAGGATGATCGAAGACCATTGTGAGTGGCAGAACGGGCTTGAGGGGCCACCTCTGGATAGTACTTTTTTTTACATTCTTTTGTTGATGTTCACATGACATGGCCTCCAGTGTTCTGTCATTTTCATCATATGCTTTTCCTTGACTAGAAATTGGCTAAATTAGCAGTGATGACTTTATGTACATGCACTTGAAATATATTCACACTGCCAGGACATGTTGAATTCTTTAACACTTTCTCCACATTTTTAGGCTTAGATCAGCACTTTAAACAGACTCTGCCCATTAGAATTGGCCTGTCAGGGTTGCAGTGTGGTTTCAGGTTACTCTGAGTGATGCACTGTTCCCCCAGTTGTATTAAACCCTGAATTCTTAAAAATGTATTAATTTAGTTAATGGTCAAAATTGGTAATAAGAATCCCTTAGGGTCCTAAACAGATTACAAGGCTGAATCTGTGCAATACCCTTTACCATCTCACTGATTAAGCTGGAATATATTGTGAGAAGTCCAAATCGAAATGAATTTTTTGAACCTGCAAATTATGAAGATTCAGATGTGTTTTTGTCCAAATGCTATTAATTTTGCATAATGTAGAATTGCAGCTGAGTGATCCAAATCTTCCTGTTATTGAGTGTGCCTGTGAACAAGTAGAGTTGTATTTCTCCATCAAATTTTCATCCAGGTACCTTTTAAGTATTGCTAGAGTAACTGTCTCTACCACCTTTCATAGACAATGCAATCCAGATTGCAACCACTGGTTTTTATTGTGCATCCTTAGTTGCAAGTAAAAGAAACATAGGCCAGGCTGGGTAAGAAAGGGATCTTTCCTTCACTCAGGGACATCAGTGAATCAAATGGGCTTCTAGGGTGTGATTACTTTTACTAAGATGAGCTTTTATTTTTTAAAAAATCCAGATTTCTTTTTAATGACTTGAGTTTAAGTTTCCTAGCTGCCCCAGAAGGATTCAAGCTCCTGTCTCTAGGTCAAAAAAAAAATCCTCAGATCCCCCTAACCTCTCATAAACCCATGCCCTCTGGTTTTAGACATCTGTTATGGAGAAAGGGTGCTCACTCTCCACCTTACTTGTATAATTTTGTATTCTTCTATCAGGTCTCCCCTTCAACCTCTTCAGCTCCAATGAAAACAATCCCAGCCTCATAATTGAAATGCTCCATCCCAGGCAACATTTGACAATTCTTCTCTGCACCCTCTCCAATCCTTCCTATAATGTTGGGACCAGAATGGCACACAATACTACACTTGTGGCCTAACCAATGTTATATTGTAGTTATGGAGTCATTGGGCTGTTGCTGTACAATCTGCCTCTTGTTCAGTGGCCTGCCTCCAATTCTTCAAAAGGAAAAACTGATAACAAGCAGACCATATAACTGGTGAAGATTGGGAAATCTGCTGATCAATCTGTGTAAGTTAAACCCTCAAACTGCCCTGTAAAGTGTGACTAATGACCATTCCTACCATGTTACCTGCCATATGTACAGTATCAAGTTCTCATCCTATATTCCTTCCTGTAACTCTCCTGCTGTACATCCCAGATCAGTGGCTGATCCTCCCACCATGCCACTGCTCCCTCCTGTACTATTTCCAACTCTTCCAGCTCCACCCAGCACTGCTGCAAAACTGAGGCACATCTCCCGTCACCTAGCCTCCCTTGAGCTTCACTACCACAGCAGTTAAATGCCAAACTCGTGGCTAGAGTTCTGGGCTGTTGACCTAGAGACAGGAGTTTGAATCCTTCCGGGGCAGCTGGGAAACTTAGTCTCAATTAATTAAAAATAAATCTGGAGTTTTTTTTTAATGAAAGCTAGTCTTAGTAAGAGTAATCACACCCTAAAAGCCCATTTGGTTCACTGATGTCCTTCAGGGAAGGAAAACTGCCATTCTTACCCAGCCTGGCCTGATGTTTTTTTTAATTGCAACTAGGGATGCACAGTTAATACCAGTATTACCAGTAAATATACATGAATTGCATAAAAATGCCTCCTTTTTTATGCACCACCACGCTCTGAATCACAAGACTTCATAGTAAATGGCACACACATATATACTGCATCCACATAATGTATCCACATCATGTATATGCAGCACACATTGCATGACACTCCAATTATTTGGCAAGTTTATTTCATGAATAGTTTTGCTGTGTTTAACAGGCAGCTCTTAAGTTAGACAACTGATGCCAAGATGTTCAAGGAGATGATGCAATTGCCCTCAAGGCTAAGTTGGGTGGTGACGATGGGAAAACTGGCCAACAGTCCCATGCTCAATTCACATCCAACAAGCTCTAGTGGAAGTGCTGAATATTTTGGTCAGGACAGATTTATTTTCAGCTACGTTGCTTCTCCCTGTGCCCACGGTTGGATTGCGACTACGTGGAATGAGATTGTGAATGGATATTGATGTCAGTGGAAATATAATTTAGCAAGCAATCCATGTTTGCTGGAGTGGAGATGGGAGAGAATTGGTAAGGGAAAAGCCTAAAGAGAAACTGAGAATATAATATATTCAGGCTGAACACCCAGCAGAGCCAAATTCTGATATCAATTGCAAAGTATGGAATGCGTCACTGAGTTACTTTTTAAACACAGCAGCTGCCACTCTGTGTAGCACTTTAAATAAATTCATCATAAATGAATTCAGAAAACGGGTCTTTCAAGACATTCTGTTCCACACATCCCCTTTCCCAATCAGGTCTCTGGATTGCAATAGCATAGTGGTGAAGCAATTGAACCCTTTCATATTCAACCACAGGAGGATTGCTCGAATTTAGGTCCCTGGAACCAGCTGACAAGTGGTGGTAGAAGCAGATATGATAGTAATGTTTAAGATGCATTTAGACAGGCACATGAATTGGTAGAGAACTGGGGGGGGGGGGGGGGGGGGCTACTGACCATGTGCAAGTAGATGGGATTTGTTTAGATTGGCATCATGGTCAGCACAGATATTGTGGGCCGAAGGGCCTGTTCCTGTGCTGTATAGTATTACAATCTGAAGAGGACTGGCTCAAACTAACAAATACTTTCTTCATTTCCGAAAAGTACTGTGACCAGAAAACCCATAAAAGCAACTGGCTTCCACTGGTTTTCTTGCTGAGCTGGTCTCCAGCTGTCCGATTTCAGGCACCACAGCCACTTTAAGGGAAGAAGTTAATCTTTGATTCATGGTACTAACCGTGGGCAAGAGCACCAACTCTCCTCTGTACATTCAGTTCCACTGATGTTACTGAAGCTCAGTGGAGCCAAGGGTTAGGAGGACAGTTCAACAGATACTTGGGCAAGCATTTCATACTAGCAACCAAAGATGGACCTCTCCACCCAACTCTTTTGGGACAGTTGTCTGTAGGCCGTATCTTATTCATACAGGAGGCTAACGTTTGAGATGTGTAATGTAGACTTAGGAAGCAGTAAACATCTAAACTTTGTATGTAATTAAATGTACTAGTTTATTACAGCACTGGCTCCCTGAGATTCTGCTGGAAAATATCCAGGTCTTTAGGACTACATTATCTTTGTAGTGATGATGATTAGCAGTGCACACTGGACAGTTCAGGCAGCTGATCTCCACAACTCCAGTTGTCATTCCACTTACAATTAGTTTCCCCTATTGGCAAACTGTAGTTCCTTGTGTTTTATGAGGATTTTGCTGACTGCAGTGGTGCCCCTTGATATTGTTTATTACATTTTAAGAAGTTCCACCATGTGCTGGCGGTCTTGGAACGTGCCCCGTTTTCCCTTTGGATCTGGATTTTGGAACAGGCACAAAATGAACATTTTAAAATTTACTTTTTTTGAGCACGGGCTTTCCCGACTGTCAGAAAGGCTCCCACGTAGAATAGAAATTAGTGAATTATGACCCTATGGGGGTTTAGTTGATTTACAGCCAGAAACCAGTGACCAATATCATTCGAGGTCACATTAGCAAATGTACTCCTCTGGAAGAATGCTTCCAGCTGCTCTTGGTTCCTTTGGAAGTCATCATACCCCAAAAATAACAAATTTAACTTTCATTTATGTAGCACCCTTAACTTCCCAACATGCTTCACTGGAGTATTTATTCAAACAAATGTTAATGCAGTCACATAAGGAAATAAAGGACATCACCATGTTTATAGGTTTCGTGGAGCATCTTGAGGGACAAGAAAGAGGCAAGAGGTTTTGAGAGGGAATTCCAGAGTAGGGCCTTGACAGCTAAGGGCTGGGAAAGCAATAATGCGTCAAGTGCTGTTCCAGAGGCCTGGATTGGAGGTGCACATACATGCTGGAGGGTTGTGGGGCTGGAGAAGATTAGTGAGATAGGGAGGGAAAGGATAAAACCATGGCAGAGAGAGAGTGTTGAGTGTGGGGGGCGGGGGGGGGGGTGGAGGTGGTGGGGGAGGGGTAGGTGGGGTGGGATGGGAAAGAAAGGAAGGAAAGGATGAGTATTTCAAATTTAGGCATTGATTAACCAGCAAGTAGAGGAGTGAAAGAAAAACAGGATTGATCCGAGCCAACTTTAGATCCAAATTGCCACTCTTCCATGGATTTTTACTTTTATACAATCCCTCAGAATTGATTTCAATAATTTATCCTTCCCCAGGATTAAACTAATTGGTCTGTAGTTACTAAGTTTGTACCTTCCTGCCTTTTCAAACAATGCTACAATATTTGTAATCCTCTAAGCCTCTGACACCAGTTGATGGTCAGTGCCTCTATAATTTCCTGGGATGTTTTTCATCTGGACCCATTCATTGATTTATCCATTTTCAAAGAGGTTAAACTTGTCTTATGTCTATCCTATCAAATATCTCGTACGTAATCATAATGTTGGCATCAATATCTCTTCTGTGAAACCAACTACAAACTATTCATTAAGAACCTTTCCTTAATTATTCCTCTTTGTAATTTTAAAATATCTTCAAGTTTCTTTGATTTTACTTGCTAGTATTTTTTCACGTCCTTTGCTTTTTTAATTTCACTCCAACGTTTTCCAAGCGTCCAGGCTTTCTGCAGCATTCCATACTCGACATAAATGTTCCTGATTTTACCTCTCTTCATTTTGGTGGCTGTGGATTTGCAATTCTACGTTGTGGGAATACATTTACCTTGAATCTCCTTCTTAAATGCCTCCCATTCTTCTGACTCAGTTTTACTTCATTTGGGTGTTTCTAATCCACTTTAGTCAAGTCCCTTCTCAGTCTAGTAGATTGTCCTTTTCCATAACTGAGTTATTATGATCACTACCACAAAAGTGATTCCCACTAATTACTCCTTCCCAATCTCATTCCCCTGAAACTGTCAAGAATTGTTCCCTACCTACCCCCAGCTTTGGTTAGACTTGCTACATTAAGGAATTTTGTACAATAACTCTGGGAATTCTTTGTCCCATATACCTTTTACACTGCCTGAACCCCAGTTAATATTAGGGCAATTGAAGTTCCCCACTATTACTTGTTTGATTTTTAAACTTTTTTTTTAAGAAATTAACCTAAAATTTGTTCCTCTGTCTTCTTCAAACTTTGAAAATCTATAGGATACTCATAATTCTGCAATTTTTGTACTTTCGTTCAACCACTATAGTCTAATTTGATGATCATTCTATCACCCCTTATCATCATGGTTTTGATTATTGGTTTTTAAAAAAAACAATGACACTTTTTTTTAAATCCCCTTCTCTATTGTCTGAAAACTCTCTCACCAGGAACATTTAACTACCAGCCCTGTCCTCTAAAGCCACATTTCACCTAGTGTCACACCTCATTTTCTTGTCCATCTGTGTCTTTATCTCAAATTTAAAAAAAATACTAGAAATACTCAGTGAGAAAAGAAACAGTGTTAATGTTTCAGGTCAAAGAGCATTCATCAGAACGGGGAAGGAAACAAAAGCAGCCTGGAAAGCTGCAGGGAGGACAGAGGGGAATGGCTCTGATAGGGCAAGACCAGGGCGAGATGGGGATCGTGTCTTTAGCTTATGTGCTTTGCTTACTGCTTTCCCTGTATTTAGGTATATAAAGAGCCAGAAATTTTTTCTAAACCATTTGCCAACCTTTGTTGTACAACAATTATTTCCTGATCAATTTAGAGTTGTACGACATAGATACAGGACCCACCGTGTCTATGCTAATCCCACTTGCCTGCATTAATTTCATATCCCTTTATGCCTCTCTAATGTTGTTACTGTTCCTGTCTTCACCACCATCTCTGGCAGCTCATGCCAACTACTGTGTGAAAAAGTTACCCCGCTGATCTCATCTCTCTCACCTTAAATCGATGCCCGCTAGTTTTAGACGCCCCTGTCATGGGAAACAGACTACTTACATTAGTGAATGATAATTCCACATCAATAGGCTACCCACAATTTCTTCAGAGATGTGACTGCATTTAATTGCCTCTTTTATCCAGTTCATCAATGTCATCAATAGGAAGTTGAGCCTAAATTTGATGTAAAAATGAGTCTGATGGCACTTGCTTTTATTAATGTGCAAATAGTATAACATATTCAAAGAGCAAAATCAACCATGGATTTTCTTAGTTTGCAGTCCCTCTTTAAACTTGTCATTAGATTCACTATTTGCCTCGCCACTGAAATGCCTGTGAAAATTGTGTATTTGGGCATTAGATGCAAACTAAATCTGGCCTCATCTATTTCAGATGAATGTCCCCTTATTGGCAATAGTGTTAAATACTAGCAAAGAACTTCCCTTGAATTGAAGTCTTAATTTTTGCAAATTTTTGAAATGCAAAATTTAGCTTTTTCTTTTCTGGCTCTTTTTCCTAATTGTTAATACAGTGCTATTTCCTCTGTCTACCCAATTTGATATTGCATTCCCCCACTTCAACTTGTACTTCAGTTACTGTTAACTTCACTCAATCTGATTGATTGGTAAATGATTTATCCCATTGTTTTCCCCACTATCTCTGGCTCCCTTGTCTTCAGTTCACACCTTTTTTTTTAAAAACAAAAGCATGCCACTCAAAAAAATTTTAAAACCTTTGCAGACGCAGACAAGCCAACTTAATGGCAGGGTTGGTGTTCCATCAAATGCCAGCTTGTTCCTTGTGCAACACTAATCCTTTGATGCAAAATAAAGTTCAACATGTTTTTTTAGATTTAGACAGCGTTAGCAAGGCAGTTCATTGCTCCTCTCTTACCCAGTGGTTTCCTGTATTTTAAACTACTTGAGTCTCTATGGGACTAATGATCTCCTAAAGATATCAGGGAATTCCAGGATTCAGACTTAGCAATGATGAAATGAGAAGTGATGGGTTGTGGTCAGGGGATACCAGTGGGGGATAGGCTTGGAGGATGGCTGCAGATGATGGGGAAGAAGCCAACATTCAGGAGTTTTGCCTTATCCCTGAACCAAGTATCCACAACTGCTCCTATCCTTAAACGAAAAGTAATTTATTAACCTTGTGTGTACTAAGTTGCTGGCGTGCTGAGGAGGAAGGGAATTTTTGTTCTCCCACTGATTTATAATCCTACTGACATTCATCACCACAGCTGTATATTGTCTCATTTTATATTGCCTCTAACCTGGGGAAACCCACTGGCGTCACACCTTATTTACATTGGGCCAGAGGGTTGGAGAGAGAGGGAAAGAATTTACTGGTATCATTGCAGGAACACTCAGAGTCGTGAAGAGCAAAGGAACAGGTGAAGCACCAGTTAAAAGACACAGCCCACCAGCACCAAGGCATTACACACCACAATGACCATTCACAAGTCCTGCCCACACCAGTTCTTCAAATTTGCTTTGCAATACATTCCCTACCCTGATCATTGCTCTTCCCCCTTTGAATTTTCCTTCTATATCCAATGAGGAACTTGCTCCCTCCATTGTTTTAGGCAATGCATTCCATATCACATAAATTCACTGCATGCAACTTTATTTTCCTTCTAGTACTTATTAACAATTACCTAGAAGCTCCTTTCTCTCTTAGGAATATGCCCTTTACATAAGGATATGGGAGAATAGAGAAAGCATGGGATAAAGATGAAACAACTTTTCGTTGAATATTTTCAGAAACAAATGATACGATATCCACTTTGTAATCACTGATTAATGATGTATTTCAGTTTATCCCTTAAACTGTCCTTTTGTTTGATGTCCTGCTTTTATCAATTGCTATATTTAAATATCAGAGTAATGGTTCTGGGCTTTCAGGACTGGCTGACGATAGGAATAAACACAAAAGAAAATTATTTCAATGTATTCTTGGACTGGGGGGAAAAGTTGGGGGAGAATTTGCAAAAATGGAAAAGACTGGTAATATTCTGGAGCCTAATTCCATGCTTATTAGATTCTGTAAATCACTACAGACCACTAGCAAGTTTATAGTCTACAGGGGATACTTGCAGCTTTTGATAAGCAGTGGAGACCCTGTGGAAATTAGTTTGGGATCATCAACCTTTAGTCATCATTTCTGAGTATGAGATGCTGCCTTTGCAGAATTCTGCTATTGATGATTGCTGCCCTACATACAGAACCTGAAATTTTGGAATGAAGGATTTTCCCCCCTTCCTGGTGCACAGATAATAAAGGATGTACAATATTTTTTGTCTCTCACAGGAAAATCTCCAGAGGATGTGGTGCGAAGGTACATGCAGAAGGTGAAGAATCCACCAGATGAGGTGAGGGTCATCTATCAGACAATCCCTCAGTCAGAACACTACAGAAAGACCAGGTGGTGATGGGTGTCTAGGGCAAGTCAGTTCACCTGTTCCCTTCATTCCTTCCCTCTTCACAGGAGGAACAAAATGTATGCTCATTACAACAGCGACACTTGAACAAAATCCTACTGTGAGTTTATTCTCCGCTTCCTTCAAACAATATTTTTTTTTTCAAAAATGCAACACAGGGTAGAAATCTGGCCTGAACTAAAGATTTTTTAAAAATAAAAAACAACAAATGGAAAGGGATGTGTTTGTTTCCAGGTCTAAACATCTCTAGTTGTGTGTATGTTTCTCTCACTGTATTTTTCATTGGTTCTTTGTGTCATTTGGGACTTGTAGCACTCTTAAAATTCATTGTTTGAGTTATCCATGCTATAAACTATCAGACATCCAATAGTGGATGAGCAGACATTTCCTAAAATTAAGCGTCTGTAAAGTGGATGCCTTTGATTTTTACTTTTGCCACAAATCTCTGTTCGCTTGACACAGATGTCATCACCCTCTCTAATAATTGTCAAAAGCAGTCATGAACCATCCATAACTGTGTGGTCCCAAGAGCTCTGGACCACTCACCACCTATTTCTACCTCTATGCCATTAGCCGATTCTATCCCAGCCTGCTTAAACTCTCATTTGTGCCTTTGCTTGCTTGAGATTGCACTATTCCAATGTGTGACTTCCCTCATTTTACCAACAGTAAACTCGCTTTCATCTGCAACTTTGCTGGCCCCATCTTAACTTGCAGTCCACCCCAATTCCTGTGCTTACTGACTATGTCACTCTGTCAGTGTTTCATTTTTAAATATTCTCATCATTGGTTTCAATTTCCTCCATGGCAAATCATTGTAGCCAATTTTGTAGTCATTATTGTAAATAAGAACATTCTAACAGCAGATATTTCTAACCTACTAGCTTGTTAAAGATAATATTTTTTTAATTGTCTTCTTCAAAGCTATTAGTGGATTTATAGTTTCATCAAGACAGTGTAACTCTAACTGTATCTCTGTAATTCCTTCCATCCCAAAGACCCTTCATAGTATTTGCACTCCTAAGCTTGGAATATAGCTCATTGCCCTTAGCTACCCCTGGCCCAAGCTCAGAATTCCCTCTCTAAATCTGTCTGCCTCCTACCTGCTGAAAGGCACTCCATAAAATCTACTACTTTGACCAACTTTTGTGCCCTGATATTTCTGGTCTATAACCATCTTGGAACATTGAACTCACTATATACTGTAAATAAGATAAATATCTTAATATCTTGTTAGTCACTGTGCATTGAAACACACAGTGAAATATGTCTTTTTGCATTGCTAAGAATGTGCTGGGGGCAGCCTGCAAGTGTTGCCACTCTTCTGGTGCCAACATAGCATGTCCACCGCTCCTAACCTGTATGTCTCTGCTGTTGTCTGGATCAATTTACTGTCCATCTCTGTAAACATCTGTAATAGTTTGCATGTTTATAATATGCTTTCTTACAAACTGAAAATAAAATAATATATTTGGTGATGAAACTCCTATATTCCCAGTCTCCCCATCCCGCTGATCCCACCAAGGATAGATAGATTTTGCATTTAAAATAGTGCTTTTCACACCCTCTAGACATTGCATAGCCAATTGTCATAGCCATTGGAGCACTTCTGGGATTTAGTCATCACTGTAATTTAAGGTGAAAATTTTGACAGCAGATATTTCTAACACTTCAGGTTTTTAAATATATAACCTTTTAAATAATTATGATCAAAGCCATGGTTGGATTTATAATTACATTGAGGCAGTGCATAAAACTGGCCAACTTTCACCTTCAATCCATGGGCCTGGTATATTTGTCTCTTTTGTTTGAGCCTTGCTGGATAAAATAGATTTCAATCATCTTACTGCATTATATCATCAGTAACTTAACAAAATTGCCAAGTCATTTTCTATCCATTTTAAAAGACTTGCATTTATATTAGGGTCTTTAACCTAGCAAGTGTACTGAGATGCTTCATGGTCAAACAAATGGAATGAAGCCAAACAGGAGATGTTAAGAGTTATGACTAAAAATATGGTCAAAGTTATGAGTTTGAAGAACAGTTTTAAAGGTGAAGTGGTGAGTCAAAGGTTTAGAAGGAATATTCCAATGTCTTTGTCATTGGACTTGAAGGTCTGCTACCACAAACAAGGCTGAATCATTCACAGCCATACTTAGCTGAGAGTGCTAAGTAGATGGATGATCCACCTCTGCTTACTCCTGAGATCCCCACCATCACAGAGCCAGTTTTCAGCCAGTTCAATTCACTCTACAGAATATTGTAAAACATGAGCACTGGATACAGCAAAAGCCACATGTCCAGACAACATCCTGGCTGAAGTCCTGAAAACTTCTGCTCCAGAACCAACTTTACCTCTAACCAAGCTCTGCTAGTACAAGACTGGCATCTTTCTAATACTGTGGAAAATTGCCCAGGTATCTCGTCTACTGACAGGCAGGACATATCCAATCTTGGTACTTACCAACCCCCACCCAATCAGTCTATGTATAATCAAAGTGATGGAGAGTATCATTTACTCATCAATAGCCTACTTAGCAATGCCAAGTTTGTTTTTTCACCAGAGCTGCTGTACACCAAATCTCATCACAACCTTGATCCTAACATGGACCAAAGAGCTGGATTCCACAGGGAAAGTGAGTGTGACACCCCTTGATATCAAGCAGCCCCAGTGAAACTGAAGTCAACGGACATAAAGGGAAAATGGTTGGAGCCATACCTTGCACTAAGGAAGATTGTTGTGGTGGTTGGTATTGAATTATTCCAACTCAGGACATTGCTGTAGGAAGCATCCCAGGCCCAAGCACCTTCAGATGCTTCATCAATGACCTTCCTTCCATAGCAAACTGTTCAAATGTTCAATTCCATTCACAACTCCTGTGAAAAGGAAGCCGTCCATGTCTGCATTAAGCAAGGCCTACCACATACTAGGCACTGAGAAGTGACAAGTAACATTTTTCATGACCATTTCCAACAAGAACAAGTTTGACTACCTACCATTGACACTCAGTGAGATTACCATTACCAAGTCCCCAAACATCAACTTCCTGGGATCATTATTGATCAGAAACTCTACTAGATCAGTCACCTAAATACTGTGGCCACAGGAGCAGGTCAGAGACAGAATCCTGTGGCAAATGACTCGGAGTACCGACACCCAAAAACCTTTCCACCATATTCCAAACACAAGTCAAAGAATGAATAAGTACTCTCCACCTACCTGGATGTGTGCAGCTCCACAACAGTCAAAAATCTCATTATCATCCAGGACAAAGTTTACTTGATGGGTATGCTACCATGTCTTAAAGATTTATTTGCTTCACCAGTGACTCACATTGGCTGCCATCTACGAGTTGCATTGCAGTTACTCACTCAGGCTATTCCAAGAACACCTCTGAAAACCATGATCTTTATCGTCTGCAGGTTTGTCTCCAACTTGTGCACCACACTGACTCGGAACTGTACCACCATTCCTTCACCATTACAAAGTCGAAATCCTGAAACTCCCTTCCCAACAGTTGGAAAATGACAACAGTGGTGCAAGAAGGTGTCACCTCAAGGGCAATAAGAGAAAGGCAATGCCCACATCCTGAAAAACAAACAAAACAAAAGTTATCAACAGTGAAGTGGAATTGGGAGAGCCTTGATGAGTTTAGGGAAAAGGGCAGTAGGCTTTTGGATGAGCTCATTTAAGGAGGTTGAAGTACTCAGTACAATTTATGCCATTTCATAGCACATTACGTCCAATGATCTGACATTTGTTGAAGCCTGGTAGCAGGTTGCAATTCACTTAAAATTAATTCAAATTAAATTTTTGCTCTTTTGCACATCACAGGCTGGTTTCCGTCTCCTGGAATGTACCGTCCTAACTAATTGCTGCCCTCAGTACTTCGTGTACATATATTTCTGTGATAAACATCAAGTCTTTACATCGCATTTGGAAATTGCTCGCTTTTTAATTCCCCCCCCCCCCCCCCACTCTCTATTTCCATCCTCTGTCATTAACAGCACAGTTAGTTTTCTGGTGCTAAGTGGGATTTGGAATATAAAAGTAGGGAACCAAAACGTTTAGAACTGCTTAAAAAAATGACAGTTAATAGCACAACTGAATCACTTAACCTGTGATATAATAGTGAGTGTGCAGCCAGATATACTGCCAGAAAATTAAAATTGACACTCTTGATAATTCAGATTTGAACTCAGTAGCTTCTCTTTTAAAGCCACTTCACTGCTTGATCACAAAATTAGTGCTGATGGCTGTGAAGTTTATCAATTAGAGAAATAAATGGAAAAGCCTGACAGAGAACAAGGGCAGCTTGGTCAAGCTACTTGTTATCAGGTGGAGTGGCGCATTAGTAAATAGAGGGGAAAAAAAAAAATCAAACAAAAAACTGCAGATGCAGAAAATGTTGGAAACACTCAGCATGTCAGGCAGCATCTGTGAAAAGATTCTCTTTCCACAGATACTGCCTGCTTAGCCAAATGCTTCTAGTAGTGGAACATCAGCCATCCAGATCTAGAATCTGCCTGGCAGTTGATAATATTGGCCTGAAAATTGGACCATTTTGCGTCTACAGTTGAAAAGCAAGTGGAATGAGGTTTGGTTTCAAGGAAGTCAAATTCATTTTTGTCTCAGGCAACAAGGACAAACAGACAAGTGTTGATAGGAGGCACTAGACCTGTAGTTGGCATATGCAGCTG
The DNA here is from genome assembly GCF_009764475.1 of Pristis pectinata. Lineage (NCBI taxonomy): Eukaryota > Metazoa > Chordata > Chondrichthyes > Rhinopristiformes > Pristidae > Pristis > Pristis pectinata. Next base: position 26,801,439 of record NC_067421.1, on the reverse strand, counting down.
GACTAATGGTCATTTAAGAACCTCTGGCAATTTAATAACAGAAAACAATTTGGAATTTCTCCAACTGGTACAGCCCAATCCACAGGTATTATAAACAAACATCTAATAAAAGAGAATCACTGACTACTTGTGGTACTGTGAGTGCTCTGTATTCACTAGCAGCAGAGCAAATTTTGAACTCCATTTGAGGGGAGGTTGGAGTAGACTAGATAGCCCCTCCCTTCCCCCCCCCCCCCCCAAAAAGATTAATCGGCTGGTTCCAAAGCAGGCATTGCGCCTGCTTATTAACACAGTCCCCATCTGCTGAGTGACTCTGGTCAGCAGGGGGCCCTAAACCATGGGAGGCTCACACCAGATAAATTTGGCTGCCACTTCTTAATGAGGATGTGCACTATAATGCAGCAGGTGGATATCTCTCCTGAAGTTTGAACATTTAACTTGTTCTCCTTCAGAGGTTCAGATAGGATAATTGCTTTCAAACACTCTGGCCTTCTGTCCAGAACCCTCCTCCTCCCCCCTGTCTTCCAGCAACTCATCCTGCTCAGCATCCACTTTGGTTTTTTCATTGAGAACTGCTCATTGGGAAATGTCTACTAATGCACCCTTAGTTGAAAGCAATGGGTTTGAGCAGAAACCTTGAAGAATGGAAAGAGACCTTTAGCACCTGATAAACCACATCCTATTGAATTTAGCAGTGCTGTCTCTAGAAGCAACAAACTTGGGTTATTTATTTGCAACAATTCCACAGGGTAGTTGATGATCCCTGTAAATCATGCTAACGGGGGTGATCCTTACGCCGAGCAGGTTTGCATAATTTAGGAGAGGGTGTTTGGTCAGACATCAAACTCTGAAGGGGCAGCAAGGTAGAGTTATGCAAGTATCATGATCTTGGAACCACAGTCTTCCTACTCTTCAGTCGACCAATGGATGTTAGCTGTAAGCACACTGTACATCATTTGGAATCGCAGCTGCATCTATAGTACACACAAAGTGGATTGGAACTTTGCACTAATAAATGTGACCATGGAAAGAACCTTGCCTGTATCAGGCATTATGCCACATTACATTGAGCTGCTAATTTCTTCAGTGAGTCGGGTCCTCTGGACCCAGTCCACTCCCCAGACTCACCGCCCACGATTCCCATCCACCGTGCTTCCCTTCTCTGGATGTGGAGGGCCAGATAAGCTAACAAGGGTTCAGCAAAGTCAATTGGACTCCAGCCACTGAAATGCCTCTCTGGCACTGAGGCTTTTTAAACAGACATTAGGTCTCTGATAGATGGATGCATTTAAAAACAATGACAAATTTAAAAAGTTAAACTTTTTTTTAAAAATCTATTAAAAACACATTAAAACACTAGCAAATAATTTAAAACACTCAGCTTAAGTAATAAAGTTACCTGCAAATATGGGGTCACCATTCCTCATGCTGATAGGAGTGTGCGGAGGTCTTTTCCTCAGTAGGTCACTAGGCACATACGTGAATCCCGCGAGACTGGGCAACAGATGGACTAGCATCTGACCAGGAAAGCTCGGACCTTCACACTAGGCTACGCATACGTGGATGTCCAAGAGTTCCCGAGGCCCATGCAGTTGACAGAAACGCCAGTGGTCAGCCTATGTAATTCAGGGCAGCTTAAAGGGTAGCAATAAATGCAGCAGAGGCAGGAAGATGTTCTGGAAAAATAGCTTCTCATTTTGATCATCTTTGTTTCCACCTTTAGTTTTAATATTTAAAACACACATCAATATTTGGAGTGATTTTCCTGGGAAATCTTTAATTCAGATGTGAATAAATGCACTTAAGTTTAGGTTCAATCAGCCATTGATTTCTCCACTATGGGCAGGTTCTTAAAGGAGTTTAAATTAAGTCAGTAGCAAAGCAAGGGCAACTAAAACCAGGCCATTGTCACTTGAACATGGTTAGTTAATCTGGCTTTTCATCAAGGAATCGTTGTAAATTTATGGCACAGGAGCTGGATATTCAGGAATATTCTTAGTGCCAACCGACGGATAGCTATCTAGCCTAATCCCTCTCTCCAGCTCTCAGTCTGCAGTCTGCCAGGTTACAGCACTTCATATCTTGGTGTTACAAGTGTTTCTGACATGGTCAGTTCCAACCCCAACACCCATTGGGTGAAGAAAACTTCACATCTCTTCTCTAATCCTTCTATCTACCCTGTTGTATGAAATATCTAGTCATTTATCCAACATTATCTAAAATTGCCCCAGGGAATATGGAAAAGTTTTAATTTTCAACTAGCATTAGTTTTTTGCTTCTTTTTTCACCCCCAGAATGGATCAAAATTAGGGGATCATACAGCAGAAAATCAGAACATTTTATCTATCACATCTATAAACCACCTGTCTAGCTTCACTCTCGTTTGCCTCCCATCCCTTCTAATAGTTTTCTTTCAGCAACTGTTTTATTCCCATTATAAGAAAATGACTCTGGTTCAAAACATTACTTTTTCTAATTTCCCCTTTAATTGGATTTGGAATTATTTTTTACATTGGTGCCTTTAACAGAGTTTTGAGATCTGTCACCGCTTTACTCGAGAATTATAAAAGTGTTGGAAACCTTCAGCAGGTAGGCAGCATCTGCAGAAAGAGAAACAGTTAATGTTTCAGTTTAGAAGAACCTCTCACAAACCTTTACTCAGCGTTATTGTCCGAGCAATGAAATGAAGAAGTGTTTTGTCATTGACACAAGGTCTCATTACTTTTTATGCTGACTATGTGGTATCGGAAGGGGAACTTGCTTCTCAGCTAGCCACCAGCACAATGTAATAGTGCAAATTCCAACATGATCCTTGTTCCAACTTTGGGCATGGTCACGCAGGTAGAATGAATGCCTCTTTCTAAATGGTGTTTTCAGTAGAACAAAAAGCCATGCTGTAGGCTGCAGATTTTGTTCCCCCAGAGCCCTAGTCTTAGTCTTGAGGTCATCGAACTGATCTTGAACAACTTCATCCAAATCCCATATCCCAAAGCTGCTGCTGTGCTCCTATTTTGTACCTCTGATGCCTCCTGCAGGTATTCATTCATGCATCGAATGGTGCCAGCTGGAATGTACATCCACACCGTCACATTTCCCACCACACAGATCCCAGCTGACTTTTTTTTCCCCTTCTCCTGAGACTAGAGGAACTGGAACAAGTGCAGAATAACCACTACTGTCCATATTTATCTCGCTCCAGCATAAGCAGCCAACAGGGAACTTTGGTGGTATGTTTGTTTCATTACCACACAGTTTATTAAATAGTAATCCAGAAGCAGAGCATCTAAATCCATAACTTTGAGTGATCATGGAATAAGGAGTTATTCTTGAAAATTTAATTTGGAATCAATTCTTCAATCAAAATGGTTAACAGAGGAGCTATTGGCTATTACCTGCGATACAAATAACCCATTGTGGTTGGCAACCACTCTCCCTCATTCCTGTGGATTTGTATCAAGTGGCAGTAAATAGGAACATCCAAAGCCATTCCAAAATATCACTAGCCGATTTATTATCACTAGCTGACTTATAAACACTTGGCTATTGATTCATAAATTAATAACTGCTGATGCCCCAGAGTTTAATATTAAAATGAGTTATTGATAGAAATGCATGCCTTTAATAAACTATTTAAAATCTGCTGCAGTATGTTGTAATGATCTTTGTAGAAGAGATAAATCTGTGTGGTTTTAAATAGTTGTGAAGCTTGTTTGAGCACACAAGGACACTGAAATGCCTTGCAATTTATTTTTTGGCAACTATGAAATATGTTGTGGCCTAACAATTATCTACAAGCTCTCTCTGCAACTTGAGCATCATGCAGTAGGTGCTGGACCAAAAGGGACACATGAAAAAGCAGCTGCAGTGGCCTATTTGACCCCTCATGCCTCTTCTGCCATTCAGTGAAATAATGACTGATTTTTTTTTAACCAGGGCACTAACCCCAAATTGCTCACTTCCATTAATATCTAAAAATTTAACAGGAATATACTCTGCAGCTATGCCTCTGAAGCCCTCAGGTAGAAAGTTCCAAAGCTTCACTATCCTCTGGGTGGAAATCTCTTCACTTGAGTGGATTGACCCTTTATTTTGAGACTCTGACCCCTGGTTCTAGACAGTCCAGCCAAGGGAAGCATCAACTCTGCATCTATTGTGTCAAGCCCATTAAGAATTTTCAATGTATCAAAAGTGATCACTTCTCTTCTGAACTCAAGGTTAACCAGACCCAGTTTGTTTAATCTCTCCTCAGACAACAGCAAGTGGTCCCACAACTCACAAATCAGATCAAGCTGTGCAGTCCTACCTGCTATTAAACAATTAATGGCAGGAAGTTGTTCTGTGTAACGTCTGTCTCCAACAACAGTGAAGCTTAATGAACACATGCCAGAGAGAAGGCCAAAGCTCTTGAAACCAGCAATGTAGGTTGAAACCAAATCTCAGTCAATTCAATTTCTTCCACATTTTATCAAGAAACAGCAAACACAGGATTCAGCAAAGCCTTCAGGATCAGAAACAGCCCATTTGTAGTGCTGAAGACTTGCACTCAAGAACTAGCCACCTATCTTTTTGTGTTGTTTCCATATGGTTGTAATACTAGCATCTACTCAAATTGCCCAGCTCTATCCTGTCCCACGTGTAAAATGGGACAAATCCAATCGGCTCACTATAGCCCCAATCATCAGAAATGTGAGAGAAGGTTCTTTGGTACTGCCATCAAACGGCACTAATCTGCTCACCTAGGCTCATTGTTCCACCAGGACCACACATGTACAAAAGGAGAAACTTTCAGAGGCGAGGAGATCTTGACCACCCTTGACATCAAAGCATCAGGGAGTTCTGGCAGAAATGTAGCCAATGGGGATGGTGAAGTTGTGGGTGTCGGGGAGTACACAGGCTCGAGTTATATACCTGCCGGAAGAGTAGATGGTTGCATTTGTTGGAGGTTAATCATTCCCAGCCCCATGACAGTGATGCAGGAGTTCCTCAAAGCAGAACACAGAATGCCTGGAACACACTCCCAGGGGAAGTGGTGGAAGCAGATACAACAGCAAGGTTTAAGAGGTATTTAGACAGACACATGAACAGGAAAGGATGGAATATAGACCAAGTGTAGGATGGTCTACATGTGTAGATGGGATTAGTTTGGATTAGAGGGCCAAAGGGCCTGTTCCCGTAGTATATTGTTCTAATGTTCAGAGTCCTAGGGTCGATAGTTTTCAGCTGTTAGCAGTGACTTTCCATCCTTTATATTGTCCAAAAAGGGGATGGTTCCTGCTGAATACATAGTGTTCAGTCTCATTTACAATCCCTGGGTTAACAAAGCAACCCATGCCCACTTATCACTACAGTTGGATAACATTCAGGCATGGACTCAAGTGTCAAGTAATATTACTGCCACACATGCACCATTGTCAACAGGAGAGAGTCCCATCACCTCTCCATGACAGGGAATTACAATCACCAAATCTCCCACTGCTGACTTTCTACATGGTTCCCCATCGAAAATAATCTTTACTGGATCAGATTCATAAATATTGTAGCTACGAGAGTGGATCAAAGGCTGATATCTGTAGTATCAAGGATTGTAGCAGTTCAAGGAAGTGGATCACCACCACCAAGGACAGTTAAGGATGGACAAAATAAATGCTGGCCTTGACATCAACACCCACATCCCATGACCGGATAGCACATTAATGCACACACTGAACTGTGCAGATCAAACAGATATCTGGTCTTATCACAACTCCATGCTGCGCTAACCAATTTTAGTAAGAGTGCTGTAGTTGGCCTCATTAACCTTTGCCTTGGACTCCATTGATACAGCCAATCACCTTCTGACCCATACTAATCCCTGTCGACCTGCCCCCCCCCCCATCCCATAGGTCTAGATTGTCTCCTTGCCTCCTAATGATATTTCTTTGTGCATCATTGGGACAAGCACGCAGAGTGCTCTGTCCAGTCCTACATTAGAGATTCAGAAGCCAGGCATTTTCACCACAACTGCAACTCAGAAAGATGCCCATGCCTTCAGTGATGAATCAAGGTGCTTACAGTTAAATCTTTTAATTTCTCCTCTTTTTGCAACCAGTTGCATGGCTTCAGGTTTTCATTTCTAAGCCCAGTTAGTCACTTCACGGTCACCAGGGCACAGGCAAGACTTTTAAGAGACATGATAGTCATGCCATCCACAATTCTGTTAGAAGCAATTATTGTGAAAGGGTGTTTTATCTATTAAATCAACATTTATTTTGCAAATTGAAAATCAGGTCAATCAGAACTGCCGACAGATAAAAACTGCAGTAAAGTCAGATTTGAAGTACGTCCTGCTTTGGATACAGATTAGTTGTAACCAGCAACATTAACCATTTCTGTAGATAACCCCATCACTGCAGAAATCAACATATCCCCAGTTTCGGATCTGGTGCAGCGAGAGCTGGTTTAGTAAATGTTGCTGAATCGTAAATGATGAATAGCAGCCTCAGTTGGTTTACAACAGGAAATTTCCACAGATAACAAGATGGAGACTGGTTTGGTTTATATAAAAACAGAAATACTGGAAACAGTTCTGACAAAGGTTCTTTGACCTGAAACGCTGACTTTTCCTTTCTAGAACTGCTGCCCGACTCGAACATTTCCAGCATTTTCCAGTTTTATTTAAGATTGTCTGCATCTGCAGTTTCTCACTCTTCATTTACTGAACTGGATTTTTTTTTCCTCATCTCTAATTGTCCCTTTCTCCTACCACCAGGACTGCACAATCTGTATGGAGAGGCTGGTCAGCTCATCAGGCTACGATGGGGTCCTGAATCTGAAAGGCGTGAAACCCGAGCTGGTGGGAAAGCTCAGTAAATGCAGCCACATGTATCATCTCCTGTGTCTAGTAGCCATGTACAATAATGGCAACAAGGTAAGATCAGCCAGCCAGCTGAGAACATGCTCCCCCTGAAGCACTGGGAGTAGTGACTGCATTACTGACTTCTCAGCTTGTAATACCAAAAGTTAACATTTCTTTTGCTTCAGACAAGAAGCGCTGCCAAGGAAGCAGCTGTTTTAGAGTTAAACCTCAACTTGCACAAGAAGAGAAAAACATATGCTCAGCAATTGTTTAATGAGTAAGCCATTAGTCTGCATACACACAATATCCTGTGTGTAATGCAGCAACAGTTAATTAATGGAATGAAATACAAACAAAAGCCAGTTCTTATTCTTCTGTAATCATGACCACTCATTGGTTGACCAAGAGTGTGGAAGACATAATTGAGTCTTTAATTGAATGCAAACTTGTGTTACTTATAATTGGCACAATTAGACTGAACAATAAAGAGATGCGCTGGCCAGTGATTGTGAACTACAAGACTAAGCCTTTGCTTGAAACTCTGCTATAATGGTTGACATTCAATTATTTTCACTGGTAGTATTAATGTTTGTTCTTGTGACTCCCTTTTTGATCTCAGAGACTCTTGGTGGAGATCAGAGACCAGTGCACTGTACAATTACCCCATTTTTTTCTTCACCTTGTGTCAGTCACAACTCAGCAAGTGGTATTCCTGCAACTCCAGAGACTGGAACAAATGTCTAGGCTCACATTCCACGCAGCACCAAGCGATGGCTGCATTGTCTGCAGTGCCAACTCTCACATTAAACCAAGTAATTGCCTGCTCTTTAAGGTGATCTCAAAGTGTTTTGCAGAAGAGGGAAGTTCTCCTGAGTGTCCTGACTAGCATCGCTCTCCAACAATCACCACTCCGACTGATTACAGATCAGGATTGTGTTGCTGTTTGTAGGGCATTGTGATGTGTAAATTGGCTGCCACTTCCCTGCACTGTGACAGTGACCACATTTTGAAGAGTACTTTATTTGCTGTAAAGTGAATGGGAAGATTGAATACTTACTCATACGCGTGATTTTAAAAGAGTCACAAGGAGAGCAAAAAAACCATTGCATTATCCTGCAATTAACCGTCCATCAACAATTGTGCCACTGGGTTAATCCAGCTGCAAATTGGGTCCTCGTATTAACAATGGATGTCCCCTCTTGTGGGAGGACCTGGAACAAGGGGCACTGTTTACAAACAAAGTTTCAGAGGCAAGATTAATTTTTTTTCCTCTCAGAGGGTCACATGTCTTTGGAACTTTCTCCCCCAAGGGTTTAGGGAAGCAGAGTCTTTGAATACTTTTAAGGCAGATTCTTGGTGAGAGGTTCCAGAGATAGGGAGGAATGCAGAGCTGAGGTTACCCATCAGATCAGTTATGACCTTGTTGAATGGGAGAGCAGACAAGGGGCTGAGAGGCCTGCACCACTCCTAATTTACATGTTGAAACCTCCTTTAGTCACTGTGAAATTTTTAATTTAACTCAATTTTGCTTGCCAGTTGAATATGATAGAAATAGTAGTGTTTTTCAGTCATATCTATTTGCTATCTGTGCAAAGATGATTGGAGATTCAAAGTACCCTCCAAAGACACTTCTATGAAATCTAAATATAGGTTTGTATTAGTGAAAGGTTTAACAAGGAGCAGCTTGTAAGCAGAATGCAAATGTCACAGGTGTCACTGCTGTTGTGTTGCATTGAGAAGGTCTCTTCTTTATCGCAAAGGCTTTTGAGGGCTTCATTTGGCCGGTGGGAACGTCAGATGACATTGGCAGAGACATGCAGCTTGTGGCAGGCACGAGTAGGAGAATGCAGGCCTGATGTTTTGCATTTGCTCTGCAGGCTTACTAGCACTAACACTGCTGTTGCACTGCCATCTGTGTCATCATTGCATGGGGATCAGGCAGCTGGCTCTTTACCACATCAACTAAACAAATTGCTGTTGTTGCTGGAAGTCCTCATCAGGACACACAGAATGGTTGGAGGGAGGAAGTTAACGCCTCACGTCAGTACCAGTAATTGGTTCTGGATAACCATGATCTTTGAGCTGAAACAATAACTCTTCTTCTACTCCCTCTGCTAAATGTTATCAACACAATATTGTATTTACTGGCAATCCAGTGAGAAGACAACTGGAGCTGCCCAGTCATTGAGTGTATTCTAAGTTAAAATCAACTTTTGGACACCAAGGAAATTCTGGGATAGGAGGCAAGATCAGCTACAACCTCAGTCAATCCTCGAGCATCCTCATTGTGCTGAATGTCCTCCTCCTGCTAATGTCTTTTTATATTCTTAAAGACCCAGCAAAGAGGTTTAGTTTGTGACAATAGAAAATCTACACAACAGGGTCAAACAGTTCAAACAAAGCTGTGCAGCAGCAGTTTGCCATGCACTTGTGGACCACTAAGGCTTAAGGGACATTTTTAAATCCAGTGTGCTTTTGTTTATTAAACTTGAGGCCAAGTTACAGAATAATCAGAAAGAGACTTTGTTTTGAGTGGGCCAGTAATTTGGACCTACTATCCTTTCAGTCCTCAGGAGCAGTGTGCCACAACACCTCAAGCTGAATGATGCTATCACTGTGCTGACCACCAAAGGTCATGCAAGTCAACATACGTTTAACCCCATTCTTCTTGTGAAACCAGTCAACAGTTCTAAAAGGATAATCTGGCACAGGCAGCACATAGTTAGGAACTGAACATATCACGTTGGTGGGCCAGATTGTTCATCCATAAACTGGGATTCAGCAGAGAGATTTACTCCACTGAACCAAATGGCATGCTGCAGAGACATTCATGGTGGATTGTACTATGGGTTAGTATCACTCTCACTCATTCACTCACTGAGACACAGCTTCCAGTAAACACAACCTTTGTGTGGCAGATGGACTTACAAGCATGGTACAGTTTACAAGAAATTACCATATGGTACAGTTTCTTAAAGCAGCAGCAGTCCTCAAGGTAGCACTTTTCCTGACTTGTTGATAGACATGCATCACGATTAGAGAATTGATAGAGATAGAATATTTTGGTTTTCCCTGTGGTGATGTTTGATTCAATTGATTTTGCTAGAAGGACAAGTCAGATACCTTGGTATATTTTCCTTTGAGTGGCCATTTGCTATGTAATTATGACGTGCCGTTTCCCATAGTAAAGAGAAAGGAGATAGGCAAAATAATTAGTAGAAGTAGAGGAGAGTTGATGAGAGAAAAAAATTCAGGGAACTCACTAGCTAATGGATGGGTGAAGGCTGAATCACCTCATCACAATGAAAAAGTACCTGGATGAACTCATTTCTAAATGGAATTAGGCCAGGTACCCATTCTCTGCTGACATCAACAGGATGGGTTGAATGCTCCCCTTCTTTACTGTAACTTTTTAATGATTTTATCTATATATTTACAAATTTGGGACCAAGTTCAGTTCATTCCAGAAGCACTGAACAATTGCTCAGGTGTTTGATGTCTTAAACCTCTTGCTGTAGTTTAGAAAGGGTGTCAACAAGACCGCCACGCAATAGTTCCCTGGGCTGCGCTCTCCACATGCAATCAGTCACCCAGTCCAAACATTTCTAGCCCCGTCTTTACCACAAAGACCAATGTAGAAATACTCAAAAATGTTAAAAGCCTTAGAAGGCGTTTCTCTTCAAGTGTCCATTCATATTTACGTTCATGCTTCCTTTTAAAAAAAAATGTAAGAGGCCATTTCAGCGCGAGTTTATGCTAGCTGACAGATCTATCCCATTTCCTGTAACCTGTTCACCCCATATTCCCATCAACTCCCCCCCAGATTCTATCTATTGGTTGCATTCACTTTGGCAGAGTCAGAAAAGGCATTCCTACAAATCGAAATTCCCTCTGCACATATTGAAAAACCACACCACAGACTCCAGATCAGATGCAACAAAACTGCATTCTTAATTCTCCCTTTATAAATAATTAATATTATTGAAATGTTAATTTCCCCCACGTTGTAGGCTGGTCAACTTCTGCTGGATGCAAGGACATCCAAGGTAGAGGTCAGGGAGTGTGGTTGGACATATTCACTTCAGTTGAACGTGACAGACACACTTCAGTTTGGACAGGAATGCATGATGTGGAGCCAGTGCCACTTCCAGTTCAGAATATCGAGGGGAAAAACAAATGGTAATTGTTTGTTCCTTACTACGATATGCCTATTCACAACGTATCATTTCGTAGATGACATGGATATGTTGTTGGAAACTCTATGTTGCTTAGAAGATTGTTGGGAGTAAGAAAAAATTGTAAATCACTTCCTCTCATCCTGACTATCTGATGGGACTTGTTGAAAAGTTTACACTTAGTGGGTCTGGGTTTTGGGTGCGTGTGTGTAAATTTGTGTCCAGCTTGTATGCAGCATGACAAATAGACCAATGCAGAATTTTGTGGATGCTAGAATCCTTAAGTTAAATAGAATACAGAGCATTCATGGGGAGAAAAACAGAGACAACATTTTAGCTTGATGACATTTTAGCTTGATGACATTTTATGAGAACTGGAAGAATAGACCTGGTTTTTCAAATGGCATGAACTTCCTCTTAGAGATTTGGATTACAGCGCAAAATGTGGGCATCAGTTCGAAGTCTCATGGACAACTAACATGCCTAACTGTGGTATCCTACCAATGATGGAATCAATAGCCAACACAAGAGGGGAGAAAAGCAAACTAGGAATGTGTAGAGAGTGGAACAAAGCCAACAATACTGGGGACATAAATAAGTTTTGAATCACTCTAGAAGTTGACAAAGAAATATTTGTTCAATCATTGTAAATCACCTGATTTTTCCTTTCACAACAACTCTGAATTGTTCACGTTTAAAACAGTCAACTTGCCTTCAGTGTTTATCAATACATTTCAATTGATTGTCAAAAGAAAAATGGAGAGATCTATGGAATAATATTAAAAAATTTAATATAAAGTTCCATTAGGACTGTTAGTCAGCCATAAATTTTACAATACACTGTAAATCAATTCTCCAACTGAAATTCCATACCATTAGCAAAACAAATGCAGCAGTTCCCAATTCTCAAATACCAGGAATATATTAAAAACATACTATTTTGGTAACTTCCATAGCTCTTCTTGTGGTCACCATTTTCAAGGTTTCTGTTCCCTGCATTTATTGGGGGGCGGGGGGGTGGTGGGGGGTGGGCGCGGGCGCGTGTGGTTTGGGAAAAGAGTGGAGGAGGAGAGAGTGTTTAATATTCTCCTAGGTGTCATGAACAGCGAACCACAGAATTTCAACCTGATATCAACACAAGAAATGCTATTAATATTCAGCATATCAAACTGAGTATTTCCAATGTTTTCTGTTCTATTCAAGATTTCTGGCATCTGCAGCTTCTTTGCTTTTGTACACGTTATCCTCCAGTGATTTAACATTATTTGTTCCACTTGCTTTCAGTGATTCGCCACCATATCTTGACATATTGCTTGCCAAGTTTAGCAACCAGTGGCAATTATTCATACTGGAGAATGATTGTCTCTCAAGGAAAATTAACCTGTGGGTCTAAGGAAGGCTAAGAAGAGGATATGGGATTGGCAGACTCTGCTGCAACTTGATAAATTTCCAAGTGGAATAGTTTGGGCACAGACCATTGACAGCACACTGCCATTCCTATTGTTCTCTCTTCTGTTGCATGGTTTCAGTAACCTGAGATCATTGCCACAAACTTCTATTCCTTAGAGGCTATTCCTGGCAATGGTCTCTTGAGTCAGTGTCACCAATTCCTTCCAACATTACCTTAAGCATCTTTCTTTAAAAAAAACAATTCTTCTTTGCCCCTCTTCCTTTTTCATGGACAGTTTCTTAAACATAATCCACATTAACTTTCTTTCACCATTGTTCTGCCCATCTGCAGATTTTAATCCAAGTTTGCCTGCTGTCAGGCTTCACTTTCCAGTTACAGCTCCCTGTTATTCAGCATCATCTGCACCCTCTCCCAGTGTACAGTCAGTTTTGGATCATGCTGTTGATAGAAATTGGAGAGATCTTTGTTTGGAGTTTGAATATCACAGTTTTTCAGTTGCCTGCAAATTGTTTTTAGTAAAACAATTTTGATTTTTTAGTAAAACAAGCTATGATGTGGTGGTCATTACGGAAACTTGGATGGCTCAGGGACTGGAAGTGGTTGCTTCAAGTGCTGGGTTTTAGATGTTTCAGAAAGGACAGGGAGGGAGGCAAAAGAGGTGGGGGAGTGGCACTGTTGATCAGAGAGAGTGTCATGGCTGCGGAAAAGGTGGACATCGTGGAGAGACTGTCTACGGAGTCTCTGTGGGTGAAGGTTAGGAACAGGAAGGGGTCAATAACTTTACTGGGTGTTTTTTTTAAAAATAGGCTGCCCAATAGTAACAGGGATATTGAGGAGCAGATAGGGAAGCAGATCCTAGAAAGGTGTGATAATAACAGAGTTGTTGTGCTGGGAGATTTTAATTTCCCAAACATCGATTGGCATCTCCAGACAGTGAGGGGTTTAGATGCGGTGGAGTTTGTTAAGTGTGTTCAGGAAGGATTCTTGATGCAATATATAGATAGGCCCACAAGAGGAGAGGCTGGGCTTGATTTGGTATTGGGAAATGTACCTGGTCAGGTGTCAGATATCTCAGTGGGTGAACATTTTGGTGATAGTGATCATAATTCTATCTCCTTTACGTTAGCACTGGAGAGAGATAGGAACAGACAGACTACAAAAGCATTTACTTGGAGTAAAGGGAATTATGAGGCTCTCAGGCAGGAAATTGGAAGATTAAATTGGGAACAGATGTTCTTAGGGAAAAGTACGGAAGAAATGTGGCAAATATTCAGGGGATATTTGTGTGGAGTTCTGCATAGGCATGTTCCAATGAGACAGGCAGTCACAAGAGGATACAGGAACCGTGGTGTACAAAGGCTATAATAAATCTAGTCAAAAGGAAAAGAGAAGCTTACAAAAGGTACAGAGAGCTAGGTAATGTTAGAGATATGGAGTATAAGGCTAATAGGAAGGAGCTGAAGGAGGAGATTAGGAGAGCCAGAAGGGGACATGAGAAGGCCTTGGCAGGCAGGATTAAGGAAAACCCCAAGGCATTCTACAAGTATGTGAAGAGCAAGAGGATAAGATGCGAAATAGAGCCTATCAAGTGCAGCAGTGGGAAGGTGCGTATGGATCCAGAAGAAATAGCAGAGGTACTTCATGAATACTTTACGTCAGTATTCACTACGGAAAACGATCTGGGGGATTGTAGTGGGGACTTGCAGCAGGCTGAAAAGTTTTAGCATGTAGATATTAGGAAAGAGGAGGTGCTGAAACTTTTGGAAAGCATCGTTGGATAAGTTGCCGGGACCGGATGAGATGTATCCCAGGCTGCTGTGGGAGGCGAGGGAAGAGATTGCGGAGCCTCTGATGATGATCTTTGCTTCGTCGATGGAGACGGGAGAGGTTCCGGAAGATTGGAGGGTTGCAGATGTTGTTCTCTTATTCAAGGGAGGGAGTAGGGATAGCCCAGGGAATTATAGACCAATGAGTCTTACCTCAATGGTTGGTAAGCTAATGGAGAAGATCATGAGGGGCAGGATTTATGAACATTTGGAGAGGTATAATATGATTAGGAAGAGTCAGCATGGCTTTGTCAAGGGGAGGTCCTGCCTTACCAGCCTGATTGAATTTTTTGAAGATGTGACTAAACACATCAATCAAGGGAGAGCAGTAGATGTAGTGTATATGGATTTCAGCAAAGCATTTGATAAGGTACCCCATGCAAGGCTTATTGAGAAAGTAAGGAGGCATGGGATCCAAGGGGACATTGCAGTGTGGATCCAGAACTGGCTGGTCCACAGAAAGCAAAGAGTGGTTGTTGAAGGGTCGTATTCTGCGTGGAGGTCGGTGACCAGTGGTGTACCTCAGGGATCTGTACTGAGACCCTTGCTCTTTGTGATTTTTATAAATGACCTGGATGAGGAAGTGGAGGGGTGGGTTAGTAAGTTTGCAGATGACACAAAGGTTGGGGGTGTTGTGGATAGTTTGGAGGGCTGTCAGAGGTTACAGAGGGACATAGATAGGATGCAAAGTTGGGCTGAGAAGTGACAGATGCAGTTCAACCCAGATAAGTGTGAAGTGGTTCGTTTTGGTAGGTCAAATATGATGGCAGAATATAGTCTTAATGGTAGGACTCTTGGCAGTGTAGTGGATCAGAGGGATCTTGGGGTCAGAGTCCATCGAACACTCAAAGCGGCTGCACAGGTTGACTCTGTGGTTAAGGCGGCATATGGTGTATTGTCCTTCATCAATCGGGGAATTGAATTTAGGAGCCAAGGGGTATTGTTGCAGCTATATAGGTCCCTGGTCAGACCCCACGGAGTACTGTGCTCAGTACTCACTACAGGAAGGATGTGGAAGCCATAGAAAGGGTGCAGAGGAGATTTACTAGGATGCTGCCTGGAATGGGGAGCATGCCTTATGAAAGCAGGTTGAGGGAACTCGGCCTTTTCTCCTTGGAGCGACGAAGGATGAGGGGGGACCTGATAGAGGTATACAAGATGATGAGAGGTATTGATAGGGTAGAGTCAGAGGCTTTTCCCCAGGGCTGAAATGGTGGCCACAAGAGGACATAGGTTTAAGATGCTGGGGAGTAGGTATAGAGGAGATGTCAGGGGTAAGTTTTTTTTTTTACTCAGAGAGTGGTGAGTGCGTGGAATGGCTGCCGGCAGTGGTGGTGGAGGCGGATACGATAGGGTCTTTTAAGAGACTGTTGGATAGGTACATGGAGCTGAGTAAAATAGAGGGCTATGGGTAAGCCTAGTAATTTTTAGGGTAGGGACATGTTTGGCACAGCTTCGTGGGCTGAAGGGCCTGAATTGTGCTGTCGGTTTTTTTCTATGTTTCTAAAACCACAAGGAATGGTAAAATTGAATTAAGTGTGGCTTTCCTTTTGTCAAAAATCAAAATTTAATGAAGAGTTGGGGGATGAAAAAGAAATCACCCGATGTTATTAGATTTTCCACATGCACTGTTCGCTCCATGGAGGGTTCCTTGCATTCTCTTAATATATTTATATATCTTGTGCTCGTTTCTTTTCATCAGCCCTGTACTGTAAGAGTTCTCAACCATTTCTTCCAGTCCATTTGCTCCCTTGTGGGCAAGAGCAGGAGGATCATTGTCTCACCAGAGGGACTTGGTTATACTTGTTCTAAAGTCTATTGACTGTTACAGAGACATCTCCAGTCATTGAATGATGATATAGGTGAAAATGCTTTGTTTCATCTCCTTTAGTCAAAACAATTAATCTGCAGCAATAACTTGCATGTATATAGCACAGTAAAATATTCCAAGGGACTTCAAAGGATTCTGATAAAGTTCAACATGGGGGACATTAAAACTCAGTCAAAGAGACATGGTGAAAGGACATTTTAATGAGAGTGGTAAAGAGCCAGCAAGGTTTACACTGCATAGTCAGTGTCCCAGTGATCAGTTTGGTGCAGAGATCCCTGCACTAACTGTACTTTTACTCCACCATATTAAGCATCAGATTGGCAGGTCACTCATTGTACACAATTGCCACTTCTCAGTAACAGTGAATACTGCAAAGCTGGATGTAGATGGCTGCATACAAGAGATGGACAATCCAGTACTGCTCTGTTTGCACCCAAAGTTCTACCTGAGCCTGCAGCAATGAGCGGTTCTCATCCAAGATTCTGGTAAAATAGCTTCTGATGAGCCACAGCTTGAAGAATTATTCAAGCAGGAGAGAGGGTGAAAAAGATGTATGAAAATTGAACAGTCTGGCTGCATACAATACCAAGAGAACTTATTCCACAATTAGGAGACCTTTGTAAGCATTTGATATTTGAAGTAAAATGTGTAACATTATATAAATTCCTAAGTCACAAGAGCAGGTTGGCTTGCAAGTGAAAAAATAGTGGAAGTTATTGTAATTTTTCTTGTTCAGGATGGCAGCCTGCAGTGTCCCACTTGCAAGGCTATCTATGGTGAGAAAACTGGAACACAGCCGCCTGGGAAGATGGAATATCACGTGATCCCACACTCACTGCCTGGTTACCCCGAATTCAAAACAATTCGCATTGTGTACGACATCCCAGCAGGACTACAGGTGAATGCTTTTAACTGTTTCATACCTCAAGATTCCTTGTGTAACTATCAGTTTTATTTTAAATTTACAACTATAGTATATAAAGACTAAATTTTGGTTTCACCTGAGAAAGTTTCCACAGGCTATATATTGCTTTGGTACAAGTGGCTATACATACCCATTCCCCACAATTAGAACAAAAATGGGAGAGAATGTACAACAAAACACACAAAAGTTTCAGCCACTGGTTCTCCTCCTACATATTCAGAACCACTGAGGACAGTGTAGTCCAGCCAGGTGAATGAACAATGAGATGCTGGAGAAACTCAGCAGGCCAGGCAGCATCTGTGGAGAAAAGCAGGCAGTCAACGTTTTGGGTCAGGACCCTTCTTCAGGACTAAAGATAGGAAAAGGGGAAGCCCAATATATTTGGTGGGGTGGGGGTTGGGGGGTGGGGGGTGGAAAACAGAGCAATGATAGATGGACAAAAGAGGGGAGGTGGGGTGGGCAAAAGTTAGTAATAGGTAGATGCAGGCAAGAGATAGTGATAGGCTGGTGCAGAGGAGGAGGGGACAGCAGATCCACCAGGGGATGGGTCACAAGTTGGAGGCAGGTGCCCCATTTGTGGTGGTGGGGGGAAAAGAGGGGAGGAGAGAAAATAAAAATGGGTGCGCAGAAGAGAGAGAGAGGCTAGGAGAGGGAAAAAAAAAGAGGCAGGGTGGTGGGGGGAGCTGGCGGTGGTGGTGGTTTACGTTTCAGTGGGAGAATTCAGTGTTCGTGCTGTTAGACGTTAAGGTCCAAGACGGAAAATGTTCCTTCAGTTTGCGTTTGGACTTCTGGCAGTGGAGGACGAGGACTGACATATCAGCAATAGTGTGGGAGGGGGAGTTGAAGTGACTGGCAACAGGGAGATGCAGATCGTGGTTATGGATGGAGTGCAGGTTTTCTGCGAAACGGTCACCTAGTCTGCATTTGGTCTCACCAATGTAGAGGAGGCCACACTTGGAGCACTGAATGCAGTAGATGATATTAAGGGAGGTGCAGGTAAATCTGTCTCACCTGAAAGGACTGTTTGGGTCCCTGGATGGAGGTGACGTAGGGGCAGATGTTGCACCTACGGCGGGGCAGTGGAAAGTCGCTGGGGTGAGAGCGGGATGGGTGGGGGGTTGGGAAGAGTGAACTAGGGAGTCACGAAGAGTGAACTAGGGAGTCACAGAGAGAGCAGTCCCTGCGAAAGGCAGTAAGGGGTGGGGAGGGGAAGGTATGCTTGGTGGTGGGGTCCCGTTGGAGATGGCAAAGTGGCAGAGAATGATGTATTGCATACGTAGGCTGGTGGGATGAAATGCGAGGACAAGGGGGACCCTATCCCTGTTGGGTCTGGGAGGGGTGGGGGTGAGAGCTGAGATGCAGAAAATGGCAGAGATGCAGGTGCGAGCTCTCTCAACCATAGTTTGGGGGGTGGGAGGGGGTGGGGAAATGCCACGTTTAGTAGACATCTCAGATGTCCTGGAGTGAAGAGCCTCACCATGGGAGCAGATGCAGCAGAGGCAGAGAAATTGAGCATGTGGAGACAGTAGGTCTGCCGGGACAGTCCTTCTTGTTGATTTTGGGGAGAAGATAGAAGCAGGCAGTCCTAGGTTGCAGGACTATCATATTGGTAGCTGGTGGTTTGGGGGGGGGGGGGGGGGGGGGTGGATGTTGTTTGCTGAAGAAGAATCTCCTGAGATGATGAGGTCTGTGATAGTGCAGGACATAATGTCCTGGTGGTCCTCAGTGAGGTCATAGTTCAGGGGTAAGTAGGTATCAGAGTTGGCATCTATACAGCAGACTACCACAGCACCACCTTTGTCAGCTGGTTTGATGACTACGTCAGGGTTTGTGTGGAGAGCAGAGTGATCAGAAGGGGCAAGGGGAGCAGAAAATCAAGATGGCTGATGTTGTGCCAACAGTGGCCGTGAATAGGTCCAGGGAAGGTAACAGGCCCAGTGGGGAGTCCAGGTAGAAGAAGAGGGCTGGAGGCGGGGAGAACGAGTCATTGGGAGGGGGACTTGTTTTCTTCCATTTAGATCCAGCATCTGCAGTCCTTTGTTTCTCTAGTAGTCCAGTGAGGGTGGTGAGAGTGCAGAAAATAAGTCATTCGCAACCTCCGTTAAAAGCTTTACAGAGCCTGATTGTAAAGCTGCATCGGCTGAAAAAACATCATGTTTTTAGAAAGATTTACAATCCTCAATTACAGTGAAAACTTGTTTTGCATATCATCCATGCAGATCATTTCATTGCAACAGTGCATTGAGGTAGTACAAGGGAAAGCAATAACAGAATGCAGAATAAAGTGTTACAGTTACCGAAAAGTACAGTGCAGGTAGACAGTGTGTGTGCAAGCCATAACAAGGTAGATTGTGAGGTCAAGAATACTACACATTTTGAGTTAAGCCACTTTAAGGGTTAATAGTGATGATATTGAGGCAACAGGTTGTTCCAGGAATGGCAAAGGAAACGATCTAACAATAATGGAGGATTTTTGGAAGTGAGAATTCTGGCAGCTATGTCAAAGGCAGGTTCATGTCTGAAATCAGAGGGCCAAGAAGATGAATTTGAGCATCAGACTGGTCCGGAAATTGGGAAGGAGGGGGGAAAAGTCATTGAATGATGCATAGACATCATGAAGAAAAAAGCAACTAAGGATTTCGTAAGCACGAGGAAATCCACAAAACTCAGAATGATACAATTAAAGTGATTTTATAACCACACACTTCTGAATTTTAGTGCTCTCTTCTAGTGGACAAGACTCAGTGGGCAATGTGGCACGTAAAAACTACCTCAGTTGCTCCATTATTGCATGAAATCATGATTCACTTGTCAATCCAGTTTCCTTTATCATTCTTTTTAATTATGCAAAAGGGTGTTGAACACCCCAACCAAGGGAAGAAGTTCACTGCCAGAGGCTTTCCACGGCATTGCTACCTGCCTGATAACGAGAAAGGCCGCAAGGTAAGTGGAATGTTTCTGTTAGCATTACCAAAGACTCAAATCATCCCAGTGAATTGAATTTGAAATGTAGAATAGCAACCAGTACTTTATACATCACCAAGATCATTGAACTAAGTTCTTGCCTGCCTGTGGATGCAAGAGTCCTTGGAATCACAGAACAGTCACAACACAGGAGGACTTAAGGTCCACATTGCTGGCAGCCCTAAAATGAACTAATCAGTCAAATCCCACCATTCAGCACCAAGTTCACAGCCCTGCAAGTACATACCCAGGGTCCCAAAAGCAAGTTCTGATCCCTTTGTACCAGAGTCTGGGAATGTTAAAAATTGTACATCAGACAGGGCTACATTAATCAAGGCAGAAAGGGCAAACCTTCTTTTCACTTGAACTTAAAAGTTCCTGATTGGAGAACTTTATAAAAACAAAAGAGTAAAAAAACAGAACAGTGCAAACCTCAACAGTAAATCTAAGTTTATGTGGTCAATTTCTGCAATGAAGGAGTTGTCATATGAAGAATGATTGAGCAGGTTTGGATCTATACTTATTGGTTTACCAGGAATGAGAGATGATCTTATTGAAACATACAGAAGTCAGTGCATTGCCAATAGGTGGTATACAAATTATTCTCACTGTAAGATACTATAAAATGTACATCAATTGTCATGATCAGCAACCCTGGTTGATGAGATCACTTGCATCATAGCTCAGAACATTGAGCTCAATACCCCAAGTAATCCAAGGACCGAGTCCAGCTTGCAAAGCTCTAGTCATGTTCTACTTGGCATTTATAGGATTAAATATGTAATACATGCTGATAAGGGTACATAAGTAGCTGATAAATTTACTAGTACATGCATAAAAAAATGCACTTAGGAATTGCTGGTCCAGTCTTCCCCATGAAGAAAAACACCATGATGCTGGAGGAACTCAGCAGGCCAGGCAGCATCTGTGGAGAAAAACAGGTCTCACCAATGTAGAGGAGGAGGAGGAGAGACCAAACACAGATTAGGTGACCATTTCGCAGAATACCTGCACTCTGTCCGTAACCACGATCTGCATCTCCCTGTTGCCAGTCACTTCAACTCCCCCTCCCACACTATAACTGATATGTCAGTCCTCGGCCTCCTCCATCCCCAGGAGGATTCCAAGCGCGAACTGGAGGAACAGCTCGTTTTCCATCTTGGAACCTTGCAGCCTAATGGCATGAACATTGAACGCTCCCACTATAAGTAATCCCCACAACCCCCCCCCCCCCACACACACACACACCTCCCCCAGCCATGCCTCTTCTTCCCTTTCCTAACCTCTCTCTGTTCTACCTGCCTTTTCTTCCCCCTCATGTTACCTTTGACCAATCCCCCAGTGGATCTGCTCTCCCCTCCTCCCCTGCACCTGCCTATCACTATTCTCCTACCTGCATCTACCTATCACCACCTTGTGCCCACTCCACCTCCCCTCTTTTGTCCACCTATCACTGCTCTGCTTTTCCCTCCTATATATTAGGCTTCCTCTTTTCCTGTCTTCAGTCCTGATGAAGGGTCCTGACCCGAAACGTTGACCGCCTGCTTTTCTCCACGGATGCTGCCTGGCCTGCTGAGTTCCTCCAGCATCATCATGCTTTTCATCGAGATTCCAGCATCTGCAGTCCTTTGTTTCTCCAGTCTTTCTCATGACGTATGCCCCTGGGGAAAATTGGTATTCTTCTTCGTGTAGAACTTGGAGGGTCCCAGTCCAAGTACCGTCTCACTCTTGAATGTATAATTGTCGTTTTCTAGATTCTGAAGCTCTTGATTGTGGCATGGGATCGCAGGCTGATATTCACCATTGGAACATCCAACACCACTGGTGAAACGGATACAGTAGTGTGGAATGAAATCCATCACAAAACAGAGTTTGGATCAAATTTAACCGGACATGGCTATCCAGATCCCAACTATTTGGAAAACGTGCTGGCAGAATTATCTGCCCAAGGGGTCATGGAGGACTCCATAAAGGACTGAGGAGGAGATTAGAAGAAGCAGCCAATAAGGACGTTGGCCACTGAAGACTACACCCTGTAAAGTACATTACTAGGGTTCAAATATGCTTTGCTTTACTGCCTTGGCCACTACTTTGTTAACTCCAGTTCGGGCTAGTTAAAAGCAGACTGCATCAGCCTGATTCAGTTTATTGGTGGCAAGTTACAGTGACATACTGTGCAAGTCTGCATCTGTTATTCCTCATGGAAAGACCCATACAATATTAATAATTAGGGGCAGGTAAATCAAGAAAAAAAGAGAGGGCTGTCGAGTTGACAGTTGCTTGCACTGGTCATTCCTTAAAATGAAAACAGAAATGTTTTCCATTTGGTTGAATTGTATACAGTGCACCTCCTGCAGTGTTGCAGCTAACTGTGCACATAGAGGCAAAAATACTAAGCACGCCTGGTTAGTTGTAGGAACGCTGGCATCAGTCAACATGTCGCTTTCTAGAGGTCACAAGCAGTTATGTAAAACATGCAGTATTTTCATAAATAAGGTGTGCACATCTCTCAGGGATGTCAGTCTTTTTGCTTGGATGTGTCACTGTAAATGGTGTACAGTGGACAGGAGGAGGAGGAAAGGAGCTTTGCATGTGAAAACTGTATGGCTTTAAAAAGTGCCCATTTTATCTTACTTTAATCACAAGGACAGCAACACCATGGAGCGTTTTAAAAAGTTTTGACAAAGGTAGTTTAAATTTAAAGACACTGCTTATTAAAGTGTTATTCAGAAATAACTAAGGGCTTGTTCTGTGTTAAAGGTCTGTCTCGTTACTCCATTAGTCCAGCTAAGTATTAGTGTCCTGGTGGCCCATGCTGCATGTCAGTAACAAGGAATACATACGTCCTCAGATGAGGCTGTTTATTTAAAGTTAACTTTTCTATCTATAGATGTTGCTATACTTCATAGCGAAATATGTCAGTGTCTTAACCGAATCATTTATGTCTACTGTGTTCGAGACTCTTTATTCTATGAGTTTGGCAGTGAATGCATCTGAAGCCAAGTAGTAGTTACTTTTTCCTTTTGATTTTTTTCCCCCCTGAATATGGATATTTCCAGTTTTAATTTCATAAAATGACTCCCACATTCTTAATGAAACTCAGTATACTTAGCTGTCAGATTACGTGAGAGGATTACTTCACTGGGGGAGTCCTGGGGTGCTGTATTTTCTTAAAAAGAGGATTTCAAATACACAACAGTTATACATCCAGCCCAGGGACAGAAACTGAATAATATTCCTGCCAAAAACAGTCACTGGCTCAGTAAATGAATGTCAACTGACATTTGCGTTGGGCTGTTCTGTCAAAGGGAAACTACATGGGATGGAATGTTGCAAAGCTATGAACAGTTTACAAAATGATGATAGCTATAGAAATATTCAATATTATCCTGACAACTGCTGTCAAATCCATTATGTTCATAGTCATTACTGGTAAAAGTGATGTTCAACAAACGCTGTTTCTGCAAATTACGTTCTGGTTGCTGACTTGTATGACGTTCAACTTAATGAGATTTATTGCCAAAAAAAATTGAAGAGGAAATAAATGTTGTTGGAGGAGGATAGTGACGGTTCCTTTAGGTTTTGTTGAGGGGTTGTTATTCAAAGATGAACAAAGTGTACTCAGTAGTCTAAGTGTTTGAAAGATGTGGGGTATGATGGCAATCTCTCCTGCTTTATAGGACAAATTTGGGAAAGAAGTTAATTGAATTTTTTTTAAAAAGTAAACATTTAAACAAAACTGGGGAACACTGGATTCTGAGTAGAGATGTGAAAACTGTCTCAGCAAAACATGCTAAACTTGAGACTAAACTTTAAGAATTTTTTTTAAATATAAAGGGCTGTTCATGTACATTATCAATGGGAAAAGTGATACAATACAGGAATAGAAAAAATGGAACACTATCTGCCTCATAGCAACAGTCTGTCCACTGGAGAATGGTATCCTGATAAACATATTCTATTCTAATGGCTCTTGCAGTCAAAATCCAAGTCTCAACCCAAGAACTGCCATAGAAAAGCACCAGAAGACCAGCAAATGTAACATGTTTGATATCACAGAACACGTGTTAAATTTTAAAGTGTTGGCGGCAGAACCTATTCTAAATTTGCCAATGCATATTCTGGCAGCATTGGAGTCAGCGGCACCCATAGGGCTACTGGCAAAAAGTGTAGATTCTGAAACAAATTCATTTTTATATAGAAATAAACATTAACAAAGCATGTGTAAATAGTGTATTGATGTGATGTGTTTCAAACAGTGTAGGGGACAGCATCTATTATAATGGCCTAGGCAAGTTCAATTTGTATAATTGTGCTGGTCCCCATGCTACTGGAAAGTGCAAGGTAATTTCATTAACTCTCATTTGGAAAGTTGAATATAATCATAGTTATTTTAGGAACTTATGTCTGAAGATGTTAATGCAGAAGATGACAGATCATTAATTTTATAATTGTATTTGCATAACAAACTGAACTCAACTCAAATCATCAAAGGGCTTATTACCAAGCTGGCAGTATCACTTCTACAGAGCTGATGAACAAGCTGCAGATTTAAATTCTGCTTTCTGTATCTGCAAGGACCTGGTGAGAATTTTATTAAAGGAAAATGTTCTTTAAAAAAGGGTCAGATTAGTGAAATCAGCCATGGTAATAAATATGCTAAAAATTTAAAATCACCATTCTTGATATATAGAAGTCCACTGGAATCAGGAATAGATTCAAATTAAAATTGTATTAAGCAATTAATTGAATTTCATTTGTGTTAACAAGAACTTCACTGGAGTTACCAATTTCATTGATAGAATTTACAGCCCAATTTCCTACACCTAATGTACATGGGAGTGAAGAGGAGACCACGTAATGTTGACCATTTTGCAGATATAAATAAAAAACATTACATGTTTAAGTAGTATGTTATGCACAGGATTATTAACATATTGGGATATTAAAGACAAGTACTGATGATAGTTTGATTCATACCTTGATAATGATGAGAACAAATCAATTTGTGTGTTAAGTGAATAAGCAACTTTGCCAAGATAGAATTTGAAGCTCAAATTCCAGCTCACCACAATATTGCACTTGAATAATTATTAAATTCCCCCACCCAGGATAGCACTTTGTATTGACCATTGGTCTAAAACAGCAATTAAGGAGTGGAAAAGAAGCTCCATTAAGCTTACTTTGAAAGTAAATGCCCCATAGCATGGCCCTTCCTAATTAAGTGAAGTCCTCAGTAA
This sequence comes from Pristis pectinata, assembly GCF_009764475.1. Taxonomy (NCBI): domain Eukaryota; kingdom Metazoa; phylum Chordata; class Chondrichthyes; order Rhinopristiformes; family Pristidae; genus Pristis; species Pristis pectinata. Next base: position 26,776,232 of record NC_067421.1, on the reverse strand, counting down.
TCCTCAGGTCCTTTTGCCCAAGACATGTTTCAGACAAAATTTGCCAGAGATAACATTGCTTTGAAAATAGGAAGAAGGGCAAGATAAGTAGTAACATTAAATATCCGACAAATCATTGTTGGATGCAGCTGGTATATCAAAATACAATTGAAAAATAAGGTCCAGTGTGATTACAAACTGGGAGCATTAACCCAAGTCATCGGATATGAAACTCAAAGGATGCAGTTCAACACTGATTTTACATGCTGTTAATTACTTCAGTAAATGAAAATCAAGCAGGGTGCAAAACCAGAGTTCTACCTGATCTTGCCAGTTTTCCAATGGCTAGGGCAAGATTGCAATTGGTCCCTACAACATGTGGTCTCAGAAAATATCTATGATGGACAAGAATGTTTAAGCTAATCTTCTCAATAACAGATTCATTTTAACCTCATATTTTAGAAGTGTTCTAGAAGTGTGGAAATAGAGAGGAAGCCACGACAGAAAGTGGTCTTGAAAAGCTAACCATTTCAAAATAGCTTCACGTAGATCATATTAAAGTGAAGAACAAATGTGCATTGAACACAAACTTAGAGTTTTTGCTATTGGAGTATATGTCGGTAATAACTCCGGATTGTTAGATGGGACTTGTACTCTGAAGAACCACTTCAGATGTTAGACCTCCTGCACAACTCCCGTTTCTGCTGTTTTCTTGCTAGGAAACAAGAAAAACAGGCAGCCTGATCCAATGCCATTGCAGCTAAGCACTGATGTGGTTACAGTTAGCGCTGCATACACGTGTTTATTCCGTGTTACTATTGTTAATGGCAATGGGAGTTCCAGGGTGTTCCCATAACAAAGCAGATACTTCTTTTAAATCAGTTTGGCACAAACTCCTTCTGAGGAGGGAACTTCACTTTACAAAATGCAGATATGACTTGCTGCTTTGAGACCAACTGTTGTCAGAGCTGGTTGTATGGCACGGCCAGTTTTCCATTAGCAACACAACAAACTCAATGAACACTTGAATGTGATTATTGTGCAATTCATTTTCATTTCACATGACAAAATAAGCACCTCCATTCAACCCAAACTTGCAAAGCCATGTTCTGTGGATTCACTGAATCACAATTCCTACAATACAGTTACCTAGAGAGATCTGGATAGAACCATATCGCAAGCTTAAAATATTTTTTTTTACTGGAATAAATGCAACTTCTGGCCATCATGTGAACAATGAGATTAACTATCACACTGTAGCAGAAGCCATTATGGAATCATATATATCCCAAAGTAGCAATGGTTCAAATGGGGCTGACCATATATCTTGGGTTCCAAATATGAATTGCCATAAACAAAACCATGTTAAAGTGGATAAATCAACAAGTTTGCAATTTTAATACCTCAAAATGATAGAGCAATGGGTACAGCGAGCATTGTCCTATTAGATGACTTAATAAATTTTACTGGATTTAAAAGATCAATATCTGTTTTAACATTAAACTTGGCCAATTTGCACTTAGGGTTTATCGCCACAATCAGGTTAACATAAAACCACAAATCATAAAATGCATCATATTGAAAAAGAATGAAGTCTGTAAATACTTGTGTCCTATTCCAGTTTTAAGGAGAGATTGCCTTGGGGGAAATGTGATGCGATACATTTCATGCAGTCTGGTTCTCTGGACAGTGTCGATGTAGATTCTGATATTGCAAAATGCTAGAGGGATCACAAGAACTGTCATCCATAACTAGGTCTTGTGTTGTTATTTACTCACCAGCATATCCTGAATTTATGTAACGAACTCATGTAATATGTATAAACTATTGGATTTGCCTGTAACTGTTAGTACTAAATAATGAATAAACTTTATTTGGAGGATAGCTTTTTACTTTTGCTGGCACTTTTATTCACAAACATTTCAACCACAATTTCACCACTGTAGAAATTTCTATTCTATAATTAAAATTTCACTGGTTCCCTAGGATTTCCTGGATGATGAATCATTTCACAACAGCAGCTGAGCAAATCAAGTCATTTTCTGTCGCCCAAGGCCAAAATATTGATACCATTGAGTAATACACAAAGCTAATCATTTTACAGGATTTACCTGACCTAGTTGTTTAAAATTTCTACAGATTTTACTTAGAGATGACTGGCTACATTTTGATTCAAATGGGTTGAAAAATGATTTAGGCAGATACTGAAAACAAAATGCAGAGAGATGTGAATATGGCATCTTAATGATGCCGTTTGTATCCATATGTAAAAATTGAGAGAGAACAAGGTTGGAGAATCCTCAGTGCAGACAGTCCCCAGGTTACGACAGTGTTCCAGTCCTGAGAAATGTTCCTACCCAGAATTTTTTTTTCAGTTGTAAATGAACATAGAGTGTGTGTGGGAGAGGATCACAGAAACAGCTGCGATGGGAGAGCGAGCAAACGCGGGAAGAGCGGCCACCAGCCGGCCTCACTGACTTGGTGAGCAAGTGAGTGAATGAGTCTGGTCAGCGCTCCCAGCTCTGCTTGGCTCCACTCAGCCCCAAATCGTTGAGGCTCGATGGGGAGAGAAGGCACACCGAACTGCCCCGTTCCCAGCCAGCAGAAGATGTCCACGGCCCTGCAGCAGCCAGCAAATCCATCCCCAGCTATCCCACTGGTGTCCCAAATACATGGGTGTCCACATCAGCCACTCATAACTTGGGGAGGGCCAGTTCATCTTCTGGCTATGGAAAATATTTCAAATTACTACCAGGCAATTTGAAATCAAAGGTGCATGTTTTAATTCGGATACATATAGAGATGACTAGAGGCAGAAAGTGAGACTGCATTCAAAAAGATTGATAAAATAAGGCTGGCAACATGAGATGCAAATTAATGTGCGTTATTCTTCAACAAGGCCTAGCACCAGAGTTGCATTTCTCTCTGGTGATGGGCACATTTAAACATTCAGAAGTGGCTGCTGGTAGGGTAGAGTCCACCCGAAACACAACACGGGTCACATTGTGGAACAGAAAGAGACAAGGCTTGCCACCGTCCTCGAAGAGGGGCGCTGACAATGTTTTATTAGGCTTAGATCTTCCTCGTCTTTCATCTAACATTGACACTAGATCTGTAGTGCTGAGAGGCATTCATCAAGGTGCTGGAGCAGCCAATCCAATTGAAGCAGTTTCATGTACAGAAAACCATCTAACTATGGGAGTAACATTTTGAATAACTTTTAACCATCTGAAAAATTACTGAAATAAGGCGTACAACACAAACAGGCCCTTCAGCCCACCATATTCATGCTGACCATCAAGTACCTATACTAATCCCATTTACCAGCATTTGGTAGGTAGCCTACAATACTTTGGCTCATCCAGATGCTTTTTGTTGTAAAGTACCTACCTCCACTACTGCCCTCTGGTCTTAGACACTTTGCCATGGGGAAAGGTTTCTTCCTATCTATGCCTCTCAGAATTTTGTGTATCTCTATCAGCATCCAGCCCCCTCCCTCAGCCTTTTCTGCTCCAAAGGAAAAGACCTCATGAAGTCATGCATCCCAAAAGCATCCTTCCTGGGATCTTTGGCCTTGGACCTCTTGTTCCTCAATACTCCATTTGCTCCATCCAGCTTCACCATTCATGATAAATGTCCTATCCTTATTTGACCACCCCCCCAAACAAAAAATTGTCTCACACTTATCAGGATCTGCCATGCCCTACCCATCTTACCAACTGATCAATATCATTCTGAGGCCCAAGACTACCCTCCTCACTATCAACAACACCAATTTTCATGTCATACCTCCTACATTCACATCTAGATTATTAACATAGAACAATTACAGCACAATTCAGGCCCTTCAGCCCACAAAGCTGTGCTGAACATGTCCCTACCCTAGAAATTACTAGGCTTACCCTAAGCCCTCTATTTTACTCAGCTCCATATCCCTATCTAACAGTCTCTTGAAAGACCCTATTGTATCAGCCTCCACCACCGTTTCCGGCAGCCCATTCCACGCACTCACCACTCTCTGAGTAAAAAAAACTTACCCCTGACATCTCCTCTATATCTACTCCCCAGCACCTATGTCCTCTTGTGGCCACCAATTCAGCCCTGGGAAAAGCCTCTGACTATCTACCCTATCAATACCTCTCATCATCTTATACACCTCTATCAGGTCCCCCCTCATCCTCCAAGGAGAAAAAGCCAAGTTCCCTCAGCCTGCTTTCATAAGGCATGCTCCGCATTCCAGGCAGCATCCTTGTAAATCTCCTCTGCACCCTATGGCTTCCACATCTTTCCTGTAGTGAGGCGACCAGAACTGAGCACAGTACTCCAAGTGGGGTCTGACCAGGGACCTACATAGCTGCAACAATACCTCACGGCTCCTAAATTCAATTCCCCGATTGAAGGACAATACACCATATGCCTTCTTAACCACAGAGTCAACCTGCGCAGCCGCTTTGAGCGTCCTATGGACTTGGACCCCAAGATCCCTCTGATCCTCCACACTGCCAAGAGTCCTACCATTAATACTATATTCTGCCAACATATTTGACCTACATATTGAACAAACAGCAAGGATCCCGGCACCAATCCCTGTGGTACACCACTAATCACAGGTTTCCAATCACAAAAGCAACCTAATTTTGGACCCAGTTTGAAATGGGGCAGGCATATTTGGTTAAAGCAGAAACAAACAACTGAAATGATGGAATTCTCAAGAGTAATGACCATTCACATTTAAAACATTTTCAGGGTCAGAGGAGTTGTTCAATGCTGATAATGATTTAGTAACCCATTAAAACTTAAGATGTATTCATTCAACAGGACTTGGCTTCTCCAGTTTTTTAAAAAAGCAAAATAGTCTGTTAAGATTATGAATATCATGTTAAATCACAGATACTGCACTTATTGTGTCTGCAAAATCTGCAACAATGCAGCCTGTGCAGGAGCAGGGATCACTAAAGTTTCCAGACTTCCGGAATCCACACACACACAGTTACCCACGGAGGTTTTACACAGTAAAGAGGCAATCATTCCCAGCTTTCCCATCAATTCCACCTGAAATTCCAAGCCAACCATATACACGCCCATTAAAAAATATAGAAAAATATTGTGACAGTAAATAACTACTGAAAAATACAAATTAATTTTTTGTTAAGTGTTGATTAATTCATATAAAGTTTCTTGCAAGCATTTAAAAATCAGTACAAGTCATTGACAAGACTAGATCAAAATCATTGGGAGGAATTTTGGGCTTATAAAACAACTACATATTGATTAAGTCAGCAGCAGAATATTCCAGGAAGTTTTAAGAGCTGAAAGCCAAGAAGATTGCATCATGCCTGAAAATGGATATTAAAGAAATGGTGTGAGATAGGTCTGCAATAATTTTTTTCAAGACGCCAGTCACTGATGAGGTGCGTGAGTCCAAGGTGTTATGCACAGTCCACCCAATGCAGCTTATGCAAGTAACTGGGTACAAAGACCTTTCTTAAGCAATCTGCTGCCATTGCAGAATGGAAATAGTGACAGAGGTGAGTTGGGCAAAGGACTGGAGGTGGGGACAGGAGAGAAGGGTGAGGGAGATGGAGCGAGGATCACGTAGACACGAGGAGAAGAACGCCGAGTTGAGAAAGTGTACTGAAGAGACAAACCAGGGAGGTGTGGTCCAACAACATAGAAAGGAGGGTGGTGTCAGTGGTACCTGAACAAAAATCTTATAGTAGCCATTCAGCTGGAAGAAGACGACAACCTTGACTCTGACTTCAGTCCAGATAAAATCATATCCATTGCACAACAAAGGCCTCAGTGCATTGGTTAAGACCAGCTTCAGCACTGTCCACATCCAACTTTCATTGCACAAAATAGCCATTTTTGTTTGTAAAAAACAAAAAGGGCTTTGCACAACACACAAAAACATTGCTTTCTGGAATTAAGGTCCAAGACTCTAACAAGCAAAGCCTGATAAAACTAGAAGTTATTTTGCAGAGCAATAGAATCACGGAAATGTATGGCACAAACAGAAGCCATTTGGGCTCTCATGTTAATACAGACTGAAATAAGAATAGCAATATAGTCTAATTCCACCTCACAACTCTCAAAACATTGCCCTGTAGGCCACACTGTTTCCAATGCTCAAAATATTTTTCTGAAAATGTGACAAAAGTTCCTTTCTCAACCAGCCTTTCAGACTGTGAGTTCCAAGTCATCACCATGCTTCAGGAGAAAATACTTCTTTTCCTCTTATAATCTGCCATCCATTACCTTAAATCTGTGTCCCCTAGTTATTGTTCTGAGGGAAAATGGGTGAACAGGAAGGACCCATCTTGGTCCTTATTTTATACATCTCAATTAAGTCTTCCCTCAGTCTCCTACATTCAAGTCAAATTGAGTTTATTATCATGTGCATTAGTACAGTGAAAACCTTGCTTGTAGCAGCACCACAGACACGTAGGCACAGACAACACACAGAAATATAAATACCATACAGTGAAAAAAATGGGCAAACATATTCTGAAATTAAATCATTTAAAAACTATTTTAAATAGTTAAAAAAAATAAAAGCAAACATTTAATTCAAGAAATGTAAATTAACATACACTTACCCTTGTCCATCATAACCGTTCTTCTCCATTCAGATGAATGGACTCAGCGTTCATGCTCCTGATCCAACCTGGTACAGTTCAGCAGTTGGATTCCCCATTAAGTGCTGAAAGCTGTGCATCCCCTTTGGAAGCTATGGGAATTCTCATGTTGGAGCCGAGCCAGAAAATTCACTGCAGAATTCAGGCAGGATGCTTGGGACTTCCATATTTGAATGGGATTTTCCAAATTGCACTCACCAGGGGTTAATACCAACCATTTAACACACTGGCACTATCCAACATGTTCCAGCCCATGCATTCCACCGTTGGTGGCCGTCTTCACTTGCCAAGGACTTAGGATTCAAAATTCCATCCTAAAACTTCTCCATCTTGCTGCCCCTCTTTTCTCCTTTAAGATACTTCTCAAAACCTACCCTTTAGACCAAACTTTTAGCTATATGCCCCAATATCTTATGTAGTTGGGTGTTAATTTTTGTTTGATAATACTCTTGTGAATTACCACAAGAAAGGCATAATGTAAATACAGATAGCTGTTGTTGCTTTTGCTTGCAGCATCATCCATTTCTGTTGGTTAACAAGCTGGTCAGTTGTGTAGCTTTCATGCACAACAAACATGCAATGCTCATTAGAAATATGTTGAACTGTTAATTACTATCCTGGGATTGGCTAGCCTCCTCAGTTGCAAACAAGCAGGTGTTTATAATGAGGTTATTAAAGGATCATTATGTTTAATTAAAAATCTTGTAACATCTTTGAAACAGGTACATTGGGGCATCTGAAAGAGTTCAGCAGTGCATTTCTGGAGAAGCTGGAGATTAATTTGCATTAATAATTACCTTTAGGATATCACAATATGCTCCTCTTCATTCAAATGTTCTAAGGTATGTCTTCTCAGTTATGGGTTTTGAATGAGGAAAATAAGGTAGCAAGAAACCAATAGATAACATTCAAATAAAAACCAGCCCATAGTGAGAGTTTCCCCTACTTGACATTGGTGTCATCAATAATGTTCAGTGGATTGTGGGTGTCACAGGTAAATTTAGTATTTATTGCCCATCTCCAATTGCCATTGAGAAGGTGGTGGTGACTTACCTTCCTGAACCACTGCAGTTCTGGTGAAGGTGCTTCCTCGGCACTTTTACTTCCAAGATTTAGGCTGGTAGACATCATGGGGTGGGGGGGGAATGGAGGGGGTATTTCTCCTGCCACCTAGAGGAAGAAGGGGTAGAGGTCATCATTTTGAGGGGCACCAAAATGTAATGAAGGCTCCAAATATGAATAAGCAAAAATTAAACTGCTGGAAGAACTCAGTAGGTCAAGCAACATCTGTGGAGGCAAAGACATGGTTGACGTTTTGGGTCAAGACCCTGCAACACGACTAGGGCAGGGTCACAGAAGACCGTAAACTCACAGAAGACTGACCTTCAGTGCAAGGCAGACCGTTCGCTATGAGTGCGCTGTGCAATGGTACAAAATGCTTTCGTTATAGTAACAAGGAAAACAAAACAAAAACATCCATGATCTGAGGCTCAAAGCTCTGGGCGCCTTGAGCCGCGGGGATCTAATGTGGAAAGTATCTTCAATGGCAGACCAAGTCCTATAAATGCTAATTAAATCTTGAGACAATATTTAATTAGTTGCTTTTTTTTGTACTGAAGCATTAACTCACCCACTATACAAACATACTTTGTCAGACAATCTATAAGCTGCTATAATATAGACTTTATTTTTTTAAATTCCTGTGCAAAATAAGCAACGTTACAAGCTGTTGCTAGGGACAACCATCACTTAAACTTAGCAATTGTTTTCCATCTGGTGAGATCATATTTATTTACTTGTCGGATTTCCAAGACCACCTGTAATTTGCAGTGATGTCAGGCTGGATTAATGGAGTTTTCTCCTTCAAAAAGATCTCATTTATTCTCTTCACTGGAATGAAACTGCCGTAACGTCGGCATCTATTACAGTCATCACACAAGCTCAACGGGAGCACACGGCGGGGGTTAGAAAATCTTGAAAACTGCGCATTATCAAAACCTGTCCTTTAAATGTAACAGCAGGGGAATGAGAGACTGATACCTTCTGAGAAAGAACTCCCAGTCTGTAAGGTTTGCTCTCCCTAAAATCGAAAGGGTGAAGGTAGATTATAAATAGAAAACACTTCAATAGTACAATGAGGTCATCATTCCCCAAACTGCCTCCGTTACTCTTAATACTTGTGGATGGGTGGAGCATTGGCTGGGGGAGATAACGACGTAAGCTCCTTTAATATGGTTCATGTGTTTCCATGGTTCGATCAAGCTTCTGTAAGCTCAGTTAAAAAGGAACTGGGGTGAATTTTACGTGACTTCGGGGTGCATTGTTTTTGATCACACATCCAGCTATTCAATCCGATCAAACCCCGCAATTATGCGCAAACCCTGCATGTTACAATGAAGGAATTCACCCCCAACACGTGCTGCTGACGCGGAATGAAATATACACATGGGTTTCATGGTTAAGGACCCTCTGGTGGGATCAGTATTTTCTGTAATAGGTGTTGATGTTCATGTATTTGTTTTGAAGACGTGACCGTCATGATTTTACACCAACTGAGGTATTAAATGAATCTTTTTTATACTATTAACATTGTTTTTATTTACCTCCCCTTTACCGTGGTTACAGCCCTTCTATCGGATGCTCTTGTCTGGAATGAGCTTAGCTTTCATTTAGGTTGCCACGGTAACCAAAAGGTTCACCACCGTAGCACAACATTATTTTTATCCTGAAATCCTTCAAAGGTTTTATTAGAGTTATCACCATGGAGAATAGTGCCTTGCATGTGTACAACAGAGGTGGAGAATTCCCCAGGGAACAGAAGGAAAGGGAGATCAGAGGCTGCTCACATGTAGTTCCAAAGGCCTGTTTTAGAACAGTGTTAATAAGCAAATGTAAAACACTTCTCACAGCTCCGACCCCATTGCTCTTCTCTCCTGAAGAAGCAGACATTTCCCAAGGCAGTGGCAGCCGCTCTCAGCTGGTCACCTTTCCATTAACGGATCTTGGAACGTGAACCCACAATGGCAGAGGGGATGCTTGGCCAGTCCCCGGCTAACGAGAGACAAGACAGGCCCTCACACACGTGCATAAATGCATGAATGTGAGGTTACCACAGCACAGCAGTATCCTGTGGTGAGTGGTTCAAAGATTCTTTGTACCTTCAAGGCAAAAGTCAGGAGTGTGATAGAATACTCTCCATTGATTTGATAAGTGCAACTTCAATAATACACAAGAAACCTGACAGAATCCAGGACAAAGCTGCTCACTTGATTGGTGCCCCATCCACCAACTTAAACATTAATTCCCTCCACCACCAGTACGCTATCAACAGCATGCACTTCAGCGGCTAGCCATGACTTTTTGACAGCACTTCCAAAATCCCTAGCCTTCCCCACCAAGGGAGGGGGGAAACAGATGTTTCTTCCAGCATTTAGTTCAGGCAGAACCCCACTCTCTCCCAAACTAGCTTTAAAGTTGATATCAATTACTTGCAGGATTGTTGATGATCAACAGGAAGGAAACTTGTTTGTAGGCAATTGATGGTGTTTGCTATTTGGACCAGTTTGCAATTTGAGACGTCTTGTGGGTGTGCTGTGAGTGAAGGCAAACATAGGCCTTTTCTGTGGGGCCATTCTTTTGTTTGTGCAATGTGACAGGAAGGAGGAAGAGGTGGAACAGTACCTACCAGTAGAGGGAGGAAGAGGAGGGCGAAACAAATGTCACTCAGCGGAAGGTCCTATCCACAAAACTTCTTGAAAGAGCAGTTCTATTATGTCTTTCTGAGCAAAGATCAATGTACACCGGGATTCTACTTCTCTAAAGAGATGCTCACAGAGATCTTCAACACATTGGATTCATAATTGCAGGGCAGGGCCTGGACTGCATTGCAAGGGGAAAGGAGGGTTATCGTGGCTGTGAATTTTTCTTCTTTTGGGCTTATCCAGACTGGGCCTGAGGAATTCAGTGACATGTTGCATTTTGCAGGGTACCAGGCAGCAGAAGGTTCTCTACTTGAGGAGATCTGAAATTGCGACTCTCCTACAGAGCAGCAGACAGTATGTCAAGGATTGTGAGTTTACAGTATGCGAGTGATGACATTTCCTCACCTGAAGGCTTCCACAAGAGAAGTTTCACTCCAGAATGTCCAACCACTCACCACACCAGACCAAAGTGAGGTTGTCTCAAGACAAAGCTATCTAAGTACCTGGCTACATCCATAATCAGAGCCACATTTCCACCCTGAAAGTTATGCAGCAAATAAGTGAGGTCGCAAAATGTTTCCACTATAATATATTGCAGAGCAGGTGTCCCCTTGACAACTTTACAACAACGCTGCCCTTGTCAGAAGCTGGGGACCGGGAGGTGAAGTAGCAGGGCTTAGAGAAAAATGAGGGAAAAGATAAGAGGGCAAGTAATAAAAAGAAAGGGAGATACAGCATTAAGAGCCCATATTGCCCTCCTCACCCCCACCCCCTACTCCAGGTGAGTGGTCAGGTAGTACCTTCAATAAACAGAGTACAAATTCCACTCACAATTCCTCAGAGAATGATGCAGCCCACTCCTGCTTGCTGCAAGACCTGGACAACATTAAGGCTGTGGCTGATAATGTTCATGGCTCTCATTCATGCCTTGTTACCTCTAGCCTTGCCCATTCCAAATCACACTGGTACCTATGGTCTCAGCTTTCCCTGTCCCTTCGGCCTCCTTCTAACTCTTCAAGAAGTCTGGCCTCCCAAGTATCCTCAAGTTTAATGATTCCATCATTAATGGCGATACCTTCAGCAGCCAAGGCCCAAACCTCTGGAATTCCATCCCTAAACCTCTCTGCCTCTTTACATCTCACTCCCTTTAAAATTCTCCACTGCATCTGGTCATTTCCCCAACATCTGCTTTTGTGGTGTGATGTCCAACCCTGAGAACACTCATCTGAATCTGTTAAAGCTCCTGTATTATTACATCGATTGTCGGTGTTATTTCTTGTGACTGTGGCATTTAGACTTGGTCAACATTGTGTTGCCTTGACTATGCTCTCCTGACATGATGGTTGATCATAAGGGAAATGATGCAAGGGCACATACAGTGCAGAGTTAGATGGAGCATTTTCAGGGTGCAGAACAAGTCTAAATGGGTTATTAGTTCTTAAGGGAATTATTCTATTGGCTGAGATCTGCACAAGGTGCAGCAGTTAATGTTTGCAGATTAAAATTCCCTTTGGTGCCCTGTTTGGGATTTTTCTACTGCAGCTCACATTAATCATGTTATTTTGACTCTGTTCCAAGATATCTAAAACGTATGATTGTGCTCCCTATCTTTTTTGATTGTGCAGTCTCTTTAGAGTGAAGCAATTTATAATAATATCTTGTAGAGTCAAACAGCTTTCAGAAATCCAAAAGGGATTGAGGTGAAATGACTGCAGTAATCCATTGGAGAAGAAAGCAAGCTCTCACCAGGAAAGTTGCCCTTGAATCAGCAGCATTAAATATGACACTACAGAAGCAGCTACATGTTGCACTCTGTGAGAAGTTAGTGGAAGGGAATTTTCAAGGTGAAGTGTAACGCGCAAATGCTTTTCTTTTGTATGTCAGGCGCTACAAATCCAAGGAAAATGCTTCTCCTCTCCTGATCCAAAAAAAAAGTTGGTGTAAGTGAACAAACTATTACATAAAATGGTGGATTCAACAAGAGGTGCTGAAACAGCAGAGGATTATCCTGGTGAAGACACTGGAGTCTTGGGATTCAGCACTCTAAAGGGGGGGGGGGGTGTGATTTTTAACCTCCCCCTGAAGATGAAAATGAAATTAAATTCATTAAAATTTTTAATTAAAAGAAAGTATGCAAACTTATCTTCTACCTCTTAAACTTCAGGGCCTCCAGGTCGCCAAAGCCCATTCAAATGAAATGGTGACTTCCAAGCAAAGTGCTGAGGGATGGTAGTATGACTGGGCTCCTCCATTGGACTCTACATGGTGTCCAGCGATGGAACAAAGTGAGAGATGTGCTGATATTATTCACCCAGCATGTCCTGGACTAGCAGTGGGTCCACACAAACTGGAGCAGCTGAATACTGGCAGTTCCCTGTGGAACCACTGGCTTCACAGAGCACAATCCAGCCTCCTGTTTCCAAGGACAGGAAATTCAGAGAACCAAAGGAAGATTTGAGGTTATTGGCAAGGAATCCTGAGAAGACGAGAGAGAAAATGTTTCATACACATTGAGCTTTTGTCATCTGAGATGGCAGAAGCAGATTTAGCTTCCAAGAGGGAACTGGGTAATACATGGTGGAAAAAAATATTGGGCTATTGGGATAGAGCAGGGCTGGTGAATATATTTGTATGTATCTGCCAAAGAGGCATCATCAGCCAAATAGCTTCCTGATGTAATTATTTCATGATTCTCTGAAAGGGCTCAATTTTGCATTCAGCATATTAAGTTAAGAGTTTTAAATTCAAGCATGGTAGAAAATATAATAACCTGAGCTTTTTTTTGTTCTAGGTTTAAAGAAATGTGATAATCTGTTCCTTCTGCTTGAGAACAATGAGGGTAAGAGTGTGTGGGCCCTCCAAGGAAAATCAATTACACTGGCTTTTATTCTATTTCTGTGGTGTGCCGAGCTAGGTCCATTTATTGTTAAATGCTTTGTCTTCCTTGGTGCAGAATAAAATGAGGAGAAATACTATCGAAATACAAGTCATTGAGCTATTCTTTACATTAATGTTATTTGTTTAAGAAATATTATATTACTTACTGTCAGTAGGTTTGCAGTATTATAAGTGAACCCAGCACTGCATACCCCTTCATCATCTGGCTCTACTAACATACATGAACGTAGGCTGCCAAGTTGCATTCACCGTTTTGATTGGTGCCCACAGAGGTGTATTAATAGTCATTGCACAGAAGGACAGCACAGGCTTTGTATGTAGATCTGTCACAAAGGAATTCAGAAGGGTCAAAGCCCAAGGTCTCATGAGCAACTGAGTTAGCCTTGCACTAGGAAAGACCTTTCCATTCAGGCAGTTGACCAGTGAGGAGCACACAAAGGAATTGGGAAAGTCAGGTGCCTGAGTTGGTGACAAAATTCAAACATTTTGCTTTGTGCTACATCATGGCATAGGCCATAAGTGTTCTGCTGCAGTAACTATAGAATTAATAACTAATTCATTCCTGGCTCAGGTATTATAGCAGAATTGTGAGGATTTGAGGAAAAGGGTTGGGGGAATGGGGGAGGGAGAGGGGTGTTGTGGTTTTATAGGTGCACATTATAATGAAATGAATCAGAAGCAACCCACCATTTAATCAGATCTCACTAAAGCAAAGCTTATCCTGCATTTATCATATGTACTTGAGAGCAAAACAAGGATAGATTTTTTTTGTCTGATATTACAGATTAGGTTACTATTGATGAATGTGCCTTTAAGACATTGCACAGTAGAGTGTGTGTGTGTGTGTGTGTGTGTGTGTGTGTGTGTGTGTGTGTGTGTGTGTGTGTGTGTGTGTGGTGATTACGACAATAGGAGATAAGGACTTGATGACATTTTTGGTCAGTCGGTGAAAGAGAGAGAGAGAGGGAGGGAGAGAGAGACACCTGCCTACTAGTCTCTGTATCGATGGATGAAAAACAATAACTGTGTGTGTCACTACCATCCACGTATGGATTTTTGGAATAATCCAGTGGAGTCCACTTTGTCATTAACCTGTAGAAGGAAACAAGTATTTGTGTGGACGGCCATGTTTTGAATGCCTTTCAGGGTGGCAGATACTTTGGCAGAACAAAGGAATGGAGATCATCAGTGATTGAGGTGTCGTATGAGTTCCATCGTGGAACAATTGGATTTCGTAATTACTCTCTATTTTCTCTCTATATTTCCTCTTCAGTCAACGGTGGTTTTGCAGAAGCCTTTGCTCACGTTTCACCTTACGGCTGATTGAACTGAACTTTGAGAACTATTCCTGGACTTGGAGTTTGGGAATTTGCCACACACACACTTCGAGGTTAGTTTTTGGGGTTAATGTTTAAGATCTAACATTTTTACTTATAACATTTTTACTTTTATTTTTCTTATTATCATAAGTAGTTATTAAAAAATAGTTTTAACACTTATACATGACTCGGTGTGTTTCTTTTGTTGCTGGTACGTGACACTGATAACCCAAATTAGTTTTATCATGAAACAATTGCATGGCTGCACTTGTGTTTAGTCTCCCCCTTTGCCAGGAGGAAGAAAAACTGCCCCCTTAACTTGATTTGCAGCCAGTGTGTGTGAGCTTTCTGTCTGTTCACTCAGCTGAACAAGACACCACTGAGATCGTGTTGATGAAGGAGAGAAAAGACAGGGTGAATTATTCACTGCTCCGTATCAAGCAGTTGCACAGACTCCTTCACTGAGACAAGGTCATTTTACTGACAAGCTCAACATTTAACTACCTGCAAATAAATTACTGAAAATCGAATACAATACAATCCTTTCTTCATTGGTGACATTTGCTCTAAAATTCTGTATGCCAGATTCATATCTTTTGATTTTTTTTGCAGATTAAAATAAAATCAAGTATTGTAAATTTGCTGATGGTTGGTGGGATTTGCCTTTATCACTGTAGCATAACTTCAGTAAAATATCTAATTGGTCTGTCAAAATGCTTAATGAACTTGGGTGATTGGAAATTCATTGTTATGAAAGGTTCTCCTTGGGTCAGCATAGTTCCAATGAAGAGAACACAGCATAAATAATATGGACTGTTGATAAGAAGAGCTCATTTACTGTTCTTAATAACATTTACAGAGTAACCTTAATGTAGTAAACCAGCCCACAATACATCTCTGTGCTGTGAAATGAAATTCTTTCAGAACTGATGAAAGGGAGTAAGCGAGGATGTCAAAAGGATGGTCAAAGATAATTAATGCGGAAAATGGTGAAGATGCTTAGCAAACTGTAGAGAGGGAAACAGGGTCGATGGCCAGAACTCCTGATGAAAGATTATTGGCCTGAAGGGTTAATTTGGTTCCTCTTCACAGATGCTGCATGACCTGCTGAGCCCTTTGATCTGGTTTTTGTTTTGTTTTGATTTTCAGATTTCCAGTATCGGCAGATTTTTGCTTTGGTGGCAGTGTCAAAGAGATGGGTTTTAAGGAGGCTTTAAACGGAGCAATTAGGGAGGAAATCTTGGCGAGGGGTTTGGTGTTAAAAATACAGAGAGTACAGGGAGAGAAGGGGCAGGGAGGAGTGAAGAGAAAAGGAATGAAAACAGGCCTGAATCACGGTCAGAGTCAAAGCAGCTGTTTAGAAAAAGGTCCATCCTTAGTGTTCTACAACAATCCCAGTGCCCGCCAACTGAAGGCAAATTATTTTTCTGGGAAGTGTGAGCACTTCTCCCAACTTCACAAGCTTACTGATCATTTACATCCTACCCCATTTCCCACTTCTAACTCCACTTCAGAACTTATGGAAGCTCACTGAAAAACCCAGGTTTGTCACATTCCAGGATCCACCCCTACCCACCTCTTCCCCATTCAGAGAGCAGGAAACAACTGAAGAGAGAAATATATCCATCAAATCTGGTTTGTTACCCAGATTACCACACTTCATGCATTACGTTGAAATTGTGCTTCGTAAAATCATCTTTAAAGAAACCAGTTAACAGAAACACAGTGGACCTTTCACCCCAGTCAATTCATAATGCTTAGAAGGAAGGAAATATATTTTCTGCAGAAAAATTGCCATTTTTTTTAACTTGCTGCCTTGCAAGCCACTATTTCCTCGTCGGAAAGTCTAATATGATAACTAGGTAAGTTCCAGCTGAGATGACTTTGCTCAGACTTCAGAAAATTGGATCTGAGTATAAGTTAACAGTGGGGGAAGCTCCCAAAAACTTGGTGTCAATCAGCTTGAAATTAGTAGCTTTCTCAGCACACTTACAAAATTGGATGGTGTGGGAAATGGAGGTGTCACATTGTTACAATGGATTCACTGCTATTGCTAGTGTTTGGTCTGCCTTGAATATTTTCTTCAGTGCAATATGGAAGCAAGATTACCAACAGGAAGGTCTGCATTCACTACGTTTGTCAAGGTAGGCCATTCTTCAGGTGTTTCCAAGTGGTCATCCAAAACATGTTAACAATGGGCATGAGACCTGCTGAAAGTTCTTCTGAGAAATTTACTGCCTTGGTATTGGTATTGGTTTATTATTGTCACTTGTACCGAGGTACAGTGAAAAGCTTGTCTTACAAACCGATCATACAGGTCAATTCATTACACAGTGCTGTTACATTGAGTTAGAACAGAGTGCATTGATGTAGTACAGGTAAAAACAATAACAGTACAGAGTAAAGTGTCACAGCTACAGAGAAAGTGCAGTGCAATAAGGTGCAAGGTCACAACAAGGTAGGTCGTGAGGTCATAGTCCATCTCATTGTATAAGGGAACTGTTCAATAGTCTTATCACAGTGGGGTAGAAGCTGTCCTTAAGTCTGGTGGTACGTGCCTTCAGGCTCCTGTATCTTCTACCCGATGGAAGAGGAGAGAAGAGAGAATGGGAGGAGCTCTGCCTGCTCTGCTCTGCTCAGGATTCTCCTGCAACAGGCTGCTCAATGGCTGTCACCACGTGCTTTCCTCCACATTACCCTTGGGGGAAAATTCATTGGATTAGAAGGGTGGAAATTAGTTGTGGCCCATCTCTGGTCCCATGGCCAAAAGTCTTGATTTAAAAAAATATTAAAATGTTCCTGGGGAATATTGAGTTAATACCCTGGAATTTTGAGTTGCCAATCCTGCCCTTCTTTTAACATGTCTCTGTGATGACAATAATATCATAATTCCATGCAGTGATCAAGACTGTAAGTTCATCTGCCTGACTAGTCAGACTCCTTACATTAAAATAGATGCAACTTAGTTTTCCATTCCATGCATGTGCCTTACCAAAGCCATGTTTGCTCTGCCTACTGGATTAACTTAGTTTTCCTTCTATAGTTGTATGTAAACCTCCCACAAATGTCTATCTACTGTAAATCCCATTTCCCTGTTTCTATGTTCCAGCAGATAACTGTCAGTTTTGCTGTTCTTGAGGTTTAATGACCTCTGAGAGTTCTTTGTCATGGTTTTAAAAGCAGAAGAGGACCAGAAAGAAATAAAAGTGATATAACCAGTGATGGAACGTGTAAATTATTTGTAACAATTGACTATGGACTGCAGGAGACAGAATGATTAGTAAGGTATTTAACCTTTGGTATCACTTTTCAGATTGTTTGGTTCACTTCTGTGACCTGAGATAACACAACTGACTGGCAGTTTGAGCTATTGTCCAAGGCTGAAGGTTGTTGTCATTACCCATCAATCATAGTCTACAACCTGAGTGTCAGAGATTCCTCTTAAAGTTGGAGAACATCACAGTATTTACATGGACAGTGGTTGAGTCAGATGATGATATATAGTACTGCAGTTGTTGGTGTCTAATAGAGAATTTACAGATAACATCAGCTGAGGGATAATGTCAGAGAACAAAGATTGCTTCAAATTATTTATCCGTCCATTTCAAAAGTGGGTGTAGGGTATTACGTGAATTTAGAGATGGAATTGTTTCTAAATGTCTGTTGAAATGTATCAGTGAAAATAGCTTTTACGACCAAAATCTCCCACCTCTTGAGTCCCTGTATTATATAGCTTCAGTTATTGCAAGAAGATTACTCCCAGTGTATGAGCCTAGGCTGCTGATCAGAAGCTACTACAGAATTATGGAGACCACCTATCACTTTTCCCTCTCACCTCCTATGAAAGTTTATTCACCTTTTCAGACCTGATCTCTTGTAATATTCTGAAATGAGACAGTGATAGAATCATGTTCAACTATTCGTTAATGGTGTAATGTTAGCCATGCATTGCGAGAACCTCACTTGACCATTGTTTTGAGAGAAATGCAACTAGTCTAATACACCAGTCTTCTAAATAGTGAAGTTAGGAAATAAAGAATGTGAATTCATGGGAATCTCATATGACAAGAGATATTGTAAGTTTAGTTAAAAAGAAAAAGGAAATATATGTAAGACTTAGGAAGCTGAAATTGGGCAGGGCCCTTGAGGAATATAAAGGAAGCAGGAAAGAACTTCAACAAGGAATTACAAGGGCTAAAAGGAGCCATGAGATATCCTTGACATGTAGGATTAAGGAGAAGCTTCAGGCAATTTGTACATATAGTAGGAGCAAGAGGGTAGCTCGGGAAAGGGTAGGTCCATTCAAGGACAAAGGAAGGAATTTGTGTGTGGAGCCAGAGGAAGTGAGCAATGAGTAAATGAGTACTTTTCACTGGTATTCACCAAGGAGAAGGACATGGATGATGATAAGACCAGGGAGAGATATTGATATTCTAGGGCATGTCAACATTAAGAAGGTAAGTCCCCAGGGCCTGATGGAATCTATCCCAGGATGCTGAAGTAGATAAGGTAGAAGATTGTTGGGGAATTGACAGATATCTTTGTATCCTCTTTAGCTACTGCCGAGGACCCAGAAGACTAGAAAATAGCCAATAATACTTTTTCTTCAAGACAGCCAAAAGTGATAATCCAGGCAACCACAGGCTGATGAACCTTACATCAGTGATAGGGAAATTATTGGAGAAGATTCTTAGGGGCAGGATTTACTTGCATTTGGAAAAGCTGGGATGTATTAGAGATAGTTGGCATGGCTTTGTGCTGGGGAGGTCCTGTCTCACAAATTTGATTGAGTTTTTTGAGGAGGTGATGAAGATGATTGATAAGGAGAGTGGATGTTGTCTACATGGACTTTAGTAAAGTATTTGACAAGGTCCCTCATGGTATGCTGGTCCAGAAGATTAAGTCACACGGGATCTATGGTGAGTTGACAAGTTGTACACAAAATCGGCTTGGTCATAGAAAACAGTGGATAGTGGGGGAGGGGTGTTTTCCTAACTGGAGATCTGTATATATGAGTAAGTTAGATGAAAATGTAGGTGGTTTGATAAGTAAGTTTGCAGATGATGTGAAAATTGTTGGAGATGTAGATAGTTAGTAAGGTTATCAAAGGATACAGCAGGATATAGGGCAGAGAAATGGCAGATGGAGTTTAATCTGAACAAGCGTGAGGTAGTACATTTTGGGAGGTCAAATGCAAGAGGAAAGTATATGGTAAATGGCAGGACCCTTAGGAGCATTGATGTACAGAAGGATTTTGGGATGCAAGTCCATAGCTCCCTGAAAGTGACAACACAATTGGATAGGGTGGTAAAGAAGGTGTACAGCATGCTTGCCTTCATCGGTTGGGGCATTAAGTATAAAAGTTGTCAAGCCATGTTGCAGCTATATGCAACTTTGGTTAGGCCACATATGGAGTATTGTGTGTAGTTCTGGTCACTACACTATAGGAAGATGTGGAGGCTTTGGAGAGGGTGCAGAGGAGTTTTACCAGGATATTGCCTGGACTGGAGTGTATTAGCTAGCGGTTGGACAAACTTGGATTGTTTTCTCTGGAGCACTGGAGGCTGAGGGGTAACCTGATAGAAGTATATAAGATTATGAAGTGCACAGATAGGGTCAATGGTCAGAGTCTTTTTCTCAGAGTGTACATGTCAAATATTAGACAGTATAGATTTAAGATGAGAGGGGAATGTTTAAAGGAGATGTACAAGGCAAGTTTTTGTTTACCAGAGAGTGGTAGGTGTCTGGAACACGCTGCCAGGTGAGGTGGTGGAAGCAGATGTAATAGCAGCATTTAAGAGACATTTAGGCAGATAGGGACTAAGAAGGATATGGGCCATGTGCAGGCAGATGGGGTTAGCTTAATTTAGCATCGTGGTCAGCACAGATATAGTGGGCCAAAGAGCCTGTTCCAGTGCTGAACTGTTTTAAGTTCTACATTCAGAATGTATTCTAGATCAGAAACAATAGTAAAGTCCCCTAGGTAATGCAGTTCAGCAATAAATAAAGATTGGCTAAAGGTATGGAACATGATCACAGATGTGTTCATCTGTGGCACACCTCTCTGGGGGGGAGAAAGAATGTTACAGAAAAGGAGGACATCTCCAGATTAGTAACCAACATACCTAAAGGAAGAGGGCACATGATTTTTTAAGCTTGTGTCACCCAAGTGACAGATTTCACAGAGGCCACCTAATGATATATTAAATAAGGGCATTTGGATACAATATTGGGCTCTACTGCTGAAATATTGGTGTTTTTTTGGCTGGAATTACTTGTACATCATGTGCAGGCAAATAGTCGTCGTAATTCACAGCAACCAGCAAAATTGTACGAACAGTAATGTGTGCATGTGGGCTTCACATCCAAGAAGTCATCTCCTTGGGCAGTCCCTTGGGATCGAGGATTATTCGCTTCCACTCCAGTCTTGAAAGTTCAGAGGTGCCTGACGAGGCCGATTTGGAAACTCGAGATCTTCCACAGATGGAGCAGGAAGCGCCTGACAGGGTGCGTGGGTGGATAGTTTGTGAGGTGATGTGCTCCATCCATCACTTAGACAGGGCTCTTAATAGATGGGGTCCAATTTCCCAATACCATCCTGGATGCTCCTTCTCCACTTTGAGCAGTCGTGAGTCAGACATTCCCAGGTGTTAGCAGGACATGGCATTCTTTCAAGAAGGCTTTGAACACATCCTTGAATCTTTTCCTTTGTCCCTGGAAATCTCTTAATACTACAGATATGGGAATATGTTTCGGGAGTCTGGTGTTCAGTCTGTGAACAACGTGATTTGCACATCGGAGTCCACCGAATGTAATTAGGGCCTCAGTGTTGGGAACGTTAGGCTGGGAGTCTATGTGCTTCTGAATCTGGACAATGTCACCATCAACACAACTTAAACCAGGTTTTAATCGCATACAGAGAGCCCAGTGGTCACATCTAGAGGAACCTTCTCCCAATTTGTGCTATTTAAAGGAACCATCCAGTCCTTGAGGTTCTGCTGGTAATTGTTGGACCCAAAAGGTTTGAGAGTTCTTGAATGGAATGCGAAGGGCAGAATTTGACATTGAGGCACAAAATGAGAGACTAGGACAGGTGAGACACAGCTTGGTCAAAAGTTAAATTTCAGGAATTGTCTTAAAAAGAGACAGATAGGTTTAATGTGGAAATTCCAGAGTTTAAGGCATAGGCAGTTGGAATCTTGGAGACCATTATAAGAGCAATTAAAATCAGGGTTTAGTGCCTTCTGAATCACTGTGAACTTCTGAAACTTAAATTATTTTAATAATTTTACACTACCTTGCCTCACCTAGCTTTTGATCTGACTAACTTGCTGGTGATGTAAGCAATGCTGAGTTGTGCAATCGATCCTTTTGTCTTCCTATTTAAAGAAAGATATTATTTCATTGAAAACAGTTCAGAGGAGGTTTGCTAGCATGATCCTGGGTCTGGAGGGATTGTCCTATGAGGAAAGATTAAACAGGCTGGGACTCCTCTCACTGGAGCTTAGAAGACTGAGCGGCCATCTTATTCAGACATGCAAGATAGGAAGACTAGATGCAATAACAGCTGAGAGGATGATTCCTCACATAGAGAGGGTCCAGAACCAGAGGACATGGTCTCAGAATAAGGGGCTGCCCATTGAAGACTGAGATGAGGAAGAATTTCTTCTCTCAGAGAACTGTGAGTTTTCAGAACTTTGTCACAGAGAGCTGTGGGGGGAAAGTCCTTGTGTATATTTAAGGCTGACATAGATTTCTAATCAGTAGGGGAATTAAGGATTATGGGGATGGACAGGGAAATGGATTTGAAGAACTTTGGATCAGCCATGATCCTACTGAATGGTGAAGCAGGCCATAGAGACATGTTACGATCTCTTCCATATGTTTCAATGGTGATTTAGATCAACTGATTGATGTTAATATAAGTTTTCCCTTGAGCAGCCTTGAGGTATAGCTAATGGTTTGCACTTAAATAATGTTAAGAGTAAAACTTATTGGGAAATGCTGACAGCTCTGCATCAACAGTTGCTTTTTATGCCTGTAAAACAAGTTAAGGACTCCTTGCAAATTTGGATGCCATCATTCTGCCTTGGGGTTTCTGACTCTGTTCCAAGATTGGATTCCAGATGGAGTCTAGCAGCAGAGGGTGAACTTAGTGCAACTCCCCAGCAACCTGCTAAAAGAGCAGTGAACCCCTTTGTCAAATGGAGAACAGCTGAAAGGGAATCAGACAAGCATGAGGTAATGTACACTACTTTGAATTTATTGCACTAAGATGAAATTTTTTTAGTGTTTTTAAATGTTCCAAAAATTTTAATGTTTTATTTTTAACATTTTAATAGTGTTTTTTTAAAAATAGTTCATTGATTTGTTTACAGTTTTTGAAATGTTTTGAATGTGAGAAACATTCAGAAACATTCGAAGTCCTTGACAAGTTTGACAGGGTGTAGCTTAGCTGGCTGTCAAAGTCTTTTCATGTGTTTCGTGAACAGAGTTTGATCTGGGCCATCTACGTAAGGCCTTGCCACCATGCATTCAGGATTAGTCGAGCTTTGGGCCATAAATTTACACTGGCAAATCTGGAAAACGTATCTTCATACTTAACCTTGTAGGTCAGCATTAACGGTCGGTGGCTCTCTGCTAAGTTCTAGATATGATGGTGCAATTAACTGTTCTTGACTGCCTACATTATCTTGGACAGTCAGAGTACTGATTATTGATGACATAGGGTTACATAATACACAATTTGGACACATGTTTCAAGCCCATTGATTGCTTTGCATTCAGTGTAATATCCTGGCTGGTACTGGAAAATCTGTTAAGTAATATAAGACAGTTGTGAATAAATCCAATAAGCAATGCTGGATAATTTTTTTATGTGAGAGTCGTTAGTATGTGAAACCCAATATCAAAAGAAATAATTGAGGTGAAGATCATGGGGAATATAGGAATAAAAGGATATACTGATTGTCAGGATAGGTGGACTTTTGGTAAACAGAGGATTCAAAGGTTATGGGGAACAGCAGGAAAGTGTTGAGTCCAAGATCAGATTAGCCAGGGCTGGCACAGTGGTGCAGCTAGTACAGCTGCTGCCTCACAGCTTCCGCCTCACAGCTTCCAGCGAGCTGGGTTTGATTCCAACTTACAGTGCTGTTTCTATGAGGAATTTGCACGTTTGCCCTGTGACTGTGGATGGTTTACCACATGTAGTTTCTTTTGGTTTCTTTTCAAATCCCAAAGATGTGTGGGTTTCCTCTGGGTGCTCCGGTTTCCTCCCACATTCCAAAGATGTACAGGTTAGGAAGCTGTGGGCATGCGATGTTGGCACCGGAAGCGTGGCGACACTTGCGGGCTGCCACCAGAACATTCTACACAAAGATACATTTCATTGTGTGTTTTGATGTACATGTGACTAATAAAGATCTTATCTTATGTGCAGGTTGGTGGGTTAATTGTCCACTGTAAATTGTCCCTCGTGCACAGCTGAGTGATAGAATCTGGGGGAAGTTGATGAGACTTGATGAAGTTGACAGTAGTGTAGCGGTTAGCGTAACACTATTACGGCGCCAGCGACCCAGGTTCAATTCCAGCCACTGTCTGTAAGGAGTTTGTATGTTCTCCCTGTGTCTGCGTGGGTTTCCTCTGGGTGCTCTGGCTTCCTTCCACATTCCAAAGATGTATGGGTTGGGAAGTTGTGGGCATGCTACATTGGTGCCAGAAGTGTGGCGACACTTGCGGGCTGCCCCCAGAACACTCTACACAAAAGGTGCATTTCACTGTGTGTTTCAATGTACATGTGACCAATAAAGATATATCATCATCATCAGAATGTAGGGAGAATATGGTTAATGTAGGATTAGTGTAACTGGATGGTTGATGGTTGACATGGACCTGGTGGGGTAATTGGTATTGGTATTGGTTTATTATTGTCACTTGTACCTAGGTACAGTGAAAAACCTGTCTTGCATACCGATCGTACAGGTCAATTCATTACACAGTGCAGTTACATTGAGTTACTACAGAGTCCATTGATGTAGTACAGGTAAAAACAATAAAAGTATAGAGTAAAGTGTCACAGCTACAGAGAAAGTGCAGTGCAATAAGGTGCAAGGTCACAACAAGGTCATGAGGTCATAGTCCATCTTATTGTATAAGGGAACCTTTCAATAGTCTTATCACAGTGGGGTAGAAGCTGTCCTTATTTCTGGTGGTGCCCTCAGGCTCTTCTACCCGATGGAAGAGGAGAGAAGAGAGAATGACCTGGGTGGGTGGGGTCTTTGATTATTCTGGCTGCTTCACCAAGACAGCGAGAGGTAAAGACACAGTCCAAGGAGGGGAGGCTGGTGTCCGTGATGCGCTGGGCTGTGTTCACAACCCTCTGCAGTTTCTTGCGGTCCTGGGCAGAGCAGTTGCTGTACCAAGCCGTGATACATCCAGATAGGATGCTTTCTATGGTGCATCGGCAAAAGTAAAGGCCTGTTGCTGTGTTGTACCTCTCCCTCCCTGTGATCTCTTGAAAGGTGGATCTGGCTGGATGGACCACAGGGCCTACTCTCTTATTTCTTATGTGTCTGTGGTGGGGGGAGGTTTATTTGGAGCATGGGCTTCTTGGGATGAAAAGCCTGTTTTCCCATTGCATGTTATGTAATCTTATGTCATTAGTAATCAGTATCCTACTATTAAAGATCATGTAAGCAGTGCAAGGACAATTTATTGGACCATTGGATTTAGAAGTGTAAAGATAAATACAAATGATACTCCATATTTCTGACAAATTGTTAACTATAAATAAAACTTACCTAAAAGTGGTTGGCTATTACATTCTTACAGTCTTTTTAGACTCTGAGTCATTTCATTTGAGACTTGATTTCAGCACATACACTCCTGTTATTCCATGTCAGATCTAAACTAAAATAAAAAGAAGCAAAAAATAACATTGCTCCACCTCATTGCTGAACATTTTTTTCTCTCTCCTGCTCATTTTCATGGCCTATGTTGCTCTATTTTAGCTCTTCATCTGTGAGGTATTCCTACACTGACAAAAGATCATTGACCCGACACATTATTCCTATTTTGATCTCTCCAAAGATGTCGTGTGACCTGTTGTTTCCAGCAAATTTTAGTTCATTTTGTGACTGCTGCTGATCAGGATGTGTTTGGAAACCCAAGAGCTATTGAGCTGGAGATTGTAGAGAAGCATTTCACACTCTCGCTCCATTAGTGTAGCAACACATAAAACAGGCAAAGAAGCACAGTGTGTTTCTGACTGCCGCATTTACTCATTTTAGTCTTACCCAATCAGAGATATTCCCTTTGTTCAACCCATCTCTCCCCCACCTCCTCTGCTCCTGAAAACTAACTTGTCTCAGACCTGAAATTTAAATCTGTTCCTCTTTACAAAGATACTGCCTGACCTGCCAAGTGTTTCCAGAATTTTCTGTTTTAATCTCTGATGAAGCAGACAGGAATTAGAGGAATTGGGTACAATTTGTTTATTAACAAGAAGAATAGTTAAAATGGGATGTCGGTTAAGATGGAACACAATAGATCTTTCTTGCAGTGCAGATAAAGTTTAATGCCTATCCCTGATGGAGGGAATTCCTGTTATTGGAAAGGATTGAACGACTACTACACACTAAAACTTTCCAAGGTGTTTCACAGGAGCATAATCAAAGAGAATTTGACATTGAGTCATGTCAGGAGATACTAGACAAATGCTCAAAGAGAAGTTTCAGTTTATGTCTCAAAGGACATGACAGATTTACAGAAGAAATTCCTAGAGTTGAACTTCATGACAGCTGCAAATGTGGGACCAATTAAAATTCAGCCAAGATTTGGGAGTGCAGAGAGGGTTGAATGATAGAAGAGTGAGATAACAGAAGTAAAATGAAAAATCTGATCTAAAATCCGAAGGTGAAAGTGAGCCGGTATGTGTCATTACAGTCTACTGGTAAAACTGTTGCTTAAGTGGATGCCAATAAATGGCAGTGGTTGTAGTGGTTCTTGTTGTATTTACAGTTGAGATTTACATGAACCGACCTTATTGTCAGCTTCAAGTAACCATAACCTTTATTGACTGCAGTTTGTTCTCAACTAAACAGAAGGCATGGTACAAACAACTTAACAAGATGTAACAATATGACTCGTCCCTATGGAAGTAACAACCACCAACCTTAAGGTAGCACCTCACTTAGCAGCTGACAGACAGACACCACAGAGGTCCAAATGCATAAAAAATGCAAATTTTGAAGATCTAAAATAAATAGCAAGTGCTGGGAGCTCTCACCAGGTCAGACAGCATCTGTGGAAAGAGAAACAGAGGTAATATTTCAGGTCAATAATCATTCATCATTGAAATGTTGACTCTTTCTCTCCTCACACATGCCTCTTAACCCGCTGACAATATTTTCTATATTTATTTCAGATAGAGCACAGGAGTGATGGAAGGTGAAGGGAAATTAATGATACATTGGCAGGGAAGCAGGAAGTGGGTCACTTTGACAAGATGAATACACGAGAGGTGAAAGGAGAAAAACTAGAACGAATTTCAAGTTCAAGTCTGGGCCATGGGGAGAATGTGGAGGAGCCTTGGCCCAAGCTACCAGGGCAAATGAGGGAAGTGGCAGGTGCATGTGGCTGATCTCAAGTTAAACGACTCAGAACTCTCTGGGCTTCTTATGGTTATTGGTGGTGATGTAGGTGGGGAAGACGGGAAGATGGAGGAAGGAAATAGAATTTACTTTCCATTTTTGACTGGCATGGAAACAATGGCTTCCTTTCGTGAAGCAAATCTTGATGACTCGTGATTCTTTGAGAAGGGTTTAAGGTGACTGTTTTAACAGTAGAAGAAAAAGCGAGGGTTACCTTTTTTATTTTGGGATTTGGAGAAGAAACTCACAGTATACAGAGGTTCAAGAAGGTGGCTCACCACCACCTTCTCACAGACAGTTAGAGATGCAACAAATGTCATCAGTGCCTACATCCTTTAAATGAATAAAAACAATGAATTTATTGTTATTTTCCGAAGATAACACAAACGCAGTGACAATGCTCTGAATTAATTTGGCAAGGTTCCAATTGTGGATTAGTGGCTCCGACAAAGAATCGCAGAGTAGGAAGTAACACATAGCTCTTAGTTATAAAAAGACTGAATTAAATGAGGTGACAGAGCAAGCTACAAGTGAGATCAGAAGCCTGCTACCCCAGCCAATAGTCCCCAAGGCTTTGCTAATTTTAATATTAATGACTGATAGGCAAAATGTATAAGTTGCAAAATGGTAGAAGGGCAAAAAATGAGGAACAGTGCTGCTAGTGCATTGGAACAAGAAAGGTTAAATGAAAATCCAACTGAAATTGCTCAAAGTTTTGATGGGTTTTGACAAGACAGAGAAGCAAAATGATTTCTACTCATTGTCACT
This sequence comes from Pristis pectinata, assembly GCF_009764475.1. Taxonomy (NCBI): domain Eukaryota; kingdom Metazoa; phylum Chordata; class Chondrichthyes; order Rhinopristiformes; family Pristidae; genus Pristis; species Pristis pectinata. Next base: position 26,748,279 of record NC_067421.1, on the reverse strand, counting down.
GATAATTAGGGGTATAATTATCTGATAATCACCAAAAGAATGAGGATTCTCAGGGTTGTTAGGACATGAATACCCCTACGGTTTTGGTCCCATGATAGAAAACAGATGGCTAAATGTTCAATACAGTGGAGCACAGATGTGCACCGCCCTTCCTTTTGGTAAGGGCTCCTGTACAGGCATCCCAGGGCACACTTGTACTGTGCATGATGTGACCATAAGTTACAGAGTCATTATGCAAGGAATTGTGCACCAACAATCAAGCACCCATTTACACTGATCCTAAATGATTTCCATTTTTATATTCTGGAGTGTGGTTATGTCCTCAGGCAGCCAGGCCAATGGCCCTGTGACTTCTGTCCATCAGTGTGTTCACTTCTGATTTCCATTACCCTCAACCTTTGAGTCATTAGGCTTCCCTGCTTTTAGGCTCTTGTTCTGGTTATAGGAAAGATGTGGAAGCTGTAGAGAGGGTGCAGAGGAGATTTATCAGGGTGCTGCCTGGATTGGAGAGCATGTCTTATGAGGATAGGTTGAGTGAGCTACGGCTTTTCTCTTTGGAGAGAAGGAGGATGAGAGGTGACTTGATAGAGGTGGACAAGATGATAGGAGGCATAGATCAAGTGGACAGTCAGAGACTTTTTCCTAGGGCGAAAGTGGCCAACACGAAGTGGCATAATTTGAAGATGATTGGACGAAGGTATAAGGGGGATGTCAGAGGGAAGTTTTTTACACAGAGAATGGTGGGTGCATGGAACGCACTGCCGGCAGAGGATGTGGGGGCAGATACATGAGGGACATTCAGGAGACTCTTAGATAGCCACATGAATGATAGAGAAATGGAGGGCTGTGTGGGAGGGAAGGGTTAGATAGATCTTAGAGCAGGATAAAATGTCGGCACAACATCGTGGGCTGACGGGCCTGTACTGTGCTATAATGTTCTATGTTCTATAATGACTTTGGTAGGCACCATGTGTGATGGAAAAGTTGGAGCTGGATGTCACTACAAGTGGCCTTCTTCAAATCACGACAGTCTTTGACTCCATCAATCAAGAGGGACTGTAGAATACCCTCCTCAAATTTGTCTGACTCAAGAAATTCGCCTTCATCTTGCATTTGCTCCAAGACATTATACAATTCACAATACTAACCAAGAGCTCTGCAACAGAAGCAATGTGAGTGAAGACCAGTGTCATACAAGGCTGCATCATTTTCCTTATGCTTTTCTCAGTCTCTCTTGCTGCAATTTTTTACCTCACCTCCAACAAACTTCCTTTGGGAATGGAGCTTGCCTTCAAAATTATTGGGAAAATGGTTAATGACAACGACGCTCCAGAACCAAAGTCAGCCAAACATCAGTGGTTGGAGTACTGCAGCCAAACTGCAGCATGTATTTGGTGCTTGTGTTTGTGCATGCTTGGAGACCAAGCTCCAAGACATCAGCAACTCATTCATCAAAGCATATGAGAGGATAGACCTTCCACTTGACATCCTTAAGACAAAGGTACTTGACCAAACTGCCCCCTCTGCACCACGCCGCCTTCTGATAACAAAGATTCAAAATGAGACACTGGAAAATGTGGACTACTTCTCATACCCTGAGAGATACCTCTCAGCAAAGGCAGACATCGATGATGAAATTCAGCGCTGCCTTCAGTGTGCCAGCACAGCCTTGGGCTGATTGAGAAAAAGGATATTTGAAGGTCAAGACCTTAGACCTGGCACAAAACTCATGGTCTACCAGACAGCAGTGATTCCTGCCCTCTTAAATGCTTTTGATACCTGGACCTCCTACAGCAGGTGCCTCAAGCTGCCAGAAAAATACCACCAGTGTGAGTGACTTAACATCAGGTTACCCTCCCAGGCTAATATCCCCCATACTGGGGCCCCTGTTACTCTCAGTTGGACACACCTTCCACATGCCCAACACCAGATTCCTGAAACAGACACACTATTCCGAGCTCTGTTGAGAAAGGAGATTATCAGGTGGACGGGGAAAACGATTCAAGGATGTGTTCAAATCTTCCTGGAAGAAGTGCAACATCCTTCCCCCACCAATAAGAACATATGACCCATGACTGCTCAAAGTGGAGAAGGAGCATTCAGGATGGTACTGATTCAATTGATTCAAGGTCATGCATCAGGAGCACACACATGCTCTGCGTAAGTAGCAGAAAGAGTGCACCTCCTCACAAAGTACCCACTGCCCATTCAGGCGGACATATCATGCCACGTCTGTGCAAGCGTCTGTGCTTTCCACGTTGGCCTCATCAGCCACCTCAGAAGTGATAAAACAGGAGTGAAAGCAGGTCATCCTTGATCTTGAGACACTGCGACTCTAGTCTTTAGCTACATTATAATGACCTCCTTTTGTAACCAGGTGAGACTCAGCCAGAGCTTGACTGATTTCAATCTATTTGGTCATGTCCAGCTCAATGATCCTGCAACAGCCAGTGGGAATATAGGGACCGGACAAGGACATTCAGCCCCTCTAATCTGCTGTTCTATTGACTCAGATAATGACTTATCTGTATCCTAACCTCATTCGAGGCATGTTAGCATTATAACTATGTTAGATTAAAGAAAGCTCATTCACTGGTGTTCTTTAGGAGAGAAAATTTGCCGTCCTTCTCTGATCTGGTCTATATGTGACTCCAGACCCAATTATATGGTTGAGCCTTGACCATCATCTGAATGGCTTCGCAAGCCACTTAGTTCAGGGACAATTAGGGATGTGAGATTAATTGGCACATGTTCTCTTGCCAGTGATGTCCACATCTTGTCTAATGGATAAATATTCTGCAATAACCTCGCCTTACAAAAATCTGCTGATCTAAAATTCAAAGGTGAAAGTAAGCCGGTATGAGTCATGACAGCCAACTGGTAAGAAGGTGGCCACAGCTATGTTTCTGATTACAGGAGGCTGGTATTGGTTTATTCTTGTCACATGTACCGAGATACAGTGAAAAACTTCTGTTTTGCATGCCATCCAGACAGATCATGCCATACATAATTACATCGAGGTAGTAAAAAGAAAACAGAATGCAAAATATAGTGTTGCAGTTACATAGAAAGTGCAGTGCAGGTAAACAAATAAAGTCCAACGGCCACAACGAGGTAGATTGGGATACTAAGATTTTAAGAGTTCATCTTTTAGTGTATGAGAGGTCCGTTCAAGAGTCTGATAACGGTGGGATAGAAGCTGTGCTTGAGTCTGGTGGTTCGTGCTCTCAGGCTTTTGTACCTTCTGCCCGTTGGGAGGGGGGGGAGAAGCGAAAATGACCAGGATGGGACGGGTTGGCTGCTTTCCTGAGGCAGCGGGGAGTGTAGACAGAGTCAATGGAGGGGAGGTTGGTTTGCATGATGGACTGGACTGCATTCACAATTCTCTGCAATTTCTTTCTGTCTTGGGCAGAGCAGTTGCCATACCAAGCTTTGATGCCTCCAGATCGGATGCTTTCTACGGTGCACCTATAAAAATTGCTAAGAGTCATCAGGGACATGCCGAATTTCCTTAGCCGTCTGAGGAAGTGGAGGTGTTGGTATGCTTTCTTGGCTGTAGGTAGGGGACTCAAGTTAGCAAGGTCTCAATGTGCATAAAGAATAAGCACATTGTTAAGAAGTAATACAAATTAGCCCTGATATTTTGTATCAAATGAAAATGCATATTTTTCATCCAAAAGTGTGTGAATTTATTTAGTTATTTCTTTGAAGTTCACTTGCTCGAGTTTATACTGTATAAAGTGGATTACTCTCTTAAGAGAGAAACATTTGGATAGCTTGGGGAAGAGGCTTCACAATTGACTAATGGAGTGAGTTGTTTCATACAAATTAGTTTCAATGAAAGCAAAGTCAATAATTCCTTGACATCTCTCTGGAGCTGCAGCCAATGGGTTTCTGGAAGTGACCTGCTCTCCCTCCTGGGCAAATACCATATTATCTGGTGAGAGTGGGCCTCTTCATTTTGATTCACACTTTACCAAGAATGAAAAACATCTGGAATCACTAAGCGCATACAGCAGACTATAGATATCCTTGCAGCCTGTCTTAAAGATATTTTACTTCTTCATTCATCTGCTCACATGGTTCCTGGGGCCTCATAAAGCATGTTCTCCCCTGCTGAATAAAGATATCTATGCCAGGGGTGCAGGGGGTGACTCTGTGTCAATCTAACCATCCTCACACATTGTTTGGACTACATAATGCAGGGCTCCTTGATTGGCAAAGCATAAACAAGTCATAGCAGTCTCCTGAGCAGAGACAGACTCGTAAAATTTTGTGGTTAGTGTCATGGACCAGATGCACAGTGATTAAACGGAACTCCTTTTGATTTATAAAACTCAGGAGATACTTAAATTTCCCCTTTGATGCATGAGTTTCAAGGGCACTGCATGCCTGGGACAACCCTGCTGGCTTATAAAAGTTGAGTGCACACTTTTTTATGTTCTGCATGTTTATTAGAGAAACAAGATACAATGATATAGCTGTCCAAATAGAACATCTATCACCATCAGAATACATTGATGCACACCTGGGTACCACTGTGTTTGAGTTCAACCAAAGGGGTTGTGGAGTGTTCATACATTAATGACATGGGAGGCCATTTCGGCCTATCAAGTCTCTGCCAGTTCACAGAGCAAACCCATTCCATCATTGATTTTCCCCTTAACCTATTCTTCCCACATTCCCACCAACATTTCCCCAGATTCTACCACTCACCCACGCACAAGGGATACTTTACAGTAGCTAATTAATCTACCAACCTGCACATCTTTGGGACGTGGGAGGAAACCAGAGTATCCAGGTGAAACCTGTGCGGTCACAGCGAGAACGTGCAAACATCACACAGACAGCACCTGGGATCGGGATTGATCCTGAGTCACTGGAGCAGTGAGGCATCAGCTCTACTAGCTGCATCACTAAGTCAATTTTTACTGTCACTGTCAAGGTTATGTTCCCAGTTGAAATGGGCTGCAACTTCAGAGCCAGCGTAACTCTGACAGAAACAGTGAAGCTCTAATATATCGTTAAGGAAGCCATACTGAGAGGATTTTCAGGTAAGGCGTAGGCCCCTAATTCTATTATACTCCACTCTCTTACTCCATAGTAGAATTACAAGGATATACCCAGAGGACATTATTTCCTCACTTATTAAAAATTTCAATGGTCCTGTTATGTATCTAGGAACTACAGAAAGGATCCTTTCCTTTCACCGTCTATGGAAAATATGAACCCAAACTCTGGCTGTAACATTGGGGAATCCCTCTCAGAATATGTGCAGGGCTTCCCACAACACATTCACAACGGTGTGTTTCCTTGGGTCAGAAATAGAAAACCACTTTCTATTGGTAGACCTGCTGCCTCACAGCACCAGAGACCTGGGTAAAATCCTGACCTTGGGGGCTATCTCTGTGTTGGCACGTTCTCCCTGCACTCAGGGTTCCTCCTGAGTGCTCTGGTTTCCTCCCACATCCAAAAGATGTGTGGGTTGGTATGTTAATTGACCACTGCAAATTGCCTCTAGTGTGTAAATGAGTGGCTGAATCTGCAGGAGTTAATGAGAATGTGAGAAGAGTAAAACAAAATGGGCTTAATGTAGGATTAGTGTAATTGGGTGGTCGATGGTCAGCACAGGCTCAGTGGGCCGAAGGGTCTGTTTCTGTTCTGTAACTCTCTAAGACTCTATGACAATGGGATTTGGCTACAAGACTTAGTTGTGGTAGGATGACTTCAGCCAAGTGGGCTAAGGCAATAGTAGTTCCCAGTTCCCTGGCGTTTAAGAGTACAGGGTTGTCGTTGAATACTTTTCTGCCCTATTTCCCTTATTTATCTGATAAACCAAACAAATAGAGGGTAATCCAAATCAATGTGTTAAATGGAAGTGAGATGAAGTGTGCTGATATTATTAAAAGCTGTGTATAAAAATTGTGCCTGAGCTTACTCATAGAGACATGGAATTTCTATGCTGTTACAACTGCAGAAGACTGACGTGGTCGTTTGAAGTGAGAAGATTATTTGCAGGAAAGGGAACAGAGGTTCTTCATAACTGATGGACCATCTTTGATATTTATTCATGGGATGCGGGTATCACCAGAAAGGCCAGCAATTATTGGTCATTATTTGTTGCCATTGATAATATGCTGGTGAAATAATTTTGTGAATCTTACAGTCTGTGTGGAGGAGATGATCCTACAGTGTTGTCAGGTGCAGAGTTCCAGAATTTAGACCCAGCTATGAAGGAATGGCAATCTGGTTCCTGGTCAGGACGCTGTAAAACTTGGATGGGAGCTTGTGGGTAATGGCATTCACAGGAACCATGTTTTCTGGTATATGGACAGCAGTGTGGAGATGCTGTTGCATGAGGGTATGAGGATGATGTTCCCACTTACTACCTCACAGAGAGGAGCAGTGCAGTGCAAGACTGGGGGATATGGCCGCTGGAGATTATTCTGTGCCTTTGATCATCCATTCCTTTCAATAAATTACATCTGACCACACATATTCCTTGTGGTGCTCGACATGAGAAGTGCCAAACTTAAAGAGTTGTCAGGGTCCACCTCTCCAAATCTGTCACATACCAGTCCTGCTGAATGTGATGAAGTGTATAGTGTCTTTGGTGCTTCCACCTGGGGATGAATTTCCAGATGTTGGACTTCTGATAAAACTCCACTTAAAGTATTTCAAATTAAGATGAAAGCCATGACAATCCAGCAGTAGCACACAAGGCTGGATGTGAAACAGGCTAAAGAAACACTATTGTATGAATCACAGTGGTGTAATTCAGTAATCTATATCCAAGATCCTCTAGTGGTTCAAGTTAACACACAGCAATTATTTTCAAAGATAATTTAAGAACGGCAGACTTTTTTAATATAATTATGAGAAACAGGAGGATAACTGCAACTACTGGTGATAAGCATGCTGTTCACACAGCTGTTCTTCCAACTGTGTAATATGAAAAGTTTAATAGTGAAATAGACAATTAAACAAATTGAATTGGCAAGGTCAATTCACTGACCAAATCTGACTCTGTTTGATTCAATAAGTGCAGTGCAAGCGCCTTCATGTGGTTTGCAATGTCATGCTAAACATCTCAACCCTGCAGAGGGCACTTCCTCCTGCTAGTGGATGTGTTGGATTTTGCAGAGACAGTGTTGGTTGAATCTCTCCAGTCTCTGAGGTGTCTATTCTTGAGATGCCATTCTTCATATCTCTGAAGCACGCAGGAGGGCAGGGATAACTACTGCCCAGAGATCTCCTGCTTATTTCTGCATTTAAGACTTGATGCATTTGAGTCATTGACTATTCTTTTCTTCAGTGGATGAAGGCTGAGCTGGTGCCCTGGAGGTGTAGTACATTTGATCATGGAATGATGCCTTTGTTGAGGGATGGCACCAGAGATATGGAAAATTATCCACTTCTTCCAGGGATCATTGTGGATCTTGATTATTGGGGAAATAAACTGCTGGAGGAACTCAGTGGTCAAGCAGCATCTGTGGAGGCAGAGAATGGTCAATGTTTTGGGTCAAGACCCCGCATCAGGACTCAACCCCAACCACCGTCCATCCCTCTACCTCCATAGATGCTGCTTGACCCACTGAGTTCTTCCAGCAGTTTGTTCTTTGCTTTAAGTCCCAGCTTCTGAAGCCCCTTGCATCATCTGTGCCTTGATTATTGGGGAGTTATGTTTTGCAGTGGGGGTAAGTAGACAACTTTGTCTTCTGTGCACGCTTCGGTGAACAATTTGATAATTTGGAGAATAGTCCCTGAATTCAAGTGCAGAAGCATGATCTGCTCACTGTAAATCAATGACTCATATTTGTCTCGATAATTTACTGAGTATTGTGGCTGATGTCAGGGTGTACTCTCGTGATACACTGTGTGAATGTTTGCAGCCAGCCACAATACTTAATTTGGCAAAATACAAGTGTTGCCAGAGAGAATCTGGAAGCAAGCCATGTCTCAGCAATTCCAACTATTACTGGGACTACATTTGCTGAAGGAAATGTATGCTAAAAACTTGCTGAGTATCAACATGTGCTTTCACATCTATAATATAGCTGGTTTAGACTTTTACTTCCAGTTAAGTAAGAGGGTGATGGTTAATAAGAGTGGGTGGTGTGGATTTCTACATAGAGGGGTGAAACTCATTGGTAAGTTAAACATGGGAAGACCATTGGCAAAGTGCAAGGGCAGACTGTGGGACAGGTGGCAGAGTGGAAAATGCCGCTGCCAGCTTAAGCTTGTCCAGCACTGGACTCATGGACAAATATGACAAGCTCTGACAGAAGACCCCAGGTGGAAGGAATGTACCCCACTCATCTTTGACCCCGAATCTGATGGTCATTTATTTTAATTGAGGAGAAACAATAGAATAGGGCAACATCTGTGGGATAATCAAGAGCACAAACTAAACAATCCTCTCATGACTTTGTTCACACTGAAAAGTTCAGGTCAATGTTCAGTTCCTACGTATTCATTGGAATCCATCACTGAATTAGTAATAGCTTCATTTCTGATTTTCATTTTTGCTTTCAAATTATGCCCTTATCTAACTGGCATCACAATGTTGTTAACCTTACTTGTTCTATTTAATTTGAGTTAGTATGATGATTATTCCAGACATCTATACCTATAGAGACTTGGAAGAAAATTCTTCATTTAGTTAATACATCTTCAATGTGTGCCAGACACTCGTTGATACAGTTTAAGGTAGTCCACAGGATCCATATGTCCAAAGATAAGTTAGCTCGTTTCTATAACCATATAAATCCTATATGTGATAGATGTAAATCAAATGTGGCTTCTTTGACACATATGTTTTGGTCCTGTCCTCTTCTGGGAAAATATTGGAAAGACATTTTTAACATTATTTCAAACGTATTGAAGATTGATTTACAACCTCACCCTATCACTGCAATTTTTGGATTACGAAGGATAGAGTCTGGCCATTTATCTCCTTCCGCTAACCGTATGATTGCTTTTGTTACATTAATGGCCAAACGATCCATTTTGTTTAAATGGAAGGATCCAATACCCCCTACTACTTTTCAATGGTTTTCTCAAACTATATCATGTTTAAACTTGGAAAAAATTAGAAGTGGTACTGTTGATCCTTCGCTTAAATTTGAAGATATTTGGAGTCCATTTATTCAATATTTTCACATGATGTAGATCCCCTTTCAATAATCTTCCAACTTGGAGGAACAGACTTGACGACATAATATTGCTCTGTTTCTACTGAGAAATTTTAGCCCAGTTTTTTTTCTTTTTTTTGTTGTTTGTTTTTTTTTAAAAGGTTTTTTTTGTTTAGTTTATATTGTTTATAATTTTTTAAATTGATTTGGGTTTTCTTTTAAATTTATATAATAAATCTTTTTCTTTCCTCTATTTTATATTATATTTATTTACTAAGAGATCGTTGGATCTACAGATTTTTTTAAATATTTTATTGTTCTTTATGATTATATGCTATGATTGTTATCCTGATCTCTTTGTATTACATGTATAAATATTGATGCTATATATCAATCTGTATTAATTTGAAAACTAATAAAAAGATTGAAAAAGAAAGTATGATGATTATATGTGCAGGGTTACACAGGATCACCAACTTGTGTCAAACTTGAGCATCGCAATTCAGCTTTCTTTATCATTTTCAAAGATATTGTAACTTCAGAAGAGAGCTGTTTAACGGCTCGCTCACATTACTTGTGCTCCAGAACAATCAAATGGTTATATAGTGTTATGCAGGAAGATTCTGACTGCTCCACATGTGTCACATCATATCTGGCATTATCCAACCGAGGCTGAAAGTAACAACAATCTAATGCCAGCAGCACAAAGACTGATGTAGATTCAACTGAGTTTAGATTAGATCAGACATGAAGCCACATGCATGAAAATAAACTGATTATTCCATATTGTGTCCATAATGCAAACCAGTGGTTGTTAGTAACATGCAGGCACTCAGACTTTACCTCTTCATCCTATAATTCAGGGACTCCAGCAGAAAGGAAGTTATCTGATGTGATTGACACATTATTATTCCCACAGTCAGATGGGGCCATGGGATAGCATACCTAATGATACTTTTGATATTGTATGCAATCAGCATCTTTCCCTCTTTGGAGATGATAATGTGCAGTTCAATCAATGCTTCAAAGCCTGGGGCTTTGGAAAACATTTTGGTGCAGTTTCTCCCAAGACTCGTGTATTATTAATAAGGCAGCCTGGTGACTGGCTGGCTTTAGAAGGTCATCAACAATCTGACAGATATATATGCAAGACAAGTCAATTGATAGAAAACAAATTAATATGTAACTATTTTATTCAGAGGTAATACTTTGCAAGCAAAGAGTTGCAGAAGGCAAAATATTAGGCTTGCTTAAGATAAACCTAAGCACAGTAATTTTTTTAGTAAAAAAGCCCGGCCAGCTCACTGCTAGAACATTACAAAACTAATCTTGCTGGCCATGCTCTCTGCATTGCTTTCTTCGGATACTTATCATAAACTTCAGCTCATCCAAATCTCTGCTGCGTGTGTCTTTAATTCTGTTCACCCAATATTTGCTTTCCTGCATTGGCTCCCGGTTAAGCAATGCCTTGATTTTATAATCTTCATCCTTGTTTTCAAATCCCTCACATTTCCCTAGCCCTTTAACTCCCACTAATGATAAAATTACAAGATGTCTGTGCTCCTCTAATTCTGCTCTCTTGTTCATCTGGTAACTCAACATTGGACACTCTTTGTGGTTTTAATATTTACTTCTAAGAGGATGCCCAAAACTATACATAGGACTAACTAAGGCTAATCTGTTCCCCTGTATTTGTTGTGTAAGGAACAATGGTCAGTGCAGGAGTGGGAAAACTCGGTCACAGCTCTGGTCACTCAGGAGCTAAAGAACTGACAAATCTCAACTACTAGAGCCGGGGGACAGATGAATAGATCATAAAAATAGTATATAGTATATGGTGCTACCCATATAATTTATTTCAACTTCACATAAGCTGAAACCTCACTGTTGTTGACCCCACAGTAAAATCCCAATCTACATCTCCATTTGCCTTTGTAATTTGTACCTTGGCGTCAACAAAGGAGCATAACCTAATCAGTCTTTGTTCCTGCCCAATGTCTTAAATTTGGAATAACCCACATATTTTGTCACCTTAGATACTTAATATTTCATCCCACGTTGGTTAAGGTGGGAAGCATGTGGTTTGGTTATTACAGCTGAATTAGGTGTACTGTGAACATGGAACAGGTGTGACTAACCGTGAAATTCATGACTTACCACGGCTAAAAAATAAAAATTAGCTTTCAAGGACTGGAAACCAAGTCCAAGATATCGAAGGTCTGCTGAAGGAAAAACATACAAACTGAATTTGATATAAAATATAATACATTGAGTGGCTGGATAAAGAATGCTGAATAAAAATTAAAGGATACGGGATTGGAGAGTGGAATACTAACACCAAAAATGTGACACAAAAATGCCAGTATTGGACAAGGTGCAGATCCCTGGGTACAACGATACGGTTAAAGCTGACCCAAGCACAGCTCTAACAAAAGAAGATGTGAACAAAGCTGAAAGCTTTGCAAAGAAAATGGATCTTTTACAGCTTTAGTTCCACCAACGGCTGTTTTTGTGGTTTGAGATGCGATATAATCAATGGGGAAGGTGTATCTTCAGACACTTCAAATTTGGATGATTAGCATACCATATTCAAGAACTTATTCAAGGATCTAATACCACTGGTGTCGTTAATGCAAATGGAACTGACCCCTTCCTCAACTGCAAACCTGATAAAACGTAACCATGCCAAAGGCCATGCCGTGATTGGTGGGAAGCAATCAAAAGATTGGGTTTCACTTCTCACTGCCACACACATCTGGAACTGAAAACATGGCCTGTTACTCAACAGCGGGTTCAAAAAAGCCAAGATGCTTTAACACGTTAACCATGCGCCAGTTAGCTACACAGCAAGCCAGGATGACATTAACAATTTCTACTTCATGACTTCAACATCTCAGTTGCCACATGTAGTTACAAAGAAGCAAGAGAAGCAAGATCCTATTGTCATATTTTATTCACATTTATTTTGACAATTCAGCCCATGGAGTTGATGTCAGCTTCAGCGCATTCTTATCAATCCCATTGCCCCGGTTATTTCCCAATAGACTATCCTCTCATACTTGCCCATTGACCTCATTCTTCTAACAGCCACCTGCAGTCGATGAACTTAACACCAGAATATCTTCAGGATGTGGGTATAAACCAGAACACCTGAGGGGAACCTATATGGTTAAAGGAAAAACAATCTGCTGGAGGAACTCAGCAAGTCAAGCAGCATCAGTGGGGGGAAAGGAATTGTCGACGTTTCGGGTCAAGACCCTGCATCAGGATCCCTTCACATCAGGTCTCCCCTCCACGGCCTCCAACCTGAGAGAGCCCCAACCCCACACTTCCCGCTTCTCCCTCCTATCCATGATCCACAGACAGGACTGTCCTGCTAGGTCCTGCATGCCCTTGCCCCCTTGTGTCTCTAGGTTAAAGGACAACATGCAAACTCCACATAGACAGCATCAGAAGTCAGAATCAAACCCAGGTCGCTGGAGCAATTGGACAGCTGCATTACCTCCAATCTCACATTGCTGTCTATTGCTCATGGATAATTGCTCAGTTCATCCTCCTGTCCAAGGATGAACACTATTCAGTCAGTTTTTCTCACACCCAATTAAAGTTCATTTCCTCAGCCAATGGACCAGAGTGTAAGTTAAAAAAATCAAGATGTTTTCACTGCAAGAAGCTTGCCCATAAGAAAATCACCTGCCTGGAATCCAGCAAAATTTCAATGTACTTTTGCTTCAAGCAATCAACATCCTAAGATGGTGAAGCAGGAAATAGTCCAGAATTGCTTCATGCAAGCATTTGTGTTTGAAATGAATGATAACAAATTCAGAGCATTTTGCCATGTGAGATTATTGAACAAGATGCCAACACTACACTCTTCCCAAAATTAGGATTAGGAAAGGAAGAAATTTTGGCCACTAATGCTACTGCTGATGGTGACAAACCATGTGTTGTACCAAATGATAAAGACACTCAGATACAAACACAGCAGCATGTGAGGGGGTGCTGAGGAAGATGAGAAAACAAATGTCTGCATGTCACCATTGCCGTGGTGTTCAGTAATATAGACTCAATGCATGACCATTTTCAACAGGCTGCCAATGCAAGTGAAGCAGCATTTCAGTTACTGGACCAGCTTCCCAGTCTTGTAGAGAAGGAACAAGTGCCATGAATGAAGCAATTCTTGAAGAAAAATTGATAATGAGACCCATTATCACTCAGCAGTGATAACATATATACCATGTGGTCCACCGCCATCTTGGATCAACAACCTTTATGTGGATAATTCAGGTGGGTCCAGAAGCATTGATCTAAATGAGTGGAAACTGTATCTATTTGACATTGCTTAATTCTTAAGTAGGCATTTTTTTGGGCAATGTTTAACACTGAAACTGCACATGTAACTGTTACATCAACAGTAGCTCTACCAAGATAGTTTTGCATGACAGTAAACAGTGTGTTAGGTCTCCAAAGTGTTCTGTATAACTTAACTTCCTGTATAAATAATGCTGCACATAACCTACTAGCCTTTTGTGAAGATCTCTGAGTGTGCACTTTCTGTGAGCACCACTCATATAATCCATGGTGCCTTGCTGTATCCTCATACCTATCCTCAGTAATGGTACTTTTACTGTATAAAAGCTGCTATACAGGTTATTGTTAGTGGGTTAAAAATTCCCTGAGAAACCAACCGTGCCAATTTGTCTGTAACCACAGTTTCACTGTCAGTTACGGAGTGTGAGACTACTCTTTGTAAATACAAACTCTCTGAGACTCAGTAAACACCGAGAATTCAAAGAATACTAGCACATTTCCTAAGATGCCCCTCTAAATAAAATCACTCTCCTGATTTCAGTTGCCAATACTCCAGCACTCCCCAAACTCCCCATAACACTGCCCCCTCTCCTCTCACGTGGATTTCATGATAAGCTGAGATGGAGTTTGTCATTTCATGAAATTGCCATTAGTAATATTCAGCTAGTTCCCAATACTCTGCTGTGGCAAAGGTTGACTTGAATCTCAATGGAAAAAACAATGGTCTTATCAAGACATAAATTATGAGCAGAAAGAAGGAAAAAAACTGCAGATGCTGGAAGTCCGGAATGAAAACAGAAAATGCCAGAATACTCTGCAGGTCAGGCAGCATCTGTGGAGGGAGAAACAGAGCAATCTGAGATCTTAATCTCTTTTTCGCTCCACAGATGCTACCTGACCTACTAAGTACATATAGCATTTTCTGTTTCTATTTTTTAAAAAATACTTTAAAAAAATTATTTAAACAGCACGGTAACAGGCCCTTCCAGACCAATGAGACCATGCCACCCAATTACACGCAAGTTAACCTACTAACCCGTACATCTTTGGAATGTGGGAGCAAACTGGAGCACCCGGAGGAAACCCACGCAGTCACAGGGAGAACGTACAACCTCCTTACAGGGAATTGAACCCTGATCGGTGGCGCTGTAAAAGTGTTACGCTAACTGCTACACCACCATACTGTAACACAAACAGAAGTTTGTGTACCATACACAAACAGAAGTTTTGTGCAGACAGGACTGATGTGCAAGTCTACAAATCTACAGAGTGCGGTGTCTATCTAAATTTGTTGATAGTAACTGTTAATTAAAGGAGTATTTCACAGTTGCTTTTTAACGTAATCACAAGTTGATTGAGATCTTTAAAACATCAGCTAAGCTGCTCTTTAAACAAACATGACGAAATCAGAAAACGGTGAGATTCCCTAGGATGAAGATGAACAATGGAAGAATGTCTCCTGTAACAGCAGACTATCCTGTCATTTAAGCAACACCAGAAACAGAGGCTGATTTCCCCAAAGGTTATGCTTCACTTCAAGAGAGTTACACTGGGATCACTGTACCCAGATGAGAATAGATGTGGAAAGATGATCCACATGGATACATTTTGAAAATAGTGATCCTAAATTAAGCAAACTCTTAAAAGCTGTGATCTCAGTTGTTCCTCCTTGCACGCCATCAAGATAGAGAGGTCAAGATAAATCCAGTCACATGGCACAGAGAGAAAACAGAAGACAATGGTTTTGTAAAGAAAAGTCCTACCTTCACAGGATACTGTACACGGTAATTTTTCTGGATGGATTTGCAAACTGCTGAAATTAAATTCATTAAAAGCAAAGGTAACTCAAACCCCTTAGGATAGCATTGCAATTTATTTTGTCATTTCCACTGGGGATGTGGAAAACCTCATACTGACTGTTAGATCTGATGTTATTAGCCAGTGAGGTGTTGCAGTGTGGGGTACTTCATTAGCAATCTGTGAGAAGTAATAAGAAAATCACAAACATTTGGAATTAAGTCATGGCCAATATTGAAAAGTGCCTTCACATGAGGAGCAACCATTGTATTTTGGTTTTGAATGACTAAACACAGCTGCTGGTAATTTTGCTGCAGTATTCACATAGAAAAATAGAAATTCAAAGCAATTTTGAGTTCAGTTAATTTAACTTGTTTTACTAATTAATATTTAAGGGGCAGATATTCATGTAATTGAGTGAGACCCTCAATAGAGATATCATCTTCTTAAAATGACATGTTTGCAAGATGTCACTGTCTGCAGATTATTCAATCATTAGTTAAATTTGATTTAAAGTAAAACTGCCATCAAATAACTGTTAGAACTTAACAGATAAAAGGGAAAGTTTGACACCTGGTAGAACTAAGAAGTTGCCATTAATATGATTAACAAGATGTGTGACGCATGAGTGACCTGACTTCCCAGAATGCAGTGTGGCCCGAGTCCCAGTGACCTTCTGTGCTGCTATGAATTGTGGAATCTGTAGCATCCACAATCCTGCTAATAAATAAGTGACTCCAAACCTGAGCTCTCTCTAGCATAAAAACAAACGTTGTCTCAGATCCAATCAGTCCATGAATAGGACTTTCAGTACTGGTCTGCTCAAATTGGGGCAGGTGGTCACCTTGGCCATCACAGGATAAGAAAGGACATTTTCTGTAGAAACAGAAAATGCTGGAAGTACACGGGAGGTCAGGCAGCATCTACGGAAATAGAAACAGAGTCAACGTTTCAGATCTGAGACCCTTTGTCAGAATTGGGAAGGACAGAAAACAAGTTAGTTTGAAGTTGTAGAAAATGTAGAGGAAGGATGGACAGGACAAAGTGTGAGGCCAAGTGGGTTCATGTGAAAGTTAGAAGTAGATCCTGCTTCTTTATCTGTGCAATGTGAGCAGGACAGATTATAAATGGAGCCAAAGCCAGAGATGGAAGAATAGCAGAAGTGGCCAATTCTGATACAGACAAAGAACGAGCAAATTACCTAAAGTTGGAGAATTCATTATTGAGTCCGGAAGCTGCAAATGTGCTCAGACATAAGATTACATGTCATTCCTTAAGATTGCATTCGACCTCATTGTCACAGTACAGGATAAGATAAGATATCTTTATTAGTCACATGTACATCGGAACACACAGTGAAATGCATCTTTTGCGTAGAGTGTTCTGGGGGCCGCCCAGAAGTGTTGCCACGCTTCCGGCGCCAACATAGCATGCCCACAACTTCCTAATCCATACATCTTTGGAATGTGGGAGGAAACCAGAGCACCCAGAGGAAACCCATGCAGACATGGGGAGAACGTACAACTCCTTACAGACAGTGGCGGGAATCGAACCCAGGTTGCTGGTGTGGTAATAACATTACGCTAACCGCTACGCTACCATGGGAGGCCACAGGCAGAAAGGTCAGAGAGAGAGTGGGATGTAGAATCAAAGTGACAAACAACAGGAAGCTTAGGGTTACTCCTGCAGACTTAACACAGGTGCTCAGCGCTCGATCCATGCCTGGTTTCTCCAATGTAGTGAGGCCACATTGTGAACACTGAATGAAATGCACTATTTTGGAATAAGTGCAAGGGGATTGCTGCTTCACCTGGAAAGACTGTTTGGGTTCCTGGGTGGACAGAAGGGAAAGGGTTAAAGGACAGGTGTTGAAATTCCTGCAGTTACATGGGAAAGTGCCATAAAACGAGGTTAGTGGGGATGGAAGAGTGAACCAGGGAGTTGCAAAGTGAGTGACCACCTCCCTCCACCACCCAAATGCTGAAAGGGGAGAGGAGGAGAATATGTGTCTCCCTTCAATTACTCTGACAGATCTGTGAGTTTAACCTGAAGAGTAGGAATGGAGGCAGTGAATAGACAGGGCTGTCACCCTGCAGCCTGTGGAGCCTTGAAAAAGATGCCACTCAGGGTGATTCGCATGGCAGCGTTCCGAGCCAGGAAACCCAAGCTCCTTAGAAGGCAGGCACAGCGATTAAAATCACTTCCCGACAGGAAACCTGGAGTGGTCATAGGTAAACAAAATTACACTGTCTCAATTATTACGGTTTGTTAACCTCTTGGGCCTCTTCTCTCATCAACGATGATGTCCATTGGGCCCAGAAGGGGAAGGATAAGAGGAATTCTTGATGGACCTGGAATGACCCAGGGACTGCTACAAATGGTGTGGTCTCCACCATCCAACTTGGAGTTTGGACACAAGGACCGGGAATGTGACAGATCTGGGCTGCACAAACGTTGGTCTCCAACACTGTGGAGGAGATCTGGATGTGCATCCTCCTCCATTCCTGAAAGCCGAGAAGAGCATGAAAGAAACAACCTGGTCCTTAAGTGAGAATTGAACCTTGGCCCTTCCTCACAGTATTGATGTGGATCCTCTGACTGTGCACAGTCCGTTCAAGAACTCAAGACAGTGAAGATAGTTATTAGGAAGTAAAGAGGGATCTCGATCAGCTGGGTAAGTGGGCCAAGGAATGGCAAATGGAGTTTAATCCAGATAAGTGTGAGGTGTTGCATTTTGGGAAGACAGATGAGGGTATGACTTTCACAGCGAATGGTAGGGCCATGAGGAGTGTTGTAGAAGAGGGTCCTAGAAGTACAAGTACATGATTTCCTGAAAGTGGTGTCACAAGTAGACAGGGTGGTGAAGGTGGCTTTTGGCACACTGGCCTTCATCAGTCAGGACATTGAGAGCAGAAGTTGGGATGTTATGTTGCAGCTGTACAAAACGTTGGTGAGGCTACTTTTGGAATATTGTGTTCAGTTTTGGTCACTCTGCTATAGGAAAGATACCATTAAGCCAGAAAAAGTGCAGAAAAGATTTATAATGATGTTTCCAGGACTTGAGGGACTGAGTTACAGAGAGAGGGGTTGAGCAGGCTAGGACTTTATTCACTGGAATGTAGGACAATGGGGGTGATCTTATAGAGGTGTATAAAATCACGAGGGGCATAGATAGGGTGAATGCACTCAGTCTTTGTCCCAGGCTTGGGGAATCAAGAACTAGATAGGTTTAGGGTGAGGGGGGGAAATTTAATAGGAACCTGAGGGGCAATTTTTTCACTCAGAGGGTGGTCTGTATATGGAATGAGCTGCCAGAGGAAGTGGTTGAGGCAGGTACACTAACAACAGTTACATGGTGTTGGATCCGGTTATTTTCAAATCCGCAGGTTCTTTCAGGAGTCCAAGAATGAGTTGAAATCAACTTGGTGCTTCACGAAATTTTATTGGAAAAGTTTACAACAAAGAAACAGTCACAGAGCACACGGCACTAGCTTTACTACTAGGAGGTGAGCTGAGACAAAGGAACTAAAATGAGCTGGCGGTGAGGGGGAAGAGAGCAAGAGAGCGATTAACAAAAAACGACACCTTTTATACCTGAGATAAAATGTACTCCTGAGCTAACAATAGTCTAATCAGAAAACCTATTAGATAGCTGTGGCAAAATCAACCAATGAGAAAACATGTATTCACCTGATGGACAAACCAATAAACTAAGAAGCGGCCATTCCTTGTATGGCCACTTGAGGTGTATTTAATACTATACATGTTAAAAAAAACTACCTAAAACAAGTCAAATCCAACAATGGATAGGAAAGGTTTCCAGTGATATGGGCCAACCCCATGCAAATGGGCACCTTGGTCAGCTTAGATCGGTCAAGCCAAAGGGCCAGTTTCCATGCTGTACGACTCTGTGACCCAAGGCCTTGCCTCAAGTCTATGCAGATCTTAAATTTTGCATAAATTAAGTAATTTGTGGATCAGTGTTCGCTTTTCCGTGAACAAAATTAAATGATTCAAATGTAAGTGTTTTGATTTAAGAATAGATTAATATAGTAAAGGTCTGATAACCCACTGTCCAAACATTCGGAAATGCTGATAGTTCAGCATCTGGCTTACCAGGTAATGTTTGCCAAATTTCCTTGTGGCTCACTGGGGTTGCGGAGTCATAGAATCTTACAGCATGGAAACAGGCCACTCAGCTCATCATGTCTAGTGGTCACCCACCCATATTAATCCCATCTTCCGGCACTTGGCCCACAGTCTTCAGACTTCACAGTCCTCGGCATTTCAAGTGCTCATCCAGACATTTCTTACATGCTGTCAGCGACTCTGCTTCCACCACTCTCTCACACAGCACATTCCAGGTACTCACCAAACTCAAGGTGAAAATGGTCCCCCTCAGATTCTCTCCAAGTCTTTTACCCCTTTCTCTAAATCTATGGCCTCTAATTTTATCTAACTCTGATATGGGGAAAAGTTTTCTACAGTCTACCCTATCCATACACCTCATAATTTTATATACCTCAATCATGTCCCCTCTTAACCTCCTCCACACCTAGCCTCTCCTCATAACTGAAACACTCCAATGCAGGCAAGATCCTGGTGAATCTCCCTCGAACCCTCTCCAGCACTATTACATTTTCTGCACTCTCTTTAAACTTACTAAGCTCACTGGAAATTTATAATACTGAATAACGGCTAAAAAAGTGAATTAAAAAAATGTTGAGGTGTTAAGAATAACATCAATTGTCTGGAAAATCCGCTAGCCTGGCACCACCAAAGTCCTGAACATGCTGGAGTATCAGTTTTACCGTACAGGCGACCCCTACATTACAGCCATTTGGGTAACAGAAAATTTACCCTCCAAAATTCACAGATCACTGCCCAAAAAATTGAGATATGGAATAACATTGGCTTTCATGCAATTTATGTGTTAAAAAAGCAAATAAACACAAAATTTATTTTTTTACAAATTGTCTTTCTTGACGTGTGTGGAGATGATGTGGTTTCACGTTATGGAAAATTGCGCTACGGACTGTTTTCTAAGAACGCATTCCCCGTAACATGGGACTCACCAGTACTGGCTCTACAATTTATCATAAATTCTATATTCTGCCTCACTGTGGACTTGCCAATTGATAATCAGTCCAGTGATCATATAGTTTTGCATGGTGAAATTATTGCTTATTTTCTTACATTTTCTTAATTTCTACTCTAATGCCTGCACATATTGGTAATCGATGGCAGTCAGCTGCTCTCAGCCAGGATGCTTAGTTTGTTGTAAACCTTTCAAACAAAGGAAGATGACGCTGGTTAAGGTAAACAAAAGAGTGAAAGAGCCTCTGGAGAGAAATAATAAAATCATTTAGAACAGTTGAAAGGAGATGATTGATAGGCCATCAATGAATGCATCCTAATACAGAGGCTTAATCCTCTGTGGGATTGAAAGATTCCGATCTCTAACCAAAGCTCCATTTTGCGTTTAATAGCAGAGGTCTCAAATGAGGAATCATGATTATCTTTCTCATTGTGTCATTTACACTATCAATGCTTTGGAAACACAGTGCAAAAGTAATTATTGAAGGAAGAGAAAGTGGGACCAAATTATGAACCCTACAAGGAAATCCTTTCCTGCCCCTGTGACATTGATAAAGAGAATTGTCTTCCAATGACCTTCCGCAACATCTCTTTTGACCTTCAATAATCCTTTCAAAATCGATTTATTTGACATCACCTTCAGACAGCAGCTGTTCTTCTTTATTCTACAAAGAACAAGCACCATTACTGAAGGGTGAGTTGAGCCCTGAATTAAAGATGCTGTATTAATTCAAACTGTTGAAGTAACTCCTCAAAGAGAATTTGTACTGTCAGATGATTGTAGTGCCCTTTTCTGGAAGAACAATGCTATCTACTTAGGATTTTTTAAACAAAAGAAAGACAAGAAAGAAATGTGTTTTTTCGTGTTAAAATAGATTACAGTTCACCTTCAGACTGTTAAAGTTGTACAGGTCCTCCCCAGGTTACAGCAAGGTTCTGTTCCTGTGAGCTGTTTGTAACCCACCTGGCAGAAGATGCCTGCAGCCCTGCAG
Organism: Pristis pectinata; assembly: GCF_009764475.1. Taxonomy (NCBI): domain Eukaryota; kingdom Metazoa; phylum Chordata; class Chondrichthyes; order Rhinopristiformes; family Pristidae; genus Pristis; species Pristis pectinata. Next base: position 26,726,948 of record NC_067421.1, on the reverse strand, counting down.
CAGCTGGCAAATCCATACCGCCGGACTCCCAAATGCTCATTCATAAGTACAGGCTGCATTTAAGTCGGCATTCGTAAGCTGGGGAGAACCTGTGTAAAGAGCCAGAACTTCAGTTGCGAGGTTTACAGGCAGAATTGTTAGGTGTCCCTGTGCTGAAATGCACGTTGTGAGTTCTCTCAGTTGTCAGCATGTAGCCTAACATGTGCAATCTCTGCAGCCAGCTCTTAAAGTGATAAAGTGAAATAAAAGCAAAATTCTTTCAGCTACATGGGGTGCTAATTATCTTCTTCTTTTTTCCCCTGGGATCAAGGATGACTTGCTCCTATTCTGTGGCTCCTGAGGTACTGCTGAGTCCAGTGTATGAATCACAGACTTTTCCAGAGATGGGGAAGGGGGTGCCCAGTGGGGTGGATAGTTTGTGAGGGGATCTGCTCCTTCCACTGTTTATGCTGGGTTTCTGTACTCTTGACACATGGCCATGAGCTTCTCAGTGGTATCTCACATGCTTCTTCCCTATTTTGCATGTTGATGGGTCAAAGGTTCCCAGGAGTCAGTGGGGATGTTACATTTTCTTCAACAAGGCTTTGGGGATATTCTTGAATCTTTTCTTCGACCCATTTGGGAATCTCTTCCTGCGACTGTCTGCAAGAGGGATACTCCCCTCTGGGATAAAGCCAGGCACTCCTGGCAGGAGGTTGCCAGGGAAGTCTCCGTAAAAGACAATGAATGGCTGCACTTTGGGGAAAGGCGCAATGCAGGAAATCCCTGGACCTGGTCTGCCTACTCCTGTAGTGAAGGAAACATTGATGACGTCCTCCTTCCATGAAAAGTAACTTCCCTAATGCAGCAGCAAGCAGCAAACCGTGAGGTGTGGCAGAAATGAGCAGCAGCCTGGAATGAAACTGACAGTAAGCCTGACTCTGACCTTCAAGAAAAAAGCAGTCAAGGTGTCAAAACCTCGTCAACATCACCTAAGCTGGTAACTGAGACCTGTTACACTGACCTGCTAATCATTTTCTGTTTATATGACTTGTATACACTTATAACATCACCTAAGCAGGTGATGTATAAAACAGCTCAAGTGATGTCACTTGAGGTTAAGTACCATGGTATCTTCAATGTCCATCTAAACAAGGTTTATTTAAATATCTCCTCCACAGGGTGGAACCTCTGACTTTGTGGCAGTCCCCAAGCACTTCTCCAGAGTAGCAGGACCTTAATGTTGTTTTCCCTTAGAAAGGATACAATTCCACCCCATCTAAATCTGGTTTCAGTGGGGAAAATAAAGAATATGGGGAGAAACTTGCCATTTTTTAAAAGGATTAAGCAACCTTCTCTTTTATACTCCTTGCATAAAATAAATGTAAACTTACCAGTGATTATCTCTGCAAGCTGGAGAGGCCACATACTAAACTCATACAGAACTCCTCAACAACATTCCCATCTTAGGGGCTATACTGCCACCTGCTGCTGTGGATGATGATTCAGTTAATCTCCTCAAAAAAGGGAGGAATTGTTTCTGGTGTTCTGCAGAACAGGAGCAGACAGATTTAGTGCAAGTCAGAAAAAGATCAAATTGAGCAATAGCTTAACACATCTGACCTAAAAGGAGCAGCTGAAAAGCTGGCATCGGTTACACTGATGGGACGAACTCATAAGGAAGATGTTATTCAAAACTCCAAAGGGGATAGATAATTTGGTCCTTGATAATATATTCAAGATTTCATTGAATTATAAAGCCGGGGGGGGGGGGGTCAAAGGCTTAATTTTAAAAATACATTTTGTGCAGAAGATGATAGTTGTGACACAGGTTACCCTGGAGACAGGTTACATGGGTACCTTGTAAAGAAAATATTAATGGAAATCAGTTTTCCAAATTTAACATTAATTCAATATTGTCTGTCATACTGGAGTTTAATACCACAGATGCTGAAAAACTGAAATAAAAACAGAATATGCTGAAATATTCAACAAGTCAGGCAGCATCTGCAGAGAGTGAAACACAATCAAATACTTCAGAGAGTGAAACACAATCAAATGCCTGATGGAAGGTCAGTGACTTGAAATATGCTTCACTCTCCACAGATACATCCTGACCTGCTGAGCATGTTCTGTTTTTACTTACGGCTTGATCCTAAACAAAAACAAAATCTTACTTTTACACACGTGAAGAAAGATGTATGTTTTGCAATTTGCAAGGAATTAAGTCTCATTCAGCTAAAGACAAGAGCCAACTGGTCACACCGTGCAACATTTGCAGGATGTGAGCTGAGTGTGGGGTGATCCAAAATAGAAAATCTGTCCTTCAAGCATGATGTTAAACCTTCACCTTCTGCAGAAGGGGTGGAGCCAATTGATTGTTGAGGGGGGAGGGAGAATTAATAATTTAAGAATAGAGAGCACATCCCTAAATCACACCAGATGCTGTTTTTAAGGCCACGGGTTTTAAGGTGTCCAAGTATCCCACTGTGGAAAGATGGGGCACAATATTAATATATTTAAATCAGGCTCCCACAATGTTATAAGCTGCCTACAGAGGTTTGTCTGGGTCCTAGAAGAAGTTCGAGGGAGGCCAGAATGGCCTGTTGTACAAGCTGAGCACCTTTTACAATGCTGCTAATAGGCTGAGAGGAGTAGAAATGTTTACCCCTGCTCCTGGGAACTCCACTGTACCGATTGCTGGCTCCCTCTGCCCCAAGCCCAGCTTCCCTGAATGTGGGACACTTCATCCTCCCCACCAATCAGATCTCAAACCTTACCCAGACTCATTACTGGAGACCAGCCCCCAGAGGGGGACCTATTTGCAGCCTCTGGGCTGGTGAGCAGGAGGTGAATGAACATGGAGTTAATGAGGTTCTACTGTGAAATTCAGCAGAATCGCCACATCTCTGGCAGTGCTGGTTTCTGCGGTTCTTTCTGACGTCATTGACCCTCCCACAAACCAGAGCCTTTATCCGCTCATCAAGAAGGCTGCGAGTGTGCAGTCTTGTCACAAACATTACTTCCTGCACAAACATAAAAGGCAGTGCAGTTCCATCTCTTGCATTTAATCTCGATGTCCACCAGACTGGAGACTTAGCAGGCCACCGCAGCCAAGGCTCCAGAAGTTTTCTCATGTAAATTAATCAAACAGGCTTCGGGAACCAACCAATTCAATGCACTTCCAAACTGCCTCATGAAACTCAATATCCAGTTAGATTGAGTCAGGTTTTTTTAATCTCAAAATAAACCCAATTCATAAACAAATATATACAAGAAATATAAAACAGAACATGGCTTTCTTTACATTCATTGTATTGCCCAGTCTCTACCTTGATAGTACAAAAAAAATTGTTAGATAAAATTCCAGAGTAGTAATTCTGGATCTAAACACTCAGTACACCCAACAAATTGAGTACTTTTTTTAATGCACAGAGACATGGGGAAACCCACAAATTACAATAGGCCGGGTAAGCATTTTGCGTCTGTGATGCTTCATTTTTGTCATTTTCGTGTTGGTTTCATATACTTGCTCCATTTGTTCCTTTTCAGAATGAAGCCATTGCTGACAAGGTCAACATTTAATGCCCTTCCCAAGCAGCCCTCGAGAAGCCGGTCAAGGATGCTCTAGAACCAAGGTCCTTTACTTGTTACTTGAATTGAATTCAGAATTATGGTTTCCACTCCTGAGAGATTCAGAGATTAGTAATCCTATTGTTTGTTGCAGGCTGTTAGATGCATTCATTTTCCAGGCGTAAAATAGAATGATAAATCTTAGCTTCTAAGTATCTTTAGCAGAAATAAAGCTTGAGCAATGGGCTAGTTTACTATCAAAGTTGATTGGTTATGAACTGTAAAGGGAGCAGTGAGCTCTGAGCTCTGCTGGAAGTGATTTTGTTTTACTGGTGACAGATGTGCCAAATCCTGGTAGACCCATTTTCAACATCAATAACAATAGGTTCTTTCAAATTCATACCACTGCCGAGACTATCCTTACAGTAAACTTTCCTGGGTAGCCACTGCTGTTAATAGTGTGTGGATGAAGAGGTAAGTTTGGTAATTTTAAAGAAAAACTTTAGACTCATTGTCCCAATGTGCTTCGCAGTTAACAAAGTGTAGTTAGTGTTGTAATGTAGGGAAATGGAGCTGCTAATCTGAGCACAGCAAGCTCCCACAAACAACAGTGTGACGATCTATACCAATAATTTTGATTATAGCACAAATATTGGCCAGAACACCATGAAATCCCCCAACAGATGCTGAAATGCTTCTTATGGGGGAGGTGGTGGGACCTCAGATTAGCATTTTATCTGCTGATCCACATATGCCACACAAACTGTGCAATGGTTGCATGAAACACAAGTGACACAATGATTAAATTTATATCTTCACCATGTCATGGCTTAATAAACAAACAAAAAAAATTTGCTCAGTATTTTGTCAAGAAAAGCATGCTGCCTTAATAACCAGTTCAATATCCACAGAGGACTTCCTGCAGCCAGAAACTGAGGCAGGTTTTTGAGTTCTGTGCAGGTTTAGGGCAGCTCGCCTCCTGGCGGTGCTCTTCAGGAACTGCATGGTCAGGAAGCCACCGTTTCTAAAGCAAGACATTAATGTTGGCAGTGTTGAGAGATGAATGTTTGGCACCTTCAAAAAAAATTATTCTTTGCTATTTCAGTAGAAACAATATCTAGTTAGAATAACTCAGATTTTTTTTTAAAATCTCAAAACAAACCCAATTTGTAAAAAAAATATATACAAGAAATGCAAAACAGTACCTGGCTTTCTTTACATTTGTTTTATTGTCCAGTCTATACATTCATAGTGTTGTAAGTCTCTACGTTCATAGTATCACCAAATTAATACATCTTATGTACGAAGAACCAATGCCATTTATACACTTGCATTTTCTGGTCACTTCCAAGAGCTCAGGGTATTTCAAAGCACCTCATGGGCAATGAAATAGTATTAAATGAAGATGCTGCTGAAATGTAGGAAGTGAGACGGACAGTTTGCACACTGCAAGCTTCCACAAACAGTAACAGAGAGACTATTTTAGGGAATAAATGTGGCCAGGAATAACTGCCGATTCTTTGAAATAATACATGAAGACTTTCATATCTACCCAACAGGTAAAGATAATATAAGTTTAACATGTAATCTTAAAGATGGAATCACTAACTACTGCATTGGAGAGTCAGCCTGAATTATTTAGTTCTGAAATGGGACAAAACAATAGTTGTCTGTCCTGGGGATGAGAGTGCTCTCCTCAGCTGCATTTAACAATGTTAAGTATTGCTGTTGAGAAACACTGATACAATAATTACTTACTAACAAAGTGTTCCATAAATAAAACCGTGAGGCCAACTTCCCCAAATACTTTCGCTGTGACAGTGGTTCTGAGGGATCTTTGGTGATGCAGTGGATTCAGTGAATGGGGTCACTTTGGCAAAGAGTTGAACCAGAACCAAGAACAACTGTCTCCAGGTTTATCAAACAATTCAATGAAGAGACAGTGCAGCATTTTTGTGGCTGGTACTTCAGCTAATACCATTGCCTAATAGCGACCAGTTACTTGGGACTGAAACTCAACATTAATGTTAATTTCAATTGCTACTTAAAGAGATACTTTCCATATCACATTACTTTTTTATTCATTTTCAGGATCTGGGCATTGCCTGCCAGGGCAGCATTTATTGCCCTTCCATAATTATCCTTGAGAAGGTGGTGGTGAGCAGTCCTTCTGCTGAAGTTACTCCCGCAGTGCTGATTGGGAGGGGTTTTGATGATTACACTCAGTGAAGGACTGGTGATATATTTCCAAGATCGAAGGTCATAGCTAACATACCTAACAACATCACAGGTTGCAGTGACCATGTTTCCGCCATTGTTGAAAGAAATTGGAGCTTTTGTATGCAATCTGTGACTTTTGCTTTTCACTCATAGAAAAGCTTGGCGCACTTTGCATAGGTTTTGGGACTGAGGAAGCATTCTGTAAAATAATTCACTGATACTCCCTTTGCCTCCTTGTTCAGATCACTTCTAAGCTGCATGCTGTGTTTGGGACTCCCCTCTGTGACAGTTTTTTCCTCTACTGTACTGTGGCTGCCATAGAGAAAGTTCTAAATGTGATGACTCACTTTCCAGCAGTCTGTGCAGTAATGAGGCAGTAGTTGCAAGTTCAAGTTCTGGATGCAGCCCCTGGCAGGAATCTCACCATCCCATTTTGGTTCATGAATCCATGTGCTGATCACCACATTTTTACTTTTAATTTTTTTTTGTGCAATTTCATGAATATTTTCAGAAGGTCCAAGTGCACATTTGCAATATATGCAGCACATGTTTATTGCACCAAAAGAGGCTGAAACGCAAAGTTTAGGCAAAGGTGTCTATCAGAATCAGAATCAGATTTATTATCAGTGACTTATATGACATGAAATTATATCTAATGTTTATTAAATGATTTTGATGCAATAACTAATTGATGTATTCACATGAAGTCCTTTTATCTTATATTTTAATTGCATTTTAACACTCTAAATGACAGATAGATAACATGCTGAATTGCAAAATAAACCTCTGAATTATTCAATAGTAAAGTCCCAATGCATGACCCTTCCCCTTCTTATCGATTTTGTTATTGATAACCAGGGTGAGTGAAGTCCCACAGCAGCAAATCAGATGAAGTAAAAGACATTTCTGAACTGTCATCATCAGCAATATAGAGTTTGTATGTTTTAAAAAGGAAGAGTTGCTTTTGCTGAGCACTTTTCATATCCTTGGCAAGCAGCTAAGTGATTTGTAGCCAATGACTTACTCAAGGTATAGAAGGTGTTGTTTAATATGCAAGTGATAGCTGAAGTGCAAACACACTGCCCACACAAAGCACTGGGGTGAATTATAAACTGTGCTCCTCTTTTTCTATTGGTTGCTGGATAAATGTTGGACATTGCGCTGAGAGAGTTTACTGCTCTTTGATAATAGAGTGTTCTAAGGTCACCTACACCCACATGAACAGAAGGATGAGACTTTGTTTTACTGTCTCATTCAAAGAGTGTCTCACTCCCTCTGTGTGTGAGCTCATGAGCTGGAGCTTGAACCCATAAATTCCTAACTCAAACTTAAGCATACATCTGGTTTTTGAAATATATTTGGTTTCCTAGATATATTGCACAAATTTTGGCCACACAGTGGAATTATGTAGGAACTCCATGACATTTTCCCAACCTTTATATAATTCCGTAAAATTTGCAGTGCTTGATAATATGACAACACAATAAATGACTTGATGCAGGTAAGAAATTATGAGGATGTCACCTTCCCCTTTACCCTCTTCATCATTTTAGCGGAAAATATATAACACGTTTACACCATCCCCAAGCACAGTGTACAAAAAGAAGTTAACTAATCTTGCTCAAACCTTTCCTATCAAGATCCCATTCACCTTTTTTGACAGGAGGGAGTTCGGGGAGTAGAATGGGAAAAGGTGCTTAGGATTGTTCCACCTTTCATTTGGATCGTAATTGTGATTCATCTTTACCGCATCGGGTCCATAACTCTTAGTACCTTTGTCATACAGAACTTTAGCAATGTCAGATTTAAAACGTGCATAGCAATAGCCTCAGTGGGGGAGTGAGTTCCAGATTTCCACCACTATTTATCTGATGGAGCGTTCAGTTATACAACCTAACATTGACTATGCTTTGTTGATTCATACAGGTTTTGCAGACAGTAGTGTGTGGTTTTATATTACTTTAGGTTCTATAAATGGCAGCCTTTACCTTTTATCTATTTTCAAAATACTTAGTGGCAAAAGGAACAGAAGTACAAATCCAGGCATTGTGGGGCTCTGGGAGAGGTTCTGCCACAATCTTTTTTGTCAAAAAGGAAATGTAGACATAACTTAAGACCACTTTGTTGGCCACTCGCACGTTGTGTGATGATGTTGGGATGTGTGCTTTTGTGCTAAACAGAGAGAGGTATGGCAGTGTGCAGTTTTTGTCTGCCTCGTATTATAGACCTGTTTCTTGAAGTGGCTCTCCAGTATTGCCTGAAGCTCACTGCTACACTATACCCTGTCCAGTTTGTGTTGTTTGATAGATTCCTCTGCACTAGACAAGCAGAAAAACAATAAAGCTTGTGCACGCATGGTTGATTTAAAGTCACGGCTCACAATTTTGGTCACTGTATGTTGTCTAACAGCTGGAGTAAGGTCAAAACAGGTCGCCGAGCTAAAGGGAAACAGATATCTTAACTCCACTGAGAAAATGACAAAGAAACAATCTGGTGTCAGACATGGTGGCCTGCCCACCAGAGGTGGTTGAGTATGGTCAGAGCCTCAGTGCTGGATATGATAGCCTAGGAGGGAACATAGACATTGTTATAGATTACATTGGAATTACATTAAAGATACAGACCATTTGGTCCATGCTGGTATTTATATTCCACATACCTACATCTAAATACATTAACGTAAGCTTTGATTCCTTCATCCCCATTTCCCAGCTTCTCCTGATATAAATTATAATCCTTGACCTTGAATTAGGAAAAATGGTAGTGGATGATGTCTGGTATATTTTTGGCACAAGGTCAAGGAAGGGTGTTTTCTAAGTATTTTAGAACTTTTACAAGTTAGAAATTTGTGGGTGAAAGTAGATACTGTCAAAAAGTAATGGGCACTTTCTCAGGGCAAGGATTGGAAAGAGAAATTGGTGACATCTGAACACCGTGACTCTGGAGGAACATTGAGATGTTTATGGAGAATCATTTAAACCAGGTGGTTGGGATGGGGTAGGGAGTATCTGGAGGCACATGGGGTTGGGAAGAAGCTCTTCGCAGAATAGGAAGAAGTCAACAAACGGACATGGACAAGGAAGCCCAGAGAAACCATTTAGAAAATACAATCTGCTGCTTCACTAAATTATTTCCAAAAGGAGAGCTACCATCATTTCTCAGTCTCCCCTATATGTAACTAAAATCCACCAATGTGGTTGTCTCTTAACACCTTCTGAAAATGACCAAGCAAGCCACCCGTTCATTGCCAATTAGAGACAGACCTTAAGTGTTGACTTTGCCAGCAATATCTACAACTTGGGGAATGAATGAAAAATAAATAAAAATTTGTGACCTGATCTGACAACAACCCAACCTTGCAATGTTGAAGGTTACATTCCAAATAAAGCAAAGCTCTAATCCCTGGTGCTTTGTTTCCACTTCCTCCGAGCCCTCTCCTTCAGTCACCAAACTCATCCAATATGCTGACATAGTCTTTGCTTCAGTCAAAATCTAATAGTGCATTCCACATCCTCACAATCCTTAATGTAAAAAATGTTCTCCTCCTGCTCTCTGTCCTCAGTCTATTAAATGTAATTTTATTCAGAAACCAGATACCAGGAACAAGCAGACACTGGAGGCCAAGAATGGAAACAAATTTACAATGAAATGTATGGACGTGAATGCGAAAAGTATTAGGAACAAGATTCTAAAATGTTTTGGCAGTGGAGAATTACAGTATAGTGGAAATATCTGAAGCATGCCACATCCCAGACAGTGTTAATGAATACAATCTATGGGTATAGAGTGTTTAGAAAAACTAGTGCAGACAGGAAAGGAGAGAGTGTGGCCCCATATGTCAGGGAAACCTGAGACATCAGACAAGTTGATCCTGAGGAGGTTGAAAGCTATGAAGTGAATTCCTTGATGTGAAGGGAATAAATCTAATACAAAGAGTATCAGGTTAGTATTAAATTATGGCTTTTTGTTTTATGAAGTGATAAGAAGGATATGTGAACACAGGAAATGTATTTAATGGGTGAATTCAATCAACCAGAAATAGTTAATACCCAGGTGGTTTTGTAGTCTGAGTTAATAAACATAACAGTTGACCCAGAGTGGAAGACAATTCGCTAGAGGCAAGCACATCTTGACAGTCACAGTTAGTGACCTAGACAAGCTACAAGGAAAGGAAGCCGTGATGTAGGTGATAGACACCACAGTACAAGTAAAGCTAACTTTAAAAATAAAGAGAAATTTTTAGACAAGGTGCATGTGACTGTGTGAGAGGAGGGGGTTGCTCAACAAGAGAAAATAAGATGATGAAGGTTTAACAAGAAGTATTAATAAGAAGATTAACAATAAGGATGAAGGGAAGTGAAGGGGATGCTATGGGATGCCTTAGGGATCAGTGCTGGCTCCAGTTGTGTCACTGCCTTATAAACACAAGCTCATTTGCACATAATACGTAACTAACCTCATGAAATCAATTTTTATGTGCTAAATAACTGATTGGAAGTGGAAAATTGATAAAGAAACATAATGGGCAATGAACAGCAATGTGTGATCTCTGGGTGCTCAGTGCTTCACTCACTGTAGCTAAGAGTGCAGCAGTGACACCAGTCAGCATGAAACACAAACTTAACTTGACTCCTGCAACTTTTGAGTGAACATCCATGATGAAGGAACAGAATGGACCCCAAACAGAGGGGCAGGTCTTTACAGGAGAATGAAGGTCTGTTTGAGCACATATTAAAAACGCAGTCTTTACCAGAGCTGTAACTGTGGAGTCCACTAGTGAAGGCCTTCATAGGCTCTTCTCCAATGGACCAAATGTCTTGATGTTCCAAGTGAGACCTTCATTCTTTACAGTGAGTGCTCAAGGGCTCTGATTCTTCTTCTGGGTATCTAATTCTGACACCACAATGATCAATCATCATGTAGGGGAACAGGCTGACAACCCTCACTAAGAGCTCCTCCAATGCAGACCCACTTCTTGAAGCAGAGATCTTCATTGAGAACTGTCACTTTCCTGTACTGCTGCAGGATTCCCTACCAGCTCCTGATTTTATGCATGATTACTCTTTGCGCATTTTGTACATAAGAAAATCATCATTCCATAGCCACAGTAAAAACTGGCACCAGTTCTCTGGGCAGTGACATTTTGCACAATTTTCCATTCACTTTAGAAGTCCCACTCCACTGTGCCTTGGTTAGCTGAGGGGAGAGCTCAAGTAGCTTCAGGTTGATTTTAATTAAGTTGCTGTCTCCAATGTTATTAAGTAGAGGAAAGAAAATATAATTTTTTTGGGTCATCAGTAAGATAAGGATTTTTACATCTAACTTCACCAAGGATTTTATCATATTAGTCTGTTTAATGGATATATCATTGCAAAACCAGCTGCATTGCTTAGAACAGCAACACAGATTTTTATCTGTTATGACAGCGATATCCCAACGATTTCTCTTTCTCTCTGAAAATGTAGTTAAAGTGCTTCAGGTAAAATGATATGCAAGAGGCTTATAAATATCAGCAGGAATCATTCCAAACAATTCATAGGAAGATTCCTGTGGGCAGCAGATGGATAAACATTACCACTAAGTTACTTATCGATTTGTTGTTTCGGGTCATCGTTTGAAAGCCTTTGAATTCTTCATTTCTCTAGAGGAATTAAATTTAGGTAATGTTTCTGACTTCAAATAATAAATATTCTTCTCAAATGGCATTATTAGTTTTGTTATGGCATTTTTTTTTAACAAAGGTCTTCAAGACAGTAGTTCTCAAAGAAGTAGCCTGGGTGAGCAGATTAGGTCCAACCCAATATATACCCTTAAATCAACTGAATCTGAGAGTTTTCTCACATCAGTTCTCTGCTCACTTTGCTTTGAATAAATATCCTAAACCTTTAGGGTAGAAGATATCTCCTTAAATGTGCCCAAACTGAATTTGAATACCATAGGAAATCATCCATCGCCCCGAAGTCAGCGTGTGCCTGCCCCTGGGCCACACCCTTTGAACCACCACTTTGGCATGGCTGAGGCTTTTAAGACACCCTGCAGAACTCACCTAATGGCTTTGACAGCCAGTGAGGTTCATTGCTTGTGAATATCTTTGGCATTCCCAAACATACAGTAACACTCAGGGTGTGTTAAAACATGGAAAATATTGTTAAATCAATTTTTTATTTTATACTTAAATGGCAAAAATATGCACAGCCTAGAAATAAATTTAAATTTTGAAACTAACTCAAATAAACAATTGTAAGTAACTGCTTTACTCCCAGAAACCCATGTCTTTCACTCATTTAACCAGTTACCACTGCACTTGAACACGGTCTAATGTGATGAAGGTTCGTATTATACTTCATAACAGAGAAGGAGGCCATTTGGCCAATCAAGTCTATGTCAGCTCTGGAAGTAATTGCATCAGTCTCATTCCCCCACTTATTTCCTTCTAATCTATTCTCTTTCACATACCCATTAATACCATAAAAGGGGCAACATTGCATTATAAGTCATTCATGCTTTCGGTGTCACCTACTGTAAGAAGGATCATCAGGTGATCAGCAGCCAATGCATCCCACCTGCATGCTGCCATTCATCTCTGCAGATCCAACAAATAATTGGGAGAAACCATTTTCATTTCCTCCACCTTCTTCATCAAGGATCCCTGCAAGTACCCTGGTCATCCTCAGTTCAGCCTGAAACTACTTACTCATGAAGCTGCTGCAAACCTGTGCAACATTGATCTATGCTGTAGCTATTTACCCTTCAGCTATTTACCACACTGTCTGGTCAACAGGTTGGCCCAAATAAAGTAGCAGCCTTTGATGTCCAATCATATTGGCACTAATATGCGTTGGGGTCATTTTTCCCTTTCAAAAGGGGCTGAGAGCTGAAGGGAATGAGGTAGCTGATCATACACGTTCTATTAGATTTTCACTTGCATAGGCTTCAGTAGAAAAGGATAAGTGATGAGTGACTTATTGACAGCTGACAGTTTTCTGTCTTTACTGCAAACAAAAGCATAAGAAGTGCTATTTTCTCTAAAGTTCATGTTGCTGAGACACTACTCTCAAACACAAGCATTCATCATATGCACAATCCTAAGATTTCCTGCATTAAGAAATGTATAGATATCCTGTCACTGCGGAGGAAAATGGCTCAAGTTTTGGAATCTGCTTATTAGCTTTTCTAAAAAGAAACAGAGTTGTCATTTCACTACTGCTCATTTGATGCAATATTTGAAGCTCATTTTACTTCCAGTAATAACTGTATTCCCTCCTTTTTGTTGCGCTGACACTAATGGTGATGTGAATCATCTTTGATTAGATTTTGTTTTTCAAATCAGAAGGTCTGCTCTGTTGATGATGGTTATCAATGATAATTGGATCATTTGTACTTTTGCTCAGTGCATATATATTTATGTTTTCACTTTATCATTAGTATTTGCCAAACCCATGTGTGTTATTGTACTATTTTAGCTACAGAAAGATATTTTGGATGGTTTAGGTGTCAAATCTGATATATAGTTGGAAGCAATTTTCTTGTTTAGTAAATACTTGGTGGCAAACTGAGCAATCCTCAGTCAATGTGAAGGAGGGACTATTAGACCATAGAACATTACAGCACAGTACAGGCCATTCAGCCCACGATGTTGTGCCGACCTTTTAACCTACTCTAAGATCAGTCTAACCATTCCCTCCCACATACCCCTCCATTTTTCTGTCATCCATGTGCCTACCTAAGAGTCTCTTAAATGTCCCTAATGTATCTGCCTCTACTGGCACCCCAGGCAGCACACACCTACCACTCTCTGTCTAAAAAACTTACCTCTGATATCCCCCCTGTACTTCCCTCCAATCACCTTAAAATTATGCCTCCTCGTGTTAGCCATTTCCACCCTGGGTAAAAGTCTCTGGCTGTCCACTCGATCTATGCTTCTTATCATCTTGTACACCCCTATCAAGTCACCTCTCATCCTCCTTCGTTCCAAAGAGAAAAGCCTGAGCTCACTCAACCTATTATTATAAGCAAACTCCAGATCATAGGGACAAGGATCACTAACTCCTCCAGATCTGTTGGGAGAGAAAATGGCTTGTGAATACTCATGAAGGTTTTCCAGGAAAGACCAGGTCTCTTTAGTTTTTAAGACAGCTTGGAGTCATACAGCAGGAAAACAGGCCCACTGAGTTCTCACCATCCATCAAGCACCTATTTACACTAATCTTAATTTATTCCCCCCACATTCTCATTATCTCCCCCCAGATTCAACAATTGATCCACACACGTGCAATACTCAAAGGGCAATTTAGGGGGCCTGATTAACCAACCAACCAGCATGCCTTTGGAATGGAAACTGGAGCACCAGGGAAATCCCATGCAGTTACAGAGAGAACCTACAAACTCCACACAGATAGTACCAGAGATCAGGATCGAACCTGGGTTCCTGGAACTATGAGGCAGCAGCTCTACTGGATGCAGAACTGTGCTGTCCATGATGGACATCTAACACAGAGAGTATTGCAGTCAAAGCTTAATTGATTTTGCCACCATACCTTAGTCTCAGTTCTGCATTGTAATCACATTCACCATGGACTGAATTCTGGTCAACACAATGTAAAACACAGAAAAAAGCATTAGCACTGATCTTTGGGAATGGCATTACCAGCGACTCACATATCAACAAAATGCTCTAGATGTAGAGGGGAAAATGGTTCTACTGAATTTTTTTATATTGCACTGGCATTTTCTTGCTAACTTTCACATTTAATTGTTGCGTCCAATGGATTAACTCCCCTGAGACCATTTGCTTATGTTAAGAATTTGTGTAAGGCAGCAAGAAATCAGACAGTTAGAATTGCTGCAAAACTATTCCTCACCTTACTATGTGAAAACTGATGACCATACTGAGACACATTTATCACAAGTCAATGATCTTAGGAAGCAGCCAAGGGAACTGCTGGCCAATGTACAGAATGTAAAGATTAACATGGAATAATTCTGCATGTACTAGCCATCCAGTTACTCCAGATTTATGTTAGCAGTAGCTACTTTTTGTGTGTGATAAGAACAAATTTGTATTTTCACAGTTATTATAATAACAATCTAATGCTTTATCATCGTGATCATTAAGAAAATTATTGATGAAAATTAGGCCTGAAATATTGTGCCCAGGGTATGCTTTTCAAATTGCAACTTTGTTCTCCACACCCATTATCTGCCCTTCATTCCCCACGTTACAACACTGACTACACTTCAGAAGTAGTTTGGCAGATTGTCAGAAAAGGCTCTATATAGAATGCAAGTCCATCATTTTCTTTTTATGTGATAATTGCTGTATTTTGAAGTTTCTTGATTAACTGTAAGCACATAAGAAACAGGGGCAGGAGTAAGCTAATTGACCCTTTGAACCTGTTCTTCCATTCGATAAGATCATGGTCGATCCAGCCTTGGCTTCAACACCATTTCTCGCTCTCTTCCCCTACAAACTGTTAAACTCTATTAACTGCGCCATGTGGCACAAATGTTTAATCCAAATGAAAAAAAATCCCAAAATTATGATGACTTGATTTATTTTGGTCAGATTCCCCCTTATAATCAGTAGTTTAGTCACAGTGCACTTTATTACAACAGCTTCATTGGTGAGGAAAAGGCAGGTTGTAGCTAATTACATTAAAGGAAAAGGATCAATAACACTCAAAGGGACTTGATGATTAAAAGCCTGTGTCATGAATAGGCAGAGCAATCTATCACTCACAGGGATAGTGCTTCTACAAGTCTCAGAGGAAACAAAGGTTTTGTTGATTAGATTGGTTTATAAGAGGCTCAAAAGTTACAGTAATAATCCAAATCAAGGAATTGAGTTTCTTTAAAAAAAGTAACAATGGAGTTATTTGTAAAGATGATTTCAGTGCTTCTTGAAAGGAGAATGCTGCCCTATAAAATCCCTCATCCAAATCTATTGTGACATTGGGATGAAATACCAACCAGCTGTTGCTCGGCCCCTAAGTAAACTATTTACTTGTTACTGACTGCTAATGCAGCATAGAATTACAGAACCAGGACTTGTTTGCAGTTGGGCCCAGGATGAACCAGGTTTATGAGTATAAATCCAATGATGGCAACTAGGGAATTCCAATTCAGTTAATGTAACAAAATAAAAGCAAAAGGCTAGTGACAGTAATGAAACTACCATTAAAAAAAGCATTTCTGCTTCATTGATTCCTTTAGAGAAGGAACTCTGCTGTCCTTACCCAGTCTGGACTGTACGTGACCCCAGACTCACAGTGATGTGATGGATCCTGAATACCCCTTGAATGGCCTACAAAGTTTCCTCAGTTACACCAGATTGCAATGAGTTCTTTAAGAAAGGAACCATCATCCTCAGGGAATTCGAGGAAGGACAATAATTACTGGCCTTGTCAGTGACACATCTCTTGAATAAAGAAAACTTTATCATGCAGAAAGAAGCCATTCAGTCAGGCTTTGTGCGTTCCCATTCTCTGTGAGAACATTCAAAAGCTATTCTCACTGGCTCACAATCTCTCACAGTCCCTTATTTTTCCCTATCCCATATGTTTCAGCAGATTTTCCTTTACACTGTGGAATGGTCTTTTCCTCACTCACCTCTTGAAGAGTTCTTGCCTAGGAACTGAATGTTATTAGAAACTGTTGGTATGGCCTCTGTTACTGATGCCACGTCTTTATGATAGATTTTATTAAATTAACAGAATTTGAATTCCCGAGTTGTATGGTGGGATTTAAACTCATAAACCTGGATTAGTCTGTGCTCACATGCAATGGAGCTCAATTCCCTATTTTTTGGTTCTGCAGCTTTACAGTGCTGCAGTTTAATCAAGGACCTGCCATTGGTAGTTCAGTAGTACACGAGGCTCATTGCACTACAGAATGGGATAAAGCGCTCGAAGGTGCCCGAGGGAATGGAAGTATGTATATTGGCTAAAGAGGACCTACCTGAGACTGGTTCCTGGATTCCATGGCTTGGGACCTGTCAGGCAGCTTCCCTTTGGATAACAACAAAGTAGGCCATTCATGTGTAAATGGCAGTTCTGGAAGTGACATCATATGGCACGTCCTTGGGGGTTATTAGAGATGGGTGCAGAGAGAATGCAATGTGTGGTGGATGGGTTGTAATGGGTAGTGTGGTCTAGCAAAGCCAAGTAATAGAAGCTGAACTATTAAAATAACATGCTTTATTGAAAAGACAGTCATTCTCCGTCAATGGCAACACATGGTGCACTTCATTCTTAAAGGTACCCTTACATATATGTACATGGCAGATCAGGTGTACACCAGTGCGTGTTTCAGAAATGGAAGTATGTGACATGCAATGAACAGGTTGCTCTCTATCTCCAATGTGGGATAGTTGGAGTCCAAATGGATAGGGTGTATAATAGGTGGGCAGTACATTAGGAAGAACACAGCTGGGAAGAACACAGTATTTACATCGAGTGGATAATTGCAGGCAGAGTGGACCATCAGCGATTGGTTCAATCTCACATTACATTTTCAAAAGTTAAAGTTACACAGAACATGCAGATGAAATTAGATGTGTTTAAGGCCATGGCTGATCCAGAATTATAAAGGAGAAGAGGAGAGGGTCAGGGATTGGAAAGGAGGCCTAAAGCATTCCCGGGGTTGAGACAAAAGTCAGCTGTCCAGGAGTCACGGGGCTATGGCTGGTGGTAACAAGGTAGGACAGCCTCCTTCCTGGCCTTTTCTCTATCTTGGACAAAAATCACCATCCACTCCTGAAGCAGATATCACTAACTGACCATCTGAAAATAAAAAGAGAAAAGCTAAGCCAAAACACAGATGGACGACAGGCAAAATGACCAGTTCTAATACAGACAGAAAGAAAGGCATAATTATCAGAAGTTGGAGAATCTGACATAGGCTTCAACATGCCCAGACAGAAGATAAGCTTTGTTCCACAAGCATGCTTTGGGCCTTGTAACTGTGTGGGAGACCACAAAAAGGTCAGAGTGCGAGTGGGATGGGGAATTAAAGTGTTGGGTGACAGGAAGCTAATGTGGACTAAATGCAAGTGCTCAGTAAAGTGATCACCTGATCTGCACTTGGTTTCTCCTATTAGAGTAGACCACATTGTGAACACTGAATGCTGTACACTAGAACAGAAGAAGTACAAGTGAATCCCTGCTTCACTTCTATATGCACTGCTAAATGGTTGGACAGAAGCAAAAGAACTCCTACATGTGGGGGTTACAAATGCTGTGGTTGCATCACATGTAAGAAAATGTATATACCCAAAATTTGGATAGAAGCCATTTCTGACTATTCACTGGTAAATAAATGAATTCAGAAAATCATAGAATAATCCCAGGCAGAAAGAGTCCATTTGGTTCATTGAGTTGGTCATTTTCCTTTATTAGAATAATGTGTGAAGGGATCATTTACTGTATAATAATGATGTGTTCCACAATTCACAGAGGTTGGCCAGTAGAATAGCAGCAGAATCTCAGCCCAGGGAGAAGCACTGATGAATATTACATACATTTTGTCCTCAGGAATCTCTCTAGTAATGTTATTTCTCCATAACCTGTCAGGGTGTATTTGATCTGTTTTAATTTTTTTGTTATCTTCAGCCAGTTAGGAACTCCCATTGTACTTGCCAAGGTTCCCACTTGCTTAAGGACAGCGCTGACCCTTATTATATTGTTCAAATATCCATTTTTTTGCTTTAGGTTTGCTGAAAACTGGTTTTGTGGAGGAGGAATTACTAATGGGCACATGAATGGGAAGTTACACTTGAAATTGCCTGCCTTCAGGCATTCATTTTACCAATTTCAATTTACACTCCAAGTTCCTGCCAGTCTCATTAACATTCACTAGACAGTAAAAGTAGGCAAAAATCAGCGAAAAACAACTGAGTCATGAGAAAACAAACCCAACTCATACTGTATATTCCTCCTAATATATGAAAATTAAAACTTTAAATCAAGCCATTATTCCTACACATTAGGTGAGGACCGGATTGGAATCCTGCAACTTTTCTGTTTTAAGCTAACATACTGTCTCCACAAAAATGGGTTCAATCGTGCTGAGATACAAGGATTTATGGAGCAGGGCAACTGGGGAGCAGTGTTAGCGTATGGATCCTGAAATGAGCCTGGGTAACCTTGAGATCTAATGCTGGGCAGGCAACCTGATTTTATTGGAATCTGGATGCAAAAAAATTCCAGCACCTCGATGGATAGCTTGAGTTTTGTTACCTCCAGCCATTTTGATTTTTAAATTCATTCTCTTCACATGGATGTTGCTGGCGAGTCCATCATTTGTTACTCTGGGTTCTGAATGGACAACAGATTGGCTTGGTCAATAAAGAGAAGGGAAATTATTCCAGTGTCCTGGCCCTCAATCAACACCACTGAACAGGATTACCTGACTTGTTTCTCATTGCTTTCTGTGGGAGCTTGCTGTGCACTTCTTTACTTCTGTTAGAATTTCATACCACTTAATAGGAAATAAACTGCCTTAGGTTCCGTCATGAGACACCCTATGTAAATGCAAATCATTCCTCTTATTTCCAGACTATTTTTGGACAATTAAACTTAAATTTTAAGCAGCCATATTAGGATTAGCGTTTACACAATCTGGGCTATTAATCTAAACCTGTGGAAAATTAATTTCAAAACCTGCTTGATATCATTCTGTATAGATTTTGCAATAACTATGAAAGATTATTCAAAATAGAATGTTGGTTGTCAAAAATACTGGTTCTTAGATTGCTTTAATGGACATATTAGGGTTGATGTGGGTGGAAATTCATTAATAACTAGTAATGTGATTGAATATCCTCTCATGCTGATGCTACTGCAAATATCATATAAAATGATTTAATTAAACTCTATGTTCAATCAAAACCATCTTTTCTTTAACTGAAAATCAATCTAATAATCTACATTGTGGCTCTCATTATTTATTAATTTCCTCCTCTGCAAACTGCTGTCAATAATGACATTTGGGGTAATTTCTTTAAGACAGACTTCTGCGGTTTAACAAATGTTGGGTGATGGAATGATTCATTATTCTCTCCAGCAATTCGTTTCAGACCCAATTTTGAAAGATCACATTGGATGACCTCATCTGCTTCTATGTGAATCCATAACAGTTCCACATTTTCTTCGGTACTCAACCAATTCATCATTTATTTAAACTGTTAAGATGGATATTAAAGCTAGATGTTAGACAATAGTCCCCCAGGGTCTATGTTTGAAAAGTTGAACAAACGTAGGGAGATAAATTTGATAGCCCTCAAAAACAGACATGGGGATTGTTATGTGCGATTAACCTGCACCCATTGATTGCAATACAGGCAGAAATCCAACTTCACGCTGTCTGGTCATCCTGATGCTTTCAGCATCCAGCAAGTATTTTCCGTGCCGTTATGCATCAGCAAGGGGTCAAAATTAAGAGGGACTAGCTGGACTTATAACTAGCCTCCTTCTCTCAGAAATGGCTGTATCTCTTAAAGCTGAACTCACTTCTTAAAGCTAGCCCATGTCTCTTGACCTAAGCTGCACCTCTTAAAGGGGACGCGCATTGTGTCCAGGGAAGGTGCCGGCTGTCAAGTACAAAGTGAATCATTGGACAGAGTCATAGAATCATAGAGTCATACAGCACAGAAACAGGCCCTTCGTCCCAACTGGTTCATGCCAACCAAGATGTTCACCTGAGCAAGTCCCATTTGTCCGTGTTTGGCCCATAACCTTCTAAACCTTTCCTATCCATGTACCTGTCCTACTGTCTTTTAAAAGTTGTTGTTGTACCTGCCTCAACCACTTCACAATGGGAAACACTGATGAATGTTACAACACTACATGGGGTGGGCTCATAGATCTCTGGAGACGGCATTGGAGACCTTGGCGGAGAAGGTCCCCTACGGGGCACTAGTGAGGCCTCATTTGGAATACTGTGTGCAGTTTTGGGCCCCATATCTTAGGAAGGATGTGCTGATGTTGGAGGGGGTTCAGAGGAGATTTACAAGGATGATTCCCAGAATGAAAGGGCTTACATATGATGAGCGTTTGTTGGCTCTTGGACTGTACTCACTGGAGTACAGAAGAATGAGAGGGGACCTCATAGAAACATTTAGAATGTTGAAAGGACTGGACAGAGTAGATGTGGCCAAGCTGTTTCCCTTGGTGGGTGAGTCCAGGACCAGAGGGCACAATCTTAGAATTTGAGGGCACAGGTTTAAAACAGAGTTGAGGAGAAATTTCTTTAGCCAGAGGGTAGTGAATTTATGAAATTCTTTGCCACGTACAGCAGTGGAGGCCCGATCATTGGAGACGTTTAATTTTTTAAAAAATTTTATTTACAGCGTGGTAACAGGCCCTTCCGGCCCAACGAGTCCGCGCCACCCATTTTAAACCCAAATTAACCTACCCGTACGTCTTTTGGAATATGGGAGGAAACCGGAGCACCCGGAGCAAACCCACGCAGACACGGGAGAACGTACAAACTCCTTACAGACAGCGATGGGAATCGAACCCTGATCACTGGCGCCGTAATAGCATCGCACTAACTGCTACGCTACCATATAGTTATCTAATTAGTGAAGGTATCAAGGGATATGGGGATAAGGCCGGAAATTGGGGCTAGAAAGGAATAGTTTTTTTTTCTCATGGACATTTCCCCCATTTCTCTTTTTTTCTTTAACCCTTTCTTTTCTTTGGAGCAGACTTGATGGGCCAAATGGCCTACTTCTGCTCCCTTGTCTTGTGATCTTGTGAGAAGTTGCAAAGTAGGAGGAATGACGTGTATCCCACAAGATGCCAGGAGGCCCTCCAAACACCAGGTCAGAAGCCAATGAGAACAGCCTACTGTGGTGGGCAATGTCATGCATCAAGCTGCAATGCCTTCGATAGTCTGATGCAAGCAGTTCAACGTCCTCACTTGAACAACTGAGGTCAGTGAATGCAAATCCCATCAGCTGCTTCACCATTCTCAGGCTTTGCACAAAACCTCATATCTCATTACCCACCACCGGTAATATCTATTCATCAGGATCCATTGCCTCACCATCCATAGCTTCACCTCACCTTCACATACTTAGCCTTGCCCAACCAATCACTGCGCCATAACGGTAGTCTTGTCTATTTACAATTTCAGATACTGAAGACAACCAAGAGAACAGCAAACAAGAAGACCCACCAACAAACTTCCAACTCAGATGCTGGAACTGTCCTGGTAGGAGCTACATAGGGTGACTCTGGACAACATGGCCTATGGCTAAGCATAGCTCAGGTGCCATCTTGTCCCAGTGAGAGGTCATGGACAGGTTTTGCTGCGGTGGATTCAGGTTAGGGCTTTGATGGGGTGGGCTACAGAAGGCAACTAATGGGGTTGAAAAATGAAATGCTCGGTGCAGTGAGAAGCCTCCAGAATTCTACAGTTTAATGTCAAAGTATAAGGCACCAATGTGGCAAAGTGACTGGTATAGAGTTTGGAGCCCATCCTTTCTGGAATGGAGAGGAGCTCCACAATATTTTCCCTCATATAGACCCAAACATCTGATGCCAATATCACAGCATCCACCACAGCACAAGTGGATGCCACCCAATGTTTTACTGCTGCAGGGGAAGTCAAGTATGGCACCCATGCTGCCATTCAAAGGTACCTTGCTGCCATAGAAGCTCCAGCATTCAGCAGGTCCAGTAATGTTTCACACCAGCCAACCTGTTGGTCTGACAGCATTTACTTGGATTTTTGCAGCACCACCCTGGAGGAATGGATGTGGCTCCATGACAGGGCAGTGGTACCGTGGAGCATCAGAGACTCGGTGGATTGGCTGTGGCTTTAGGGAATGGCAGTGGCTCAGTGCTGAAATGTACGGGTAATGATCTGTATCGAATTACAAGTTATTGAAAAGGACAGGGACCAAATGGAGCAAATTTTGTTTCACTTTGCCAACGTTAGACCATTAACATGCAAATTCGGAGCAGGAGTAGGCTACTCAACTCCTTGACCCTGTACTGCCATTTGCTAAGATCATAGTTGATTTGATTATAATCTCAACCCCCCCCCCCCCCCGTTCCTGTCTCCCCTTGGTAATGTTACATCCCCTTGCTTATGAAGGATTTTGCCATCAAAGTATTCAAAGTCTCTGCTTCTACCATCTATAAAAAAATAGCCTCAATCTCTGTCTTAAATGGACAACCCCTTATTTATAAACTGTGACCCTTTGTTCTAGATTATCCCACAAAAGGAAACATCCTTTCCACATCCATTCTGTTCAGACCCCCCCCAGAATCCTACATGTTTTAATCCTGTCCTGTTTCACTGTTTTATTTTCCAGCAGATATAAATGATGGAAGTATTAGATGTTAAGGACACATCACTCGTAATGAGCTCTGCTCATTTACCTGCTTAAATTTGGGTAAATTTAACCTTCAATTTCTAGCCGAGCCATGGTTAGATGGAACGTATGTTCTGTCTATAATATCTTCTTGAATAAGTAATAGGGTAATATGTTCCAGTGAATTGCAGTACATTAGAAAGGTTCCTACACTTGAGGGTTGCAATATTCTACTTAAATTTTAGAAAGGTAAAGACCCACTGAACTACAACAGATGAATATTAAATATTGATTATGTTTACAGAAAGCAGTACAACTTTTAAGTCTGAAATCATGAAAGTGGCAAAATATCCAAGGACTAAGGATGGAAAGGTTGCTCATCCAATGAGGTAATTCAATGAATCACTGGTGGAAAAAGTCTCCAGGCAAAAACTGCTCCAATCTGACAGAGCCAGAGTTACTGGAGAAGAGGAGGTGGCTCCTGACAAGCCAATAAACACCTGACATATCTCGGGAGGATCATTCATTTTGACTGCAGCATTATTATCTCATTTCCATCATCTGATTGCTGCCCTAAATAACCATTTGGTTACAGGTTGTGCTCACGGCTGTTGACCTAATGTTCAGCAAAAGAATTATTCATGTGAGAATGAAACACTGGCTTGTGATGAGACAGTGGTTAAAGAGATGGAGGTGCACAATTAGTCTTGATGTATGCTCAACTTGAGTGCAGAGCACTTGATTCCTTGAGGAATTTTAAGGCACCTTCTGCTATAATGAAGGTTAACACTAAGACACAACAAGACAACACAGGACAAACCGCTGAAGATTTCTAACGTCCCTGCTGTATGATTTTGCCCCTGGAGTGATTTTTATTCAAATATTGATTTTTTTTATTTGTTAATATCCTGTAAACAAGTGTTATTGTTAAATTGTGTTATTTAAGCTGTAAATAGTTAAATAGAACATTGCAATTTTATCAACATATTGCTCAAGGTGGACCCCAGTAACACTGGGGTATTAAAATGCTCTATAGCTGATACAGTAGCATTATTATCTCATATAATAGTGGGATGATCTGTGTCACAGCTGATATGCTGGCACACAATAATACTATTGAGTACCAACAACTGATATTAAGTACTGTACCCAGAGTGTATTACAGGTGATACTGTCTGTACTCAAGCTGTACTTCTGCTGATAGTGTCTGCACTCAGGCTGCATCAGAAAGTATCTCAAACATTGTTTAGTGAATATTTCACAATTGTGAGAAAATTTCTGATCTTGATATAACTGAACATCTTCTCATAAATACTTCAGTCAACTGCAGACTACAGTCGGTGATACTTATGTTTAGTTAAGCACATCGTTTAGGATAGTGAAGACCAGGCTGGGTGAAGGTAACTATCTGGGGTCTCTCCCTTTGGTGTTGAGTAATTCCCACGTTGGAGAAATCCGAATGTGACCTTCAGCTGCAGTGCAAAATTCATAAAGGGCAGGAAGCAAGATTGTTGTGTGCCTGATAACATTTTTATTTTTATACTGTCTTTTAGATACCATGATAAAAATTGAAATGCACTTTAATGTACATATAACAATTAATGCAGTACAAAGTACATGTATTCCAGAGCCTGATTTTAGATAGAGTCATCACAGTGAAGGCAAACGCATTTCATTTTGAAAATTCTCAGCAAGAAGCTCATTTGGTGCTTTTATAAAACATTTATACAAATAAAAACTGGCAAACATCACTTGGCCACACAGGTCACCTACTGGCACTGGCGAGGACTTGTGCTCAGCCCACAAGACCATTTTATAGAATAAGTACAAATCATTATACATGCACAAACTGCAAATATTGATGCCCAATATACGGTGAACATATCTTAAAAAAACTTCACATTAAAAGGTTATTCTGATATGCTTACAATATTAAGTTTAAGGCAGCATTGATCTACACGGGCCACTCCACCACCTCAGCATGTATTCAGATAGCAAATATATACATATAAACAGAATCCTCACCTACATAAGTATCATAACATGGGCAGAACTGTAAAACACATAGACCAATTACTCTGATACATACATGCATATTTTTATTACTGCTAGTAGCATGCACCAATATTTGATGTAACTTCACACTGTACAGTACATACAGAATATAACAACTGGATACACTGACCACTGTAAAACTTTTGCCTTTATATCACTTTAGCTGAGCTGTCAAGGGCAATATATAGCTGAGAGTCAAAATAACATGTGCCACAACGATAATGGCTTTAGTGCAAGTAAAATGGCAGTGATTGTATGGGAGCTTTCTCCTCTATCACCCCATGTGATTTTTCTCACCCCCACCCCTGACATGGGTTGAAGTCTGCATGGGCGCAAGCATTGCTACATCACTATGCATAACAAACACTAGCAATAACTGAAGCTTGGTTCTCAGCATTCAAGCTTGAGTTCAAAATAATTAAGAAGATTACACACCCGTCCCTAAGGCGTTTACAAGCAGGAGGTTCCTGTTTTTCTAGCTGCTCTGTGTTTCCATGATCCTTAACACAAATTGATTTGGTAGAAAATGAGTTCATACAAGGTTTGCTGGGTGTGGAAGTAAATAACTGGGGTAACTCACAGTGGCCAGCCTTAGCTTCACCGTTTCCAATGCTGCATTAACCAATTATCTTGGACTAAAATGAGCACAGTGGACACTTGCAAAATGTGGCAGGTGAATGCTAGCTGCAAATTAAAGATTTTTCAAGAACTGCAATATAGGTGAGGCTTAATACCCCAAAAAAATCTAAATCACACCTTTCCCAATGCCGTAGCAGTTCTTAAATTTATTCGTAATTTTGACAAAAATTGACAAGCTTGTTGGAGATTTACCAGTTTTACTTCAGTGAATATATTCGATTCATAGCAAGTGCCACTGACCTAGCAGCTTCCTATGCACAACCTAACTCTTCTGGAGGCTTATTTATGGTAGTGTTGCCAATAAATAGTCCTAATCCCAGAAGATGCTGTAAACATTATTTAGCGGTGGACTAAATTAGCATCATACTTTAAATATCTGCCTCCATTAGCGGTTGTGCTGGATTAATTGTACTGTAAGGAGGTGGTCAAGGAAAATTACATTAAAATGTTGTGTTGTAAATCCATTCAATTCAATATTAAACACCACAGGTGTATTTGACTCATACTGACAGCCGTGCTACGTAAGGCACTGGATGTTTGGGGTAATGCCATCAATCACCTTTTGAATAATCAAATCAGAACTTAGAAACTGGTCTGGATGGGGTCTGGGGGTGTTGGCAAGTGGAATGTTATGAAGGGGAGGCAATCCAATCATTTCTAATTCACCTTTAAACTTAAACAAAATCTTTATCCATGCAACTGGGGGAACTATTACTGTTGAAACTTCTGGTGCTCAATGAATTATTTCATCACACCTACAATGTGATTTAGTTCTGATGGCACAAACATGTGTTGGAGATAAATTCAAAGAGCTGATTGTTTACCTTGGCCACCCCTCCTCCCCAACGTCCCCCTGCCCACGTTTCAGCATCCAATGACTTCTGAGTTTTGAATGAAATGTTTTATATTCCTGCAAACTTCCAAGAACAACTTTAAGCCCCTTGGCTTCAAATGTTTACAAAATAACTTCTTTCTTAACTCCACCTATTTGTAGGTACGATAGGCTCAGAAAATTCCTGCATTGTAACTGGTCTTTATGTCTGGACAAAGTGGTTAATTTAAACATTAACAGCTGCAAAGCAACTGATCCTCTGGTGACGTTGCTAGCTATCAGATATTTTGCAGTCATGAACACTTATACACAAACTCCCATGATTTTTGCCTTTAAGATTGTTAATAAATAATGCTGCTCAACAAATAAAAATGCTCCCTATTCCATGGCTACATGTACAATAAATACCTCTCTTACGGTGAAAGATGGATATCTAGATAGTTACCAAAAATTATGTATTCATTTTATCAATCATCAGTTTATATGTATAGGGGAAGACTATAATAAAATGCAGATGGTTTTGCATGCACACCGACCGTTAAGATACACTCATTTGGTGACATGATCTTTAAAATCACTGCAAAAGCTTCCTAAGCATCTCATTCATGGAATTTTTCTTCCCAGTTTGTAACAAGTGAGAAGCAGCAGAAGCAATATAAATGGCATTAAGGTCAAAAGCCTAACCTGATGCCTTACATTAATATTATGGTTTTTACTAAAATGAAACTGGCCAGCCTTTTTACCTGACGGAATAATAATTATTTCCATACTCAGTGACCTATGATGCACCCTGAATACTATGACCAAGAGGATTTCAGGTTGATGCAGCTCAGAAGTTTGATCAATCCACAAGGAAAGTAGACTTAATAATAAATCAGCAGAACGGGTTTAAATAATATATAAATCATTACAAAGAAAAAAACCAGATGATCACATTTGCTCCACAGCATCTGTGACTCTCAGACATCACTTAACTGCAATAATAGCCTCCTGACAACAAAAAAATGAAGATTTACAGCTCAGACTGAAGCAGCAACTCTAGCTAGAAACAAAATAATACTGCCCTGCGCAGCAGTTCCGCTGAACTAGCTTACGGCAGTACAGGGATGCGTTAAGCTGATGCTCGGGTCTGTGGAGCAGGCCCATCTTGACACACACTTGATTGCATTGAATCACTTTGCAAACATTTATTGTTGTTAACTTCCCATGGTACAATTACATGTTAACAAAACACCTTCTCCAATGAGCAGGCAGGCAGGGTTAAGAATGCAGTCACTGCTCATGCACTTCAAGGTGCTTTCCCTCAGCTTCCTTACACCAATAACAGATGACATCCCCTTCCTTGTTTTAAACAGCAACTTTCCCCAAAGTTGCCTTAGATATGATTTATTTGTGATAATGGTGCAGCTCCTCCCCCAACAAGTGTCATTCACAGGCCTCTGTGTGTACGTATTTCAATTGGCCAAGAGGTGAATTGTATAATTTAGTCTCATTTAGATCCACAGTACATCTGGACCCATCTGTGGCATGCTGCACATAGAGCACAAACTGATATGTCTCATGTCTGGTGGCAATAAATGACTCAGGGAATGGACATCTCATTGGCCTGCTCTTTCTCTCTGCTTTCAAAAACTTGATGAGCACGTTCAAGGTCGTGTACGACATCCAGAAGCTTGGCTGCTGCTGCCATCCGTTGATCATGGAAGGAGCCACTCTTCTCCACGCCTGCTGTTTGTGACAGGTTTTGGTTTGTTAGTTGCGAGTTTCTGAAGCAACCCAACTAAACACTCCCTCCTGATGTAAAGATAATTTTATGGTGTTGATGGTAATAAGCATTTTTATAACTTTGAATTTTAAACCATGGAATATTCCAGATTTTTGATTAATGGAGCACAGGACTAGCTCCGCTATGAAGCTGGGCCAGATCGAGACTGCTGTTGCCTTTTCTGTTTGTTCCTGGGCTTTATCAAGAAAGAAACTTTTACAGTACTGAGTTGTTTTTTGCACGTAACTTTTTGTTTAGGAACACTTCCTTTGGAACCTGTAGTAAGTGGATTTTTAAAGAAATGCTCTAACTATTTCATTGTGCGTTATAAATTCTTTCAAAAGATACTATGGATAATTTTGCCATGTGTGGCTCCCAGACCACCCTTCTCCCTATGTTTATTTTCACAATTCTCAGTCATCCGCTCCCTACCCCCCCAACCCACCAAACTATTCCCCCACCGCCCCCGTTGCCCTGATCACATTGTCTGGCTGTAGGGCACTACCCCTGAGCAATGACTATCGGAAATGCAGTTCAGGGATGGGCAGAGAGAGATGGCTGGGCTTTTCCTACTGCCTTTGCTGTTTGTTAACAACTTTGATCAGAACAAGTTGTGATGGATTTTCACTTTCCAGGCCCCGAAAAGGCTTATTGCTAACTTCTGCTTTTTAGCTCAGCAGCGTGACCTGTCCAAAGGTCAAGAAGTGGTTGCTCATTAAGCTAAAATCCCTCTTGCAAGAACAGCAGAAATTATCCAAGGCTCAAGATGCTTGTTGTCTGCTAAGTTAAACTTCTAACCAATATTCCCTGCTCAGCCCCTTAACATTAACAAGAGAACGATGGGGTCCAGTTTACTTCATTAAACCCTCCAGTCACCTGGTTTGGAAATGTGGTTGAAAAAACATCACAGGCCAATGATGTCAACTCAGTGAAAAAGCAGCACAATGTTACAAAGCAGTCAGGGTAGGTGGGGGGGGAATGACAGAGAGAAGGAGTTACAGAAAGAAGACCTAGAATTCATTCCTCAGCCTTTGGTTTTTGTGACGGACGACTTGTTTGTCTGCTACTTCTTGGTATGACTTTTTAGCTTGTAAGACTTGTACTTGTGTTTGGAAATCCTTTGTAAGTTACAAGTCGTTGTTAAGAATTACTTATTGGAATTAAATGTGTCTCACTTAAAATAAAATAAACTGTGTTTAAACTGCTTTGTTAGCTGGAAGTATCTTCTCCTTGGTTGGGAGGAGGAATGCATCGCTCGAAATAGTGATTATTAACAGCTAGACCTTTCTGTAGAGACTAAAGTAGTGAAGTAACCTGGTCCTTGAAGTGCAGGTTGGTACAGTATAATCTCCCTATAGTGAGGGTACTCGTAGATACCTATGCCAGATAGAACTTAAGGTCTTGACTTAAGTTAAGAGCTCTCGGATGGTACACTCAATATCACCACAAAGTCAAACTCCATCAGCGAGACAGTTCTGGTATTGAGCCTACTGCCAAATGGCTGAAGGTGAACCCCATAACTTGATGGGAAATTGGATGTTCAGCTTCTCATAGAAGTCCCCAAGTTAACTATAAATTTTTTTACATGTACTATGCAAGAGTTGCTGGGATTTAATTGCAATAATGGGTTGACCCAGGGACTAACTTCTAGTTCACTTCACCATTTTTCCTTTTGTTCCATCTGTTTAAAGTAGCAATAGAATCATTTATCAGTTCTGAGAATGTATTTAAATTTTTTTAAAACAAAAGGAGATACTATGGACAGATTTAAAGGCACCTGCTTGATATTAAAGGATGGTTGTAAACCACTCCTTTGAGAGTTATGATATCATCAGGGCACTCTGCAGAATTAGTCTTAACTTCAGTGTATGCTGCTATATAAAGCCGTGATCAGACCACAGCTAAACTACTGTGAGCAATTCTGAGCACCACACCACAGTAATTGGCCCAAGAGGATGTGCAGTGCAGGTGTAACAGAGTCTGAATTCCAAGTTAGCAATTAAGAGGAGAGTTCACCAAATATAGGAATGTAGTCCCTGGAATTTAAGGTTAAGAATGATTTGATTGAAGATACGAAGGGGAAATGATTAGCAAGCAGAAGTTTGTAAGAAATTTGGAACTCTTGTCCGCAAATGGTAGTCAATTGTTAATTAATAGATTTTTGTTACTAAAATTATTAAGGGACATGGGGAAAAGGCAGTTCTAAGGAGTTGGGTCACAGGACAGTCATGATCTCACAGAATGGCAGAACAGGCTCCGGTTCCTGAGCTGTACGCTACTTGTAAGATATGCAGCTTTCAGTCAACATTATTATTAAAAAAAATTTTCTACAGTATAATTCTCTACAATGAAAACAGTGCTACTCAAACATTTACTAAATATAGGACTTATAATGCTTAATAATTCTAGAAAGCAAACACTTGTTTCTTGAATAAATATGTTTCCATTGTGTAAAAGTTTGTTCACCTTCTTTAATTCCATCACTGTCCATTCTGTCCCCTTGCTCCTTCACTGTGCCTGTGTCTAAAGATTCAAGGTATTTCTTTCTAAAAACAGAAAACAAAGTTAGTAAAGTCTTCTAGTTTGAGTGTATAATTATTTTTGTTAAAGAGTAAATGTATTATTATTTCAGTTTAATTTGAAATCATTTCCAAATGACATTGACTATCATCTGTCACAACTCATAAATTTATAATTATTCTCAATTCCTGTTTGTTAGAACCTTCAGGGAGGAAAAAGCACCAGACAAAATAAATGCTATTTTAATCAATGGAGATAGAACCAGATACCCAGCCGTTTATAGCTTGTGGAAACAATCTGGTTTTATTTTTAACATGTTATGTTATTTTTGAAATGCAAGAACATACTTCAACATGCATCTGTCAATATAATGTAGGATTTGCCATTTTTTGACAGAGATTGCAACACCTTACCTTTAAACCTTTCAGTTCCACTAACTGTTAAGCATTGCAATTAATACGAAGTTTTGTACTTTTTTGCTAGTTGAACTTTTTGTTTAATATATCAGTTTTTTCTAATATTGTGAATGGATATTAACTTTGAGGGAGGAAATTTACAAGTAATTAACTTAACAGTCACATTTGTTATAGATAAGTCATTGAAAACTTCACGCTTCAACTTACTGCTTAATTTGCAATGATGGTAAATTGTCGCCCCCTAGTGGAATAACTTATGGTTTCAATATCCTGATATTTTTAGGTACTTCTTGATTTCAGTTTGATTGAGCGATTGATTTTATCAAGACTGAGTTGTTAAAGATGGTGGTAATGTTATGATACATTATTTTATAATATTACATTGTTCAGCTGAAAAGGAAATTATTAAACTGTTGCATGTATCTGTCCAGTTGTTGTGGCAGAGTGTTGCCCATTTCTTTTTTCATTTAGGTAAATCTATTACTATAATTTAACTCTTCTGATAACTAGGCCAGTTATATATTCATTCTTACCATGGACATAAATATTGTGAAAAATGGATATGCACTTAACTACAAAGTCCTATACTATGCCACTACCAAAATTAAAACAGAAAGCTTTTCATTATTTGCTGTGTTCATTCTCAACAACTGCATTTTTCTTTCGTAGTTTTATATCATTTAGCATTTTTGTTATATATTGAAATTTGCTTTGAGTTTTAAGAGTTAGAAGCATTCCTAAAGAGTCTGTAAGCTCTTGTATGCAACTGGGATAGAGAAGGGTTGACAGATATACATGTGAATGGGTTGTACTTCAGCACATTCACTATCTCAGAGGGTTGCTAGAGGTAAATACATTTTTGACAGATCGAGGAAAGGAGGGCTATGGGGAACTGGCACAGAAGGAGGAGTTGAGGCCTGGGGTAGATCAGTATTGGGGCAAGCTTGAGGGGCCTGGTGGCCTACTCCTTTTTTTTGTGTGTGTGTGTGTGTGTGTGTGTGTGTGTGTGTGTGTGTGTGTGTGTGTGTGTGTGTGTGTGTGTGTGTGTGTGTGTGTATTGGTTTATTATTGTCACTTGTACCGAGGTACAGTGAAAAGCTTGTCTTACAAACCAATCGTACAAGTCAATTCATTACACAGTGCTGTTACATTGAGTCAGTACAGAGTGCATTGATGTAGTACAGGTAAAAACAATAACAGTACAGAGTAAAGTGTCACAGCTACATAGAAAGTGCAGTGCAATAAGGTGTGAGGTCACAACAAGGTAGATCGTAAAGTCATAGTCCATCTCATTGTATAAGGGAACTGTCCAATAGTCTTATCACAGTGGGGCAGAAGCTGTCCTTAAGTCTAGTGGTACGTGCCTTCAAGCTCCTGTATCTTCTACCCGATAGAAGAGGATAGAAGATAGAATGTCCCAGGTGGGTGGGGTCTTTGATTATGCTGGCTGCTACACCAAGGCAGCGAGAGGTAAAGACAGAGTCCAAGGAGGGGAGGCTGGTGTCTGTAATGCGCTGGGCTGTGCCCACAACTCTCTGCAGTTTCTTGTGGTCCTGGGCAGAGCAGTTGCCATACCAAGCCGTGATACATCCAGATAGGATGCTTTCTATGGTGCATCAGTAAAAGTTGGTGAGAGTCAAAGGGGACAAACCAAATTTCTTTAGCCTCCTGAGGAAGTAGAGGTGCTGGTGAGCTTTCTTGGCTGTGGCTTCTACGTGATTTGACCAGGACAGGCTGTTGGTGATGTTCACTCCCAGGAATTTGAAGCTCTCAACCCTCTCGACCTCAGCACCATTGATGTAGACAGGTGCATGTACACCACCCCCTTTCCTGAAGTCAATGACCAGCTCTTTGTGTGTGTGTGTGTGTGTGTGTGTGTGTGTGTTGTTTGACTGGGATAGCCAGTCAATAGAGGTCTTACTCAGGACACTGCAGGCCTTCCAACTTTTAAACCACTGATTACCAGCATTTCATTGGGCCAAGATGACTCTGTGTGACTCTAGTAAGATCAGTGGGACATTGGCGGGCTCCCAGGGAACATCTATTGTTCAGGTGTAAGGGCAGTTAAGGGTCAGATTGGATCTAGTCACCTTCTTGGAGAACGGTGTCATCGTGATATTCAATGGGGGGTAATAGAAGCACCCAGGGACCATGTTAATGGTATGGCATTAAGGATGCTATCGATAATTCCCACTGTGCATATAGTAGGGGAGGTTATGGGATGGTTGTTATGCAATATCCAGACATGAGGTCACTATAGGTTACTTGAGCCAGCAACTTGTGGTTGGAGTTGGTCTAAACCAGTTCCAGGCAGCATTGTCTGCCCAACCCTGCAGCGATCCCATTATCTCCCCTACTACAGTGTGGCATTCGTTAACCAGGCTGGTGAGCACTATCCCACTGTTTGAACGACAAGCGATTAAAGTAGCTGTTGTTTCTGTTAACACTTGTTAAAAGTAAAGACTACAGCTACCTCACTCTGTAGCTCCAGAGCTTGGCCATCTAAATGGGATGCACTGGGTAGATGCCAAAAGTGATGGACAGAAGTATATTGGACAGCATTCTGCAGGGGAAGTGCCAAGAGTTTTGCATGCAACTATTCCTGTTTCTCCATGTAAGTGTGTGAAGCCCAGACTTGCCGGCCACTCATTTCCAACAGTTTCCCAACAGCACCCCCATGGTGGACTCCTCATGTAGTTCAGTGATGGAGCACAGTCTCCTGCTTTATCTTGGAACATGTTCACTGAGCCTCACTGTAAACCCAACACAAAACCCGAACATTTGTTTCCTTAAATGGAGACGAAGAAAGGGAAACATCATATGACCTACATATGTACATATGCATATGACAATAAACTTGACTTTGATATGTTTAGTTTAATTATGTATGGTCAAGTTATTAATTTTGAATTATTCAGGAATTATTTGATGCTTGAGCTTTTGCTCAATATTTTAAAAAATAAGTTGTTTTTAGTGTTGTTAATAGTTTCTGAATGTCAAAAGACATTCAGAAACATTTAATATTTTTTGATACATTTGACAGTCAATTAAACCAGAGAATGTGGTTTACCTGGCTGACAAAGTTTTTCACCTCTTTCAAAAGCATCGCTTACTCCAGCCTCCCCAAATGATGGCCCAGCCACTGAACTAGGCTTAAACACCAGGCAATGGCAATCTTGAGAGTTCAAAACCATGGGAGATCTGGAAGAGACTAGTTAGTGTCCACTACATTGGTCTGCAATGAGCATGGATGGTTTGTTGCTGGCAGCAAGTTGTGTTCTGGTTTGAAAGGAAATAAAACTACATCTTTATATTGTTACATGGGTCTGATCTGCCCACTTGTTGTGGGGAAATAATAACAATTTCCTTTCTCATCTAAAAGGCAAATCTAATTCTTGCAGTAACTAACCAAGTTTTAAATTAACCCACATTATATATTCATTCTTACTATGAACATAAATATTGTGACAAATGAGCAAACACTTAAATATAAAGCCTTGACTTGCACTAATATTGAAATTTAAAAAGGAAAGTCTTTCAGATTCTCCCCTTCCTGTGACCACGTTAGAGCATTAGGATGATACCCCCATGTAATACTGCAGTGGGGGAGCAACAGTGAGTGTACTGTGTGACTTACTTCAGCTTTTCTCTGCCTTGCAGCAGCTGCTTGTAAACAGTCTGAGTTTCGACGTCAGGGTCGAGGGGGTCACTCCAATCACCGAGAGTTACAGCAGAATGCGTGCGGCTGCATCCCTGCACTGTTAAGCAAATGGAAAGTATTCAACACAGATGGACCATCAAATATTGTAGTCATTCTGTTTGTGTTATGATGTGTTTCCTGATATTGTGGGAAATAGGAACAGCTGCTCCTTGTTAAAAAGCTGTTCAGAGATTTAGTTCAAATACAAAACTTGCTTGAAAGCTACTGCAGGCCATGGAAGGATAATGTGAACACTCAGATGAGATTAGGAAGCATCTTCCAGGCTGTAGTTCCGAAAATAAAGCAGTGTAATAAACCCAAGTTATCTACCTGGAAAAACAGTAGAGATACTGACAAGTTCATGCTTTAGATTCCATAACCATAGTCCAGCAAAGTAACAAAGAGAGTGAGCAGAACCTAAAAAAGGTTGCTCCATTGAAACAGTGATTTAATGATAAAATCACTCGGGTCAACTAACTGGATAATATGCTGAATATTGTTGCATTACCAGTTTTCAAGGGCTAAATTATAATATGGGGTCTGAATAAAGGTTGCCAACCTGAAACATTCAATGGAAATATGTCCTTGCTACACGCACAACATGTGCAACTATTGTAGTATTTACATGTTGTAATCCACTTGCAAAATTCAGTTCCACTGATTTCCCAATTTGTTCATGTGGCCAAGGGTAGATTCCTTTCTGATGACTCTTTCCAGGATTGTCTGTTTATACAAAACTAGACCTTCATGTCATTATCACTCTATGCTTCCTTTATTCCAGTACAGCATATTTAAAACTGCATTTTCAAGCAAATTTGCCACAAAGCCCAATGCACAAACACGACAAATGATCATGGTTGTGATTGTCTTTATCATCTGAACCATGGTGTAATTGAATTGAATGTTTTCACTTGTGTTGATTAAAATATAATCAGATCGCTAGAGTGGCAACTGTAATCACCATGTACAGCAGACTAATTAAAATCTACCTGCAAAATAAATTATATGAAGACATTTAAATCGCAAAAGAAATTCCATTATAAAATCAAATGTTAAGAGTGAAATCAATATCATGTTCAGCTTTTTTGAATGATTATTTCACTTTCTGGTTATCTCAGACTAAATACCCAGTTACCATTCAGGGACGTGTAATCGAACATAAATTGAAGACCCATCATAAAGGAAACTTGAGTGCAAATGTATTACACACATAATTGTAGTTCATCTGAATTTCCTTGCTCCTCTATAGCTGTCTGTCAACCTCTGCACCCCAGTGCATCTTGACTCACATTAATGGTTTCGCACCCAGATTAAAGTGCCATTCATGTCAAATAATAGCTATTATACTGATTCAAAACAGGTGTGTGTTAAGTCAAGATTCTGGACAGAACAGGAAATAAGATACATTTCCAATGAATTACTTCATTGCTTTGAGTATTAAAAATTGAGACTTGCTCTGTGTTTTTATGTTATCAATATATATCTAATTAAAAGTGAGAAACTTTCTAGACTTAATGTTCTGAAGCACTCTGGGGAGAAATTCGTCTTTGGATGCTAGTGCTAAATCCACAGAGCATAATGGCTGCATTGCACTCTAATTCAAAAGTTCATTTCTATTGTTTTTAATACTACATTAGTTTCTTAGTGCTTCTGGCTGAGGCCAAATTTCCAGGCAATGTAGCCAATGTACATGAATGATAGGTGACTCAAAGCTTTAATTTTCAAACATAAAGAAGGAATATACACTGTGAGTCTGGCGCTTTCCTCCAAACCCATTGATTTATGCTGACGTGGGTTTGAAAAACTTAACATATTGGATAATGGTAGGTATAAGGTACTGGAATAATGAAGAGGAGGAAAAGTCAATAAGTCCCTTGGATCAGTAAACCAACATCCTTGGGCTGTAAATGAGTTGACGCTAGAATAATGGATGCAAGAATGGTGATCTGCCAACATTCCTTTCACTCTGCAGCAGCCTCATTGAATTGTAAGGCAACTAATCCGACGCCACTTTTTAGAAAGCATAGAACTGCAGATCAGTTAGACTGAGAACTGTTGTTGGCAAAATCCAAAAGTCCAAAAAAAGCTAAACCCAGCACTGAATTTAAATAAATTTGAACAGTACATGTGACTAATAAAGATATTTCACCTTATCTTAATTGAAAATGTCTAAGAACATCTCATGTCTAAGAACTTCTCATTGGAGAGGAGGATGAGGGGAGACATGTTAGAGGTATACAAGATATTAAGAGGGATAGAATGGACAGCCAGCACCTCTTTCCCAGGGCACCAATGCTCAAAACAAGAGGGCATGGCTTTAAAGTAATGGGTGGGAAGTTCAAGGGAGATGTCAGAGGGAGGATTTTCACCCAGAGAGTGGTTGGTGCATGGAATGTGCTGCCAGGGGTGGTGGTGGAGGCTGATATGTTGGTCAAGTTCAAGAGATTGTTAGATAAGCATATGGAGGAATTTAAGATAGAGGGATATGTGGGAGGAAGGGGTTAGATAGTCTTAGGTGTGGTTTGAAGGGCGGCACAACATGGTGGGCCGAAGGGCCTTTATTGTGCTGTATTGTTCTATGGTTCTAATACTGTTACCTTTCACAGCCATTCTCATTCATTGAATACAATGGAGAAGTCAATCTAAACTGGAGCAGGCTGTTGGAACGGATTCCCCATCAGCAGTGCTGGGGAACCTTCGCAACTTCCTGCTTCCGTGCTGAAGCTGCTGACGAGACCAGTGTCGGTATACAATCGGGAGAACTGCTGCCAATAATGCATAGCAATTTCACGACTTCTGCACAGTGCTAAAATTCCAAAATTGCTGTCACTTACTGTACATAGAAAACGCCAGCAGCTATACAGGTAATCTATTTGTTGTCTGTCCTTAAACCAGTGCACTAACCAATACGTTATCCCAAATTCATTTTATGCTTCATATTTTTTAAGAAGCCTGTGACCTTTTGAAAGTCCACGTACACTAAATCTACAAGTTTCCCATTATCTACCTGCCAGCTACATCCTCATAAAACTCCATTAGATTGTTAAACATGATTTTCCCTTTTGAAAGCCAGGTTGACTCTGCCTGAGCAT
The DNA here is from genome assembly GCF_009764475.1 of Pristis pectinata. Classification (NCBI taxonomy): domain Eukaryota; kingdom Metazoa; phylum Chordata; class Chondrichthyes; order Rhinopristiformes; family Pristidae; genus Pristis; species Pristis pectinata. The sequence goes on along the minus strand of NC_067421.1, from coordinate 26,688,834 downwards.
ATAACGGTTTCCCAAGAGCCTGTTTGCAGACTGCTGCTGTCAGACCAACCAATCGGTCATTCTCTGGTTTCACCTTCCTCCCCTTTTTGCAACATTCCAATCGACTAGCAATGGTCCAGAAACTCAGGAATGCAGGAAGATTGTTAACAATGAATCCACTAACACTCCAACCAGTCCTTTAGAATTCTAGGAATCAAGTTGTTTGTCCAGAGGATTTGTTCACTTTCTCCAGTCATTAGATCTGTGGGTTCCCACTATTTCTTCTACAAATTATTTCCTCTGTAGTAAGGACACATGGAACACATTTGTTTGATAGCTTAGCCACTCCTTTTTTCCTTTCCATTATACTTTTTCCTGCCTTTGCCTCTAACCAATATTTACTTTTGCAACTTGCTTTATTTTTTTCCTTATGGCCTAGAAGGAGTCCATTCGGCCCATCAAATCTGTGCCTCTCAGAGCAATCCCATTCCCCACTCATCTCCCTATAACCTATTCTCTCTCACATAGCCGTTAACAGCCCCCTGATTCTTTTATCACCCACCTCCTACACTTGGGGCAATTTACAGTAGCTGACTAACCTACCAAGCAGCACATCTTTGGAAGGTGAGAAGAAACCTGAGCACCCAAGTGAAACACGCTCAGTCACAGGGAGAACAGACAACGCCAGAGGTTCGGATTGAACTCGGGTTACTGGAGGTGTGCAGCAGCTCTAGGTGCTGTTGCCAAATCGTCACCACAGAAAACAAAAATGAAAAAGGTTTATCCCAACCTGGTGACCCAAAACATATTTTCTAAATTTAATGCAGTTGCACCAGCCTTTCTAATGTATTACAATTTGCAATTTGCATAAGAAATATTTATTCAATTCAATTAACTTAGTGACGAGAAAAATAAGAGAAAATCCTTGAATGCTTTTTGGAATGACTACTCTGACAGGAAAAATTCAACATTGAGAAATATTATGTCACCCAGCAATTAAACTGCAAGAAATTGTTTTGCTAATTGATTTAATAGAATTTTGTCGAAACGGAGGTTACATTTTCACTCAGGTAATTATCTTTCTCCTGAACGAAACTGTCCTCCGATATCTAAGCTCCATTTTGATCGGGGAGATTGTTACTGACATACCGGTCTTATCTGTGTGCAGACAACACGTCCAACGGTTGCTCCTGTAAGAACCTGGATGGAAGGAAGGAAGCATACGTTGATTGTAGATACTGGCTTTCCTGATAGCCGACAGCCACTGATTCAGTTCATTAACATTCTAAAAGAGATAATATGCAAGTCAGCTCTAATTATTAAAAAGATATGGCACTATCCTATTATCCTTATGCCATCAGGTTAGTCATTTAAAAACAACATTTTCTGCTTATGGGGTTTTCACTTACCTTGCTCGTGTCTAAAGAAACCCATCATGCATTGAACAGCAGTTCAGTACCATATTGATACAAAGATTGATTACGTTAATTTGCAATATTAGCATTATATCCCATAATAATGACAAAAAAGACTGTTTATGAGCATCAGTTCTTGGCAAAGTACACTAAGAACATTTCTCAAAAAGGAAATATGTTTTTTACTCTGGATTTTATCCTTTCTCCTCATCATGACTTGCAGGGTTAGAGAAAAGCTCACACTCATAAGATGCCCATTGTTCCCATACTGATCCTTTCCAAGAGCTCTCCAACATTCATCATTCCCTGCACTTCCCCACAGCCTTGACATTTTTTCTTTGTTTAGCATTTCTCTACCATTGGTGAGGACAAGAATCTCAGTCCCTAGCATCACAACCCAGAACTCATGAGGATGTGAGCAAATCGTGTGTGATCAATTGTGAATGAGAAACCAGGGTGCACAAGTAAAACGTTATCATGCCTAATCCAGTAGGATTATTGATCAGAAGCAATTGTATTCCGCTTTGGAGTTTATATTTTACAAACCCACTGCTCTGCAACCCTCCCCCAAAAAAGGCAGGCAAAAATGCACATTGATTAGGTTTATAGAGATAGTTTGCAGCATTTCTCTTACAAGACAATCGATCAGCCATCAACACATAAAGATCTGCAAAGTAATGTTATTATATTTCTAATGAAATGCTAATTTATTTCCATACGCTTCCAAGAATATCACCATTGAAGCTTATAACATAAGAGGTCATCTGGCCATTGTGTCTGGGTCAGTTCTTTGGTTCAATGATCCAAAGCAAATGCCTTCACCTGCACTCTCCACATGGGACTGTGACTCCCTCTGATTCAAATCTTTGTCTACTTTTCCCTTAGAATGCAGAAAGCTCCCTGCCTTAACTGCTCCCTGGGGCAAAACAAACCATGCTTCAATAATTCTCCACATAAGCTTTTCCTCCAGTCATCTCCATGGCAATATTGAAGTGATAGTCTCTTGTCACTGATTCTTCAACCAAAAGAAACAGTCTTACCTTGTTCACACATTAAAACCTATATTAATTTAAAAAATCTTTATTAAATCTCCCTGTTCCAGTGGAAGTACAGCCCAATATCTCAAATCTTGATAAAATGTAGTAGATTTAATTTAATCATCTCTGACATCATGAATATACTCATATGAATATCTTGCCATTGTTATAAATGGAAATTAAATAAAATCCAAGCAATTGCTCCACATTGATACAACACACCATAACCTAATTCAGGAACTTTCTATTATCCTACTATAGAGAAGGATAAGGAACGTTGATCTTACACCAGCATACAATACACATGAAAATAATGATCTACTTTTATATTTATGATGAATAATTGTACAAGTTAAAAACTTTTAACTCACAATTGACAATTAACCTTTCTAAAATTTACACTTAAAACCTCTGTCTAGAGGCTTTCTGTCATTTTTAATTATTGTAGCACCATGTTATAAAAGAAGCAGAACTAATATTTTTAAAAAAGCTCTTGCAATTCAAAGTAACATTTTTACCCATGTGTTTTCTAACTGAAGCACTCAAGAGATCATGAATTCTGAAAATTTAACATTGATTAACCAATTAATTACAACAGGAACCAACCTTTTCTGCTAGAAGTTGATTGCTGGCACATAGTCACTAGAAGTTCATCCAAGTCCCCTCATTGATTATATGGGTAAAGTCACAATGAGTGAGGAGGTACTTGGCAGGTTTCTATGCCATGATGAGTAACCATTTTAAGATGAGTAACTGTCCTTAGATTGGGAAGCAATGGGAGGGCTCCTCATATAAGTTCAGCTTGTTTTTTTCCTTCCTTTTTGTCTCCCTCTGGGAGTGGAGGACACGTCCAGGCTGTCTGCTGGACTTGTCCTCCTGCTCTGCAGTTTGCAACTCCCACATTCTTTGGTCTCTGTGGTCTATGTTCTCACTCTCTAACTGCTCCCATTCACTCATTGACCAGGTAATCTTGTTTGCAGCTTATTCCCATTGTCACCCTGGCTTTACCCTATCAGAGACATCACCTCTCCCACTCTCCCTGCAGCTTTACAAGCTTCCTTTGTCTCCTTTTCAGTTTTATCATAGGGTCTCCGACCTGAAACATCAACTCTGTTTCTCTTCCCACAGATATGGCCTGACCTGCTGAGTATTTCCAGTATTTTCCATTTTCATTCTGTCTGGGAGGGCTCCTATCAGCTTCAGTACACCAGGTTATGGTAGAGGAAAATAATTTAGCCACGTTTTCCAAACCCTGATATTCCCCCTGTGTGCAAATTGGGAGCAAAGCTGAGGACAAGATCAGTCTTGATAGTGATGTTTCTCAAATTTTCAAATATCTCACATTGCATATGATGAATGGCTTTAGGTACAAGCTATTCTTTGAAAGGTGAAAGAGGAAAATGCTGAGAAGGAAGGAGGTCCTGCAACACCAAGCAACATTTTTATATCTCAACTCAAGGACCAATAGTTCAATGAAAATGGGGGTTATTCAAGTCCATCCAGCTCTGTAGCTAAGTGAAAATTCCCCTTCCGTATCCATTCCCCCTTCAGCTCACTGCTGGTTGCCGGGACTCAGTTTCTGGCACTCCCTTCCTAAAACCTTCTATCACTCACTATTCTTCAAGATCTTTCTCAAAATACATTTATCTGATCATGCTTTGGCTACTGAGTCTTCGTTTGGTCAACATCTGTTTTCTTCACAATTCTGTGATCCATGTTCTGGAAGGACAGTGAACCAATAGTAATGTACTCTCCCTGACCAACATCCCCACTACTGAGGCCCTCGTTACTCTGCCAGATATGCTCATAAAGTTTTACAGCACAGAAACAGGCCCTTTGGCCCAACTTGTCCATGCTGACCAAGATACCCCATCCAAGCTAGTCCCATTTGCCAGTGTCGGTCCTATAACCTTCTAAGCCTTTCCAATCCATGTAGCTGTCCAAGTGTCTTTTAAAAGTTGTTATTGTACCTGCCTCAACCACTTCCTCTGGCAGTTCATTCCACATACATACCACCCTTTGAGTAGAAAAGTTGCCCCCCATGTTCCTATTAAATCTTTCCCCTCTCACCTTAAACCTATGCCCTCTAGTTCTTGACTCCCGAACCTTGGGACAAAGACTGAGTGCATTCACTCTGTCTAAGAAGAACTAAATTTTTATGTGTTCGATGCTTATGTTTTCTTTTTATAAATGCAAACTACAGATTAAACTCAGTGGACGACTGCTGGATTGCCAGCTGTTACTGGGGCTCGGGGTAGCACTTTCACAAACCAAACTCCTTAACCATTGAGCCTTGAAATTCCCTGACCTGAAACACAGCCAGCATTTTCTCTATGTAACATACTCCCACTTCATACAATCAATCTTGTGTCACCTTCCACCATTACATCTCATTGAAACCTACCGAATATTGAAAGGCCTGGACAGAGCGGACGTGGAGAGGATGTTTCCAGCAATGGGAGAGTCCAGGACCAGAGGGCACAGCCTCAGAAGAGAAGGACGTTCCTTTAGAACAGAGTTGAGGAGGAATTTCTTCGGCCGGAGGGTGGTGAATCTGTGGAATTCATTGCCGCAGACGGCTGTGGAGGCCAAGTCATTGGGTATATTTAAAGTGGAGGTTGATAGGTTCTTGATGAGTAAGGGCATCAAAGGTTACGGCAAGAAGGCAGGAGAATGGGGTTGAGAGGGAAAAATAAATCAGCCATGATCGAATGGTGGAGCAGACTCGATGGGCCAAATGGCCTAATTCTGCTCCTATGTCTTTTGGCCTTATTACAGACTTGGGGTGCTACATTTATCCATTTATAGTGATGTTTGGCAGATACCGAGAGGAGGGAATGCCAGTGGCTCTAGCCGTGATTTGTAATGTTCGAAAGGAATGTGTCTCTGCTACTCCTGGTGTAAAGTGAACCCAACAGTTGTTTTGTTGTATTTATTACCGAAGGGGAGAGAGCTCTATCCCTGCTGCAACCCTGAAACATGTAACAGATTTCAGTCCCTGGACGTCCCAGGCAGATGTTGGTAAGTTGTCTGAAATCAGCCCAGTCCAAAGCAGGGCTAGCATTTGTCTACAGATCATTTGGGCCTCCCGATGGCTACATGTACCAGTGGTAACAATGGCAAATGTGGCTGTTTCCCACACAGTCATTCCAGATTGCATTCAGTTGTTCAGATAAGCTGCCGGTCTGAGAGATCATCAGACTGGTTCAATGAGTCCTTCAGATCTCCCAGGTTACGATTTACAGGCAGCAACTTCAGTTCAGTCCTGTGTGTGTCCCATCTCTCCACATTCACTTGACATCTCTGAAAACCTCACCACCTTCTCATTGTGTGGAGGGTTGCAGTAATTCTTTCTGCAGGCTTTCCCAACAGGTCTGATTATTTAGCAGAGCTTTCTGCCTTGACCATTCAGATATAACTATATCACTTCTTTTTACTTTTTCTTGTTTCTTAGTGACAGGCCAACATGATAAAGAGAAAAAATAAATCCTCTTTCTGTTGCTTCAGTTCTTTTGGCAAATTACTTGCTGCAAAGTCCCCCTGCGGAGGCAGCTTCATCTGCTCTGGCCACTCCATCCTCCATCCTACAATGCACAGTGTGTTGAAAGGAGCCCAGGTGTGGAGTTTATAGTCACTTGGCTCTGTTCCTACCTTGTGCTGACTTAATAGGTTTAAATGTACCCATTAAGACAGCACATGGTAGGAGTTTATATGTATCTGCTACCATATGAATTCAAAATCAATCTTTTTCAAGCCTTACCATTTACCCTCCTTTTCCCAAAGTGGTCCATCGAGTATTCCTCAAAAAACAAGTTGATGCTCCAAGCAAAACTACATTTAAAGTCAATATCGCTGCATTCTGACACCATGTCATCCTGTTAGTTTGCTCTTTTAATAAAGTATGGCTTATCATGTTCTGTGTGTCCTTGGTGAGTCACCTCAGAAAATAATTTCTGGGCTACCCACAAGTCTGCAGAGTGCTTGTCCTGGCAACACCCTCTAACCTGAAAATGTTTGGAGTATACTGTACATGTGTGGAATCTATAATATTGTTGCACACAATCATTGTTGCCTTAAGCTCTCTGTATGTTGCAAGAATGCATGGTGCTGAATGTTCTGCTGTAGATATGTCTGAAAGAAAGCCAGAGGAAGGATCTTCACTGATGTTGTAAGACTTACTTTTGTTCAACAAAATACCTTTGTTTGTTAGTTTGAATTACCAACTAGTTTCCAGTACCTTAGACAGAGATCGACTCTAACAATTGTTGCATTACCATGAGATGGCACTAGATGGCACATTATCTCTCACAGTGTCCACAGTAGGCTTTACAGACCATGCCTCTAAACTTCAAGATTCTTTCGGCAAAGCAGGGATTAATAAGAGAAAAGAGTCTCAGTATTCTTACCTTGCATTGGATGTACATTATGTGTAGTTGTGCCTCATTGTCCTGTGTAATGATCTGCATCATGTGGAGCTGCTGGAAGGCATTTTCGTCCACTCGCTCAACTGCACAGATACACTGGACTGGGATGGATGACCTCACCTGACACACGTCAGACAGAAAGGAAACACAAGGGGAAGCCTGTGTGAGTTCGAAGATCCCGATTTATCAGCTCATATCTAATTCAGGCTGGGGACTGGCATATTATGAGAAAAGATCCGACTATCAGCTGAAACAGGAAAGAAAATGGTTAATCCAAATTGAAGAAAATAGTTAAATGTGAAGTGCAAATGAACTTAAAGTTGAAAGACTGTATTTGGAAGATCATTGTGTGACAATAGAAGAATTTAAATTATATGTTTGTATTGACTCTGTAGACTGAATGCCGAGTCCACATAAGCTGCAGGAACAATCACTTCCGGCAGTAGGTTACTGAACAACACAGGACAGCGAAATAATAAATTAAGTAACACCACCCACCTTACTGGAACAACAAGTGCCAGTGAATTAATGGCATAGCATTGATTTTATTGAGGCAAACTACGGAGGCATCTCTTGGGTCCTGTCTATCCCACTACTATTTTGGTGGTTTCAGGGTAGAGGCAGCAGGAGTAGAACAGTTCTGCCGGCTGGTGCTATCTAATTAGCTCTGCTCCCTTCATTAGGTCATGCTTTCTGGCTGGATTTCCCTCTGAATCATCTTCAGAAAGAGATGCAGTGATTACAAGACTGAGTCCAGCGCCCTGCCAACTCTCTCACCAGTCAGCACCAATCCTCACTTAGATCACTGGATCTGATAATCTTGCTGCCTCCATGGCAGAACATTTAGAACCACCTGCCAAGGCATCATTATTCAGAGAAAGTCAAGCCAACTCATTGAGTTCGTAGCTCAACACTTTAAACCATCAATCTAACTGACACCAAACAAAAAGCATCTTACATAAATTCCCAGCACAAGTTGAAAGCAGATTATTGATGGCTAAGACCGGTTCACTATGAGCCGTAAACTTTGATATCATTCAATCCAATGAGCAAACAAAAATTAAAATACATTTTTCTTAAAGAAAGCAATCTCATCAGCAGAATCTTAATATTGTTCAGACCAGAAACAAAGTTAATTTAAATATCATTCCAAACTATATGATGCAGACTTGGTTTTCCAAGGTCCATCCATACAGGCAATTGGGCCTCCTTTTGGGAAACAAGTGACTCTTCCAGGGTAATTCGGCTGGAGAATGGGAATGAGAGAGATAGATGGATAGTGACAAAGAAGGACGACAGACAGAGCAGGGAGAAAGAGATCAATAGGAGATGAAGAGAGGGGCAGAGACAAGGAAAGACAGAGTTAAAGATTCAAAGGGTGAGAAGGAGATCAGAGACAGAAAAACAGAGAGTGGCAGTGAGAAAGAGAAGCAGAGTGAGACTGAAAGAGAGAGAAACAGAGAGAAAGAGAGAGAGAGAGAAAGAAAGAAAGAGAGAGAGAGAGAGAGAGAGAGAGCATCCAAGTGCATTTACAGAAAGCGTATTGAACAAAATCCCGAAATTCATCAGAGTCTATTGGAGGTGATCAGGTTTTCAACAGAAGACCCTGTTTCTCCCTTTATGAAGTGGTCTCCACTAACTCCCTGACCACTTTATTAAAGGTAGGATAGCTTTGGCCTTCCCTTTAATATAAATCCAAACTGGCCTTCTTCAGAATTGCTGTTCTGCCTGTAATAAAGTGTAATTCCCTACATATACAAGAAATATGATTCCATCCCTAGTTATTGAATGATAGAACCATCTTGGGAGGAGTCCTGACACCAAGTATCACTGCACAAATGGATGGGATCAGTGACTACAGCAAATTCAAGTAAATAACAAAGTTATGTTACTTAAGATGAAAATTATTGGATGCACACAGTGATAGCATTGTATAGCACCTGGTATAATGTACTCATTAACAGACAGTGGTAGTACGTCTGTGGAGTCATGGGAAACAACATGACAAGAATTGGGTTTTATCTCAGTTGTTTTACTCGATGCTCTCAAATTCCCTTAGGGATTCTGCCAGAATTCACTCCACTTCTCCCATGGAATGTACATATTCCAGTCAAGATTAGTATTTATTTTCCTTGAGTCTAATAGCTTCCCGGGTCAGTTCAGAATTAAGCACATTGTTGTGGGTCAGTATCACATACATGCCGGACTGAGCAAGGACCAGCAGACATTATTTTCCCGGTAAGTAAGTGAATCGGATGGATTTTCATGACAATCTAATAGTTTATTGGTCACCATTACTGATACAATCTTTATAATTCCAGATCTATTTAATTAAATTTCAGTTCTCCAGCTGGCTTGGTGGGATTTGAACTCATGTCTCCAGATCAATAGTTCACATGTCCACATTACTGGTCCTGTAACAAAACCACTATATTACCATACCCAACCAGAAAGAGGCGAGCAAGCAAGTTCCAACAGTCCTTAGCCAACCAAGGACTTGGACTTGAGACGTAATATATAAAATCTCTAGCCAACTCTTGCTAGAGATTTTGTACATTACATAGCCAACCAAGACTGAGGGCAAAGAGAGGATGGGGAGGGATCTGGGGCAGAGATTCCCTATGCTAGGATCACTGGAAGAAGAAGAAGGAAAGGTATGTTGTGAGGATATATATCAGTCATCAGAGAAGTGAGGGTGAACCCCAGTGATGAGGCAGTTAGGGCAGGAAACAACCTGAATGTTTGGAGAGGAAGGAATTGCATTTGTTTTAAAATTTATAGTTTTGTATTCTTTACGTAGAGGTCAGAAAGTGTGGGGAGAATCTGGGCATCACGTTCCCCTGATACTGGGCAAGATTCACCCCATGATGAAAAGGTAGGTGCTGGAGTGACACATTATGGCATGTTCCCTGTTCCTGCTGACCCTGTGAACTCCTGCAAGGTCAGGACTGTCTGGTCTCAGCAGGTATCAGCCCAATGTAACTATTAGGATCACAATGCATTTAAATGCAAACTAAAGAAAACCAATAAAGACAACCCATTCCCTATTAACAACATTTACTTCAGGCAGTGAAATATAATTTATTTGACAGCTGCTGCTTTCCCCCTTATTTCTTTATGTTCACATTGCATCTTGATCATGTTGCTTTCTCTATTTGTTAAAAAAAGGGTATTGTTTAAGCTCAGAACATTTTGCTTAATGTTAATAGTTTTGAAATTACAATTAGAAAATACTTCAAACATTCAAATGACATTCTTCTGTTTGAGATTTCAATGGCACACCAACCCATTTACCATAGATGAATTAATGCTGTGGTTAAACCAGTAGGAGAATGTGCAAGAAATAAAAATAATCCAATGTGTCCATAGTCATGCTCAACAGCAGCTTTGTTCCCCTGGAGGCACTTAGGTTTTATATCATGTACTATAACTTCCTGAGTCATGATTGATGCATTGGAAAAGCTGAACAATCTCATTGAAATGGAAATAAATGCCTCCATGTCGTCAAAAACAACCTAGGCAGACAGCTAGCATGCTCCTGCAAGGTCTGCTGTCACAGCTTTCAGAATCACTGCACTTTGTGTGATGTCCATCTCATTCGAACGAAGTTCCCAATCAATATCCATAGGTATCGAAGCATCACGTTACTGCCATGCATGTAGAATACACAGGAAGAATTCAAACCTACTGTGATTATCAACTGCTGTAATACTTGCTTACTTCTTTAAACTGACAATATCTTATTTTATTTTTAGCTTTCACAGCTTCAAATTGAAGTGTGGTTATAAAACCCAGTGTGCTTTGTATCACTGCAATCTTTTCTGCATAATTAAACAGCAGTAAGCTATGATGCATGAACTAAATTTGGACAGCCCAGCTCAGATTGGTAATTCACTGCAATTGAGAACTAATGTTGAACCATTCCATGGGGACCACTCTGCCCTCCACTTTGTGCCAGAAATCAGATCCAAGTTGTCAAATTTTATCCAGGATTGAATAGTTTAGATCTGTACGCACTAGAAAATTACTATTTATTCAAGAGTTTCTAACACGAGATACAGATTCTCAACCCAGCCCATAGAAGTTTTTGAAACCAACAATCCCAAACATTAAGCTACGAAACCAATAACAAATATGATTGATATGTAAACGCTTGGGATGTAGGATAAGCAAAAGTTGTTGGATAAATCTTTGACCAGAATGGGAGAGTTTTCACATAGCAAATTGGAGATTAAATACTGCAGCCACACATTGAAAATTGAGTTGATTAAATTTGGAAAAAGCAGGAACTCAACATAGCGTAAAGCTGATGGAATTGATAAAGCTCAGTCTGATTCAAAATCAAAACAGCCATGAAACTGAAGTTTAAAAAAAAAGCTAGTTTGGTTCATTTTGTGCAGGTAGTGTTCAAAGTGCACACCACTCTTTCCTTTTGAAGGTTTATTTTTAAGGCAGGTCCAGGCACTGCAAGCTCTAAATGTATGAATCATGTGTTATTGTTACAGCTCTCCCCTCTTACCTGCCAATCTGAAGACTTGGCGTATGACAGGCTTTCACTGCTGAGCCAGAAATAGCGCTTTTTGAAAGTGAAACGAGTGACAAGGTTGACACCCTCAGCCTTTCGTTTGTGCAGGTAACCTTCCTTAATGGTTACTGAAGGATGGAACACCAGGCGTTGGTGCAGGTCAGTAGCTAGGGAAAGACAGGACAGACAGATGAGGTGTGGTGCTCTTTCTGTCCTATTCTGCAGAGACCTCAAAAGAATTCTTAATTTAAGAAACAAAGGCAAGTAATTCCAATGCGCCACACTCTGCTATCATGGGAATGCCTCACAATGCTGCACATTCCCAGACTCCAGATACTTCCAGTGGGCATCAAAGGACAAAAATTCAAATCACTATTGCAAGGTTTTCCCATTGTACAAAAACAGGTGCATGATTCAGACAGAATGCTAAATTAATTTAGATTGAGCAATCCTTTGAACATTGTTAATGAGATTAGACAAAGGTATAAAGGCTCAGTGATTCTGATTTGTTGAGGCAGCCCTCCATTATTCTCACCTGGGGCACTTTTGATCCCGCCTCACCTACTAAACGTCACAGGTTTTTCTGACAGTGTTTGCTTGTTCCCATTGGACACACCTCAAACGTTGATGAGCACACTCTTGCACAAAGGAAAAGTATCTAATTTTGAAACTGTCAGAAAGGAGTAAGAAAGAAGGATGGCAATATTGAAGGTCATTTTAAAGCCTATTAAATTCCACATTTGGGATGCCAGAGTTGGGGAGTCAGCAGCTGATGCAGAGGACAAAAAGGTGTTAAGACCAGCAGGAGCAGAAAACCTGATAGAAAGACTGCAAATGTTGGAAATTCTCAGCAGGTGAAGAAGAATCTGTAATTTCATTGCAACAAGGATATCACAGAGCAGCATCATTCAAAAAGGGGTCAGAATTACGGAAAGGGGCAGAGATAAACGAAATGGAATGAGAAAAGAAATAGGATGACCTGTAGAGTTTTCAAGAGAAGATAGATGCTTAACTAAGGAGTGATTTAGCACAAGGTGCTGCGAGGCACATTGGGAGAAATGAAGGAATTTTTAGACACTTATGATGCATAGTGAATATTTGCAGATATCTGGGACCTGGGTAGGTAGGAAAAGAATTATTAAAGTACCACTGATACCTCAAAACCATAAATACTGAAAAACCACGGAATACTGTGGATGCCGGAGTCCTGAAACGTTAATTGTCAGCAGGTCAGGCAGTTCCTGTGAAGAGAGGAGGAGAAGGGCAGAAACAATGACAGTGACTGCAAAGCCACTGGCTTTAACCATCAGCACTTCATGAAACCGACAGCAAATCTGGGGTTTCTGCATGAGTTACTTAACCTGGAAATCCCAAAATTGCTGCTGGTGACTCCGTCCTCCACACATTGTGCTGGTTGCAGCCCTCTTCAACAGAATTAAGGGAAATCATTTGAATTGATGTGAATTTCAGATACTTACAAACTAGTTCTCCTTCAGTAAATCTATTGCACTTTGTTGCATGAGTTCTAATTGCCATGCTAAGAGCTAATTAAGTGCTTAGCATATTCTCTGGCCTGGGGAAACTTATTTTATGTACGACATCCTTGCTCCTGTACTCAAAACCTCTTGCAATGAAGACCAACATATCATTTGACTTTATAACTACTGACTGCACTTGCATTTTGCTTTCAGTGACTGGAATGCATGGACTCCTAGGTCCCTGTGCAAATCAACATCTCCCAGTCTATTACCACCATACGCTACCTTTCTGCTTTTCCTTGTGAAGTGGATAACTTTACATTCATCCACGTTATACTGTATCTGCCATACTTTTTCCCACTCAATTTGTCTAAATCACATTGAGGCCTCATTTTATCCTCCTTAAAACTCACAGACCCACCCAGTCGCATGTTGTGAGTAAACTTAGATATATAACAGACCATTTCCTAACGGTCCCTTAACTACTAGATCATCGGTACACACAGCTAGATCTAATCGAGTTTGTTCCTTCACTGATTCCTGAACAAACTGATCTAAAAGAAGCATCTCTTATACAAAAAGTCCTAGCTTCTGATTTTAGATTCTCTCTCAAATGATCAATTTCAAATTATCAATACTTGTTATTCTGTTTTTTGCACTATTTTGTTTTGTAATTTATAATAATTTTATGTCTTTGCACTGTACTGCTGCTGCAAAACAACAAATTTCACATCATCTAAGTCAGTGATAATAAATCTGATTCTGAAGTTGACTATTAATATTTCCTGGTTTACTACTACTATAAAAATGAAGCAAATCAGAATACGGTAAGTATTATTAAAATGTTAAGGCCAAAGGTTTCATTTGGAATAGCAATTCATTTCATTTAAAGGAACAATTCAGTTTGTTTTCTTGCTCTCCATACTTTAACTAACAAGCTAGATACAAACATTTTTTGTTAAACTAAACCAGGCATTCAAGAGCAAAGCTTAGTTACTGAATTATGTACCTGGAGTAAATTCATGAATAATCCTGTCATATGTACACACACAGGTTTTATTTCTCCATTCATAGGATACAGGCATTGCTGGCAAGTTGCTACTAAGTGCCTTTCAGAGTTAAAAGATAAAAATCATCAGATAACATTGTTGTGGGTCCAAAGTCACATGTAAGTCATACTAGGTAAGGAGACTGAATTTCTTTAAAGAAAATTAAGGAACTTGGAGTTTTGCAATAATCCAGCAACTATTACCAGTTAATTTTTTATTGTATGTAGTTAATTCACCTATCAGAGTGCTTGGTGGGATTTGAGCCCTTCAATCTTTATTCAAGGGGCTATAACTTAATTCATTAAAATAACTATTCTGTTACTGCGCACACAGATATGAAGATTTAAGTCAGAGATGTAAATCTGCACTCTCCAAAAACAAATCAGTGGAGGTCAGCGGTTATTTGCTTAATTGCCAGCAGGGGGAGTAGGGTTACATACACTGCAAAATTGCACATGTACTTTGAGTAAAAGGAATGTTCGTGTTTTATCCATCACACAGGATCAACTATAATCAACAGAACAAATTGTTGGCACAATGATACAGAAATATATGGAATGTGCTGCTTCAGAGGAAACATTTCAAAAAATGAGTCAAAATCCTAAGTTATTTATTCAGCACTGCTTTACCGAAGATACAGTGACACGATGGGAGATGGCCACCAAGTACCAGTAAGTGATTCTCTACAGTTAAATCAACTACCCAAACACTAATTAGGAGTCATAGAGTCATACAGAAACAGGCCTTTCAGCCCACCATATCCATGTTGATTATCAAGCACCCATCTGTACCCATACTTGGTCTGTAGTATTCTATGTCTTGGCAATTCAAGAGCTCATCCAGATATATTTTAAATGCTTTGAGACTACTGCCTCTGACTGTGCATTCCACACTGCAACCACCACTGGGTGAAAACATTTTTCCTCAGATCCCCTCCAACCCTCCTACTCCTTGCCTTAAAACTATGTCCTCTGGTTTTAGATGTAATCATTATGAAGTAAAGTTCCTCATGATCCACCATATCAATACCAAATAAGGCTTATAAAATAAAACCAAACATAAACATTGAACATGGAAACACAATACTAAAATTGAAAGATAATATAAATTTGAGCACTGTACGATGGAAAAAAATCAGTGACACAAAGGTGGCAATTATAAAGTTGAGGCCCAAAAGAGGTGTGAAGTCATCAGATAGTGCCAGTGCCTCCCAAAGCCCTAGGCCTCAATAGACTACTGAGGGTCCCAACTTCCATTTTACTCTCTCTGCTAGCTCCAATATTAAGCTCAAAGATCAGTTGACTTCCATGTTGGGTTCAAACAGGCTTGCAGAGGTCAGTGGTCGTTTTTTGCAAAGACCCATGGACTCAGGAGGAACATTGTGGGCCCATCAATAAAAGAAAATCAAGTTTCCTCTGTCACTTATAAGCTGGCTCCTTTGCTCCCTCAAGGACTACACTCATTAACTAGATTCATCAACATCTGAACACCAGGTATTCTAGGACCTTGAGGAGCATTTGTTTAGCAGGCTCCTGCAGGTTTAAGGTGTTTGTATGAAGGCCATTCTCCATAATATGATGTGGTTCTTCTGCTGTACTAAATGGAACAGAATTGGAACAAATCCAGGTGCTCAGAACTAGGGATCAAAGCCATGATATGGCTCCTCAGAAGCAGTTAAACTACTATTTGTAACCTCATAGCATGGCATATTCTTCACCCAACCATCATCATCAAACCAGAGAATTTTTCACTGCAGCTGAACTACTGGATAGTGGAAGGCCCCTGCCTGGGTCTGGGACAGGGGTGGGTGGGGTTGGAAGGGAGGAATTGGTCTCAATATCAACTCCCAAGAATGAACACACTGAAAACAGAGACACAAGAGACTGCAGCTGCTGGAATCTTGGGCAAAAAACTCAGCAGGTCAGGCAGCATCTATGGAGGCAGGGGGTTAGGCGATGTTTCAGGTCGAGACCCTGCATCGGGACTGAGAGTGTAGAGAGGAGATAGCCTGTATAAAAAGAGGAGAGGGAAGGATGAGACAGGGGCTGGCAGGTGACACGTGGAACCAAGAGAATGCATTTGAAGACTGCAAATGTTGGAAATTCTCAGCAGGTGATGAAGAATCTGTAATTTCATTAAAATGAGGATATCACTGAGAAGCAGCATTCGAACTTGGATCAGAATTAAGGAAATAAGCAGAGAGAAAAAAAATGAAATGAGAAAAGAAATAGGATGACCTGTAGAGTTTAAGAGAAAATAGACGGTTACCTGAGGAGTGATTTAGCACAAGGTGTTGGGAGGCACATTGGGAGAAATACAAGAATCAGAGACACTTATGATGCATAGTGAATATGTGAACAGTTTCAGACACCTGGGACCTGGGTGGATAGGAAAAGAATTATCAAAGTTCCACAGATACCTCAAAACCATAACTACTGGAAAAAAAAGCAAAACTCTGTGGATGCTAGAACCCCAACATAAATTAATTGCCAGCAGTTGCTTTTCTTGCTAAAGTTGGTTAAGAGCAGTCCTGATGGACAGGTGAGGTTTTTTTTAAGAAAGCAACCCACTTGTAAAGGATGCCATTGAGAAAGTTGAAGGTTATTTCTGGTGCAGGGGCTGAGCATTCCTCCCCAGTGATTCTCTGGCTGTTGCTCTGGACTGAGTGAGGACTGTATTGTTGGATGCCTTGCTCTAGATAAGTGGTCAGTCAACCCACTACTATCAAGGCACCTGTTCAGCTACTATTGGAGTAGTGTACTGTGCTTCACTTCCTTTTCATGATACTGCTCACGTTTCACACTGTATGCCTGCATAGCACCCACCTAATACTCTGTTAACCTCCAGCTTCAGGTGGACAGTTTATGGAACTGAGGTGCAATAAGGCTCATGAGCAATGGCTCTTAGGGTGTCAGTTTCATGCCAAGCTAGTCTCGGCTGAGCCACTGCCTAATTATCAGATTAATAAATCCAAATTATACAAATTTTTAGTATAAATTTTGCCCTCCATTTTAGATTGAGGAAGAAAATTAATAAATAGGTAAATTCGTACACAACAGATCACTTAGGGTTTTGTAAGACTGCACGCCATGTTAAGGCATAGAACCTACATGGATCTGTGTAGTCAGGAGCCCACTTGATAACATTTTTGCCCCAAGGTATAACAAATTAGAACATGACATTGAGTAAAATGTGGTAGTGAGACCCACTAGGTTTTGGGCCATGGTCTACAGATGCCCCATCTCATTTCATGTGGAACCTTTGCAGCCAATGAAGGGGAGAATGTCAACATTACACCACTGTGTACCTCATCAGTGTGCAGGGGAGGAGGTACAGGAGCCTGAAGACCCACACTCAACATCTTAGAAACAGCTTCCTCCCCTCTGCCATCAGATGTCCGAATGGAAATCTGAACACTACCTCGTTATTCCTCTTCTGCACTGTTGTTTTGTAACTTTTAGTAACTTTTGTGTCTTGCACTGTACTGCTGCTGCAAAACAAGAAATTTCACAACATGTGTCAGTGATAATGAACCTGATTCTGATTCACAACGGACGGCCAAACTCTTGTCAGGTGATGGGTAGAATCACAAAGGGTTTCCAAGTAGGGTGTGGTGTGGCTGTAACTGTAGGGGAAAGGCCTGCAGACATCCAGTCAGACATTCTGGCCCGATTGTGCTACTGCAAGGTATACGTATAAGGGCAGGCACGGTAGAGTAGCAGTTAGCATGACACTATTACAGCATCAGCGACCCGGATTCAATTCCAGCTGCTGTCTGTAAGGAGTTTGTACGCATGGTGACACTTGCGGGCTTCCCCCAGAACATTCGACGCAAAGATGCATTTCACTGTGTGTTTCGATGTACATGTGACTAATAAAGAAATCTTATCTTAGTTTATGTTTTTGTTGATAAAGCACTTTGGAGAAGTTGCATCTTCAGCTGCCAGTACTAAAGCAGAGTCCTGTTCCAGGGTTTTGACCTGAAACGTCAACAATTCCTTTTCCCTAGCCCATGCTGCTCAACCTGATGAGTTCCTCCAGCAGATTGTTTGCTGCTCCAGATTCCAATAACTGCAGTCTCGTGTGTTTCTGCCTGCTGGCACTACATGTGTGAGAGGATGAGTTAACAGCATTACCCATCTCTGCACACTTGGTTCCACCGACTATAACAGAGCTGCACTGTGGCCCACGAGACCCCTGCCCCTGGTCTGGCTAAAGTCAGGAAGAAAGATTTTCCCTTGTAGCTGTGGTGAAGGTAGAAAGGTGCAGCAGAGATTTCTGGGCTTATTGTGGATGATTGTCCCACTACATCATAAGTCGTGGTGTGTCACTGGTTCCTAACTCACTGGAAGTTGGCGGCCACAGGTGTCCCAATGCAGTCAGTCTTCAAGGCTCAGCACCCATCGCATCTCATCAGATTCAGGGCACCTGAGCCCTGAGGTCATGACGTGACGCAGCTTGTGCCAACAGCATTGCACACAAGTGAACGGTCTCACTGCAGCGTGTCAGTGAGAGGCAAATCATCAAGGCATTCGTAGCTCATGCACCCGGACTCAGTACAGAGTCACAGTTGGTGCTGCACATGCAGGTTCTCAGGATATCAGCTGAAAGCTGATCTACATGAAAACTACCAGCCTGCATTAAATGTAAGTCTAGGAAAGTGTTAGACTTAAATTATTCACTCCAAGCCCGTACTGAAGGGACAACAGCTCAAGTGCTGGGCAGCGCAAGAGTACCAGTAACCAATGCCCCAGAGGCATGACCCTAGTCCTTTCCCCCTTCATCTGAAGGAATGTAATCACGCTTTCAGTGAAACACCTAAAAATTAAGCACCAAGCCCAGAAATACCGAATCACCCAGGCAACCTGTATCTCAGCAACAAGCTGTTCTTCAAATGAACGTTGTCAGACAGTATAAAAGAGAGGAAAGAATTTGTAGAAGATTGTCACTATAATGCTCCAAATCTAATTGGCAATATCAAGCTAATATCAATATTCAGTCCAATTCTAGATTTACTGTGGGTATATACTGCAAAACAGAGAATGCTAGAAATGATCAGCAGATTAGACAGCATAGAGCTATAGAGACCTACAGCACGGAAACAGGCCCTTCGGCCCAACTGATCCATCCTGACCAACATGCCCATTTAAGCTAGTCCTATTTGCCCGCATTTGTACCATATTCCTCTAAACCTTTCCTATCCAAGTATCTTTTAAATGTTGTTAAGATACCTGCCTCAACCTTTTCCTCTGGCAACTCACTTCCATAAACAGACCACCCTCTAGGTGAAAAAGTTGCTCCTCGGGTTCCTATTAAATCTCTCCCCTCTGACCTTAAACCTATGCCCCCTAGTTTTTGATTCCTCAACCCTGGGAAAAAGACTGCATTCACCTTATCTATGCCCCTCGTGATTTTATACACCTCCATAAGATCACCCCTCATTCTCCTATGCTCCATTGAATAAAGTTCTAGCCTGCTCAACCTTGCTCTCTGTCACTCTGTCCCTTGAGTCCTGGCAACATCCTCGTAAAACTTTTCTGCACTCTTTCCAGCTTTCCTGTATGTGTGGAGAGAGAAACAGAATTAATGTCAGAACTGGAAAAATAAGAAAACAAGAACTGTTTTAAATTCAGAGAAGGGGGAGGGGTAGAGGAAACATGGAGTAGTGCAAGAACTGTATAATACGAAACACTGAGCTTCCTGGAAACCTCACGTAAAGAAGAATGCTGGAAGTACTCTTACTGGTGATAAAACTGGTTATTGTAAAAGCAGCAAACAATTCTACAAATGTTATGTCTTATAAATTAAAACTTTCAGTTTTCAGTGCCAGGATATAATAACAACTCAATAACAGAAAAGGTTTTGAAATGGAGCACAAGCTTCTTCACATTTTTTACTTGTTCATTAAATTGAAAGCATGGTAGATTAAAGGTCACAGTGAAAGTTACTGG
Organism: Pristis pectinata; assembly: GCF_009764475.1. NCBI lineage: Eukaryota > Metazoa > Chordata > Chondrichthyes > Rhinopristiformes > Pristidae > Pristis > Pristis pectinata. Next base: position 26,668,976 of record NC_067421.1, on the reverse strand, counting down.
GGAATGGGATTGGTCAATGAGCTGTCATAGACTCAACGGGATGAAATGTCTTCCTTCTATGTCATAAAAAATATGGAAACTTAGAATTCGTGAACAACTTTGACTTATTTCTCCAGATAAAAGTTGTGCACCATCTCGCCTCCTCACATCCCCCCAAAAAACCCCTATCCATCTAAAATAATTCTATTCCACAGTGTTGGAGGACAGTGTACCAAGTTATATAGTGACCTCTGGTGATTCATTAGTGAAAACATAAAGATGCTGGAAATCCATCCCCAGATGATAGCACTAAAGGATCTTTATGGTAGCAGCACCATGTCTAAAAATCAATTGCCGTGACACCAGTGGAACTTAATTTCAGAAGCAAAGAACAAATTGCTACTACTAAATAGCAGATTTAACGCTGGTATCCAGGGACGCATTTCCAGACAAGGATGCAAGTCGCCCATCAAAGTTTTCTGCTATCCCAACCCTCCCAATAAAAAATTTTGGTAAGATTGATTTCTAGGTGGTTATGCCACAAAACTAAAACTAAATATTGATAGTTGATGCTATAAAATTCACTCTGGCTGCAAATTTGAATAAATCTGAATTTAGTCACTGTGTAAGGTGTATGCACATACTCAACAGCATGCATCTCATATGATTCAAGTAAAATATTACAGTTAAAAAAATCCTAACACAAGATTTTTTTTCAGGAAATGGTTTTGAAAAATGTTTAGTGAATTACAGGAAAATTCACTGGAAAACTAGTTAAATAATTTCCAACAAATGTTTGTCAAGGATTCATGTTACATTCAGTAGGAATTTTCAATTCCAATTTTATTAAGATTACAATCAGTCACCTTAATATTTTTGAAAGGTGATATTTATATTTGAATTTCAAATATATGAATACTTGAAAGCTTATATTTAGTTTAAGTGATGTCCACTTCCTGTGTAGGAAAAAAATACTCATAACTAACGATATAAATGAAAACTTTTCCTCCAAATTGGAACGAGTTCCTATTTAGGCACTTTTTATTTTTTTTAGAAATTATATATGGAGCTGTTCATCCAGTTCAATAAATTAGATCATTGAAACCAGTGATTGTTAGAGATTAATTACAGCTGTCACCGTAGGAAAGAAGTGGATGTCCTAGTTCATGATTAATTATTTACTACAAAGCCAAGAAATTTCCTCAAAAGCAAATCGAACAAAGTGCATTTGTTCAATAATCAACCCACTTTGTTGCTACGATTAATTCTGGTGACGGTGCTCGATTTTATTTTGCAATGTAATAAGATATTTCATATGCAGTCATTACAAATATTCAGTACCTTGTTACAGTGGAGGTACCAAGCACTTCCTGGGCTGGAATTTCCTGGAAGGTCTTGAAATAACTATTGTGTGAAACAGGACTGCATCATTTTTATGGAGGAAATAAGTGTGCAGATGATTTTCATCTATTTTATGCCAATGTGTTACTGTGTGCTAATTTTCTCAGCATCTAGTTGTTTCTCAAATGAGCTTAGCTTTCTCTGGCAACCATTCCATCTACCAATCACTGCACAAAAAAGAGTGCCTAGTATCTATTTAAAAACTTATTCCTCACACCCCTCAGTAAAAGTGAATGTGAAGATATTGGATTATTGTAAAAACCTGCTGGAGGAACTCTGTGCTGTTTGACCTGCTGAATTCCTCCAGCAGTTTGCTTTTTTGCTCCAGATTCCAGCATTTGTAGCCTCTTGTGTCTCTATTGTAAAAACCTGTCTGGTGCACTGATGTCCTTTGGCAGTGGAAATCTGCCTTCTGTACCGAGTCTGATCTTTATGTGACTCCAGACCCAGTTTATTGGACTCCAGACCAATGTGGTTGACATAATTTGGGGCAATAATGGACGGACAATAAATGCTGGCTTCGCCGGTGACATCCATACACTGGGGTTGAAAAAAATATCCTATCCATTCAATGCCACAGAACAAAAACTGGAAAGGAGGACTTGCGTTTATACAGCATCTTTTGGCTTCCTCTCAAAAGAAGTGTAAGAAACACAGCAGCCAGTTTATGCATAGCAAGCTCCCATAAATGCAAAGCAATGATGAACAGATAATCTGTTTCAGAAATGATGATTAAGGAATAAATATTTGTCAGAACAACACATCAGAAATGGTTCCCTTCCCTTCGAAGTAACACCATGGGATTTTTTTTCCTCATCTCTAAAAGTGCAGGCTTATCATCTCCTCTGAAGGAGCAGTGCCTCCACCAGTGGAGCAGTACTGTACTGGAACCTCCACCTAGAAATGTGAAGTATTCATAGCAGAGCCTTCTGACTCAGATCCTAGACTGCTTTGCAGCAGACTGGTACTCTGGACAATGCCTGCCTTTGTAAGAAGGTAATCATATTATGGAGCATGTAATTGAATTTAAGGTACACCATATTGTCTTCATTTAATCAAACAGAAGACTCACCACTTTCATTATCGATGTCTATTAGTTTATCAAGGAAATCCTTCACACAGCTTACACTCTGTAAAATGAATGGGTGTAGGGGGGTCATCCAGAGCTCTTTCCCATGTCCCAACTGAAGACCCAGGTTACCGATACTCTGAACTGCCTGAAAAGTTAAAACACAAAGAAACCCATTACTGTGGTAATACCATTTGCTTATCCATGTGCCTGACTGAATTGATTTTAACTTTATAGACCATGTGCAGTGATTGAAGGACATAGAATGAGGGCTGTAGGTACAAGATCAAATGTAAAAGATTCAGGATAGATAGGAGGAGAAACTTTGAATTCATAATGAGTTGTCTCATAGGGGAACGATACTAGAGCTACTGATTACAACAGAGAACGGATGAGGATAAATTCAATATGTGGTTCAAGAAAGGGGAGAATAATATAGGAATTGGATGGACACATGTGATGAAGACATTGCTTGCGGAGAGGAGAAGCACCGATGTAGATTGGTTGGATGAAACAGCTTCTGGTCCATTCTGCATATTAAAATTAAACTGACTATCTGGACTGGAGCTTGTCTCTGTTGAATGTACTCCTAAACGTGAAATCCTGTAGCTATCCAACCCTCTATCATTATATCTTGATCAGTCTATAAAGTGATTTTTCTGCTTCAGCCTGCCACTCTGATGAACGGTCTTACCTGAAACATTAACCTGAACTTTCTCTTTCAGATATGGGCTAATCTACCTTATCTCCAGCAGTTGCTATTTTTATTCCATTATTGACATAATCAGAAGGAACCAAGTCAGCTAAAACTTGTTTACATGCTAATTTGAAAGTAAGATGTTTTTATTGTATGATCGCTGTATAGGTTTAGTGGCTAATTGCTGAAATTATAATGGAAACTTTAATGAATAATGAATAAGGTGGTGTCATGAGGAATCCACGCAGGAAGAAGTAAACTCAGTTTGGTACCTGAACCACTTAATCGAGGATTGACAACTGGGATAGAATTATCTTACTGCACTCTTTGTGTAACACTAGAAACCCACTGAAAGGATGGTGAGCGTCCAAGCCACCAAATTGGGATCTCTTTGAAGCTGGGCAACAAATAGTAGCAGTTTTAATAAACAATAGATATGATGCAACCTTGTACTGGCAAAACCTCTGATCTGAAGCCAAGTATATCGAAGTAAATTAATTTAAAGCACAAGAAATAGAAGATTCTCGGTGCCTTTCTGTACTAATTCTTTAGACTGGAACGAAATCCCACACCACTGGCTTATAAAAGGACTTACAGGTATCATCTAAGTTTATCAAGGGAGGGAACTCCTATCGAATGACTAATAAGATCACCACAATAGATCTGTTGGAGCATAAAGAAAGAAAACTGGAAATGTTGACAATATTAATTGAAAACAGAAAATGCCTGAAATATACACCAGGAGTGTTGGTATTCCGACAAGAGATCTCTCCAACATGGTGAAGACCATAGTGTGAACAGCAGTGATTGTAAATGGTCCAGCTCATACCTCCCAGGGTATCCTTATTCATACCGTCACCAGTCCAACTTCCTGTTGCAGTTCTTCAGGGTATTTTTTTGTGCTGTTGGACCAGATGCAACATATGCCCAGCCCCCGTTGTCCAGAGCCATGAATATTCCTTCCACAATGGACACCACTTTGTAAATGGCAATTGCTGCTGGTGAAGCAGTGTGGTGAGAACGGTGGTGTGATTCAGTGACGCAGTGATTGTGGAATGCACGAATTCAATTTGAAATACACTCTGCAATAGCACCTGAAAATCTACAGCAAGGCACCAGATTTTTGTAAAAATCCAAATTACTTTTATTAATACCCTATAGGAAGAGAATTCTAGTTAGTGCAGCTGTTATACAACATGGTTGGTTCTAAGTGCCCAAGCACACCATTTAGTTGTGACACCATTATGGATAGGTCAAAAAAACCCTGCTTTTCCAGCATCACCACTTCTCTGCTGAGAAGGAAATAAAACTGGGAAAATTAAGCGTATATTTGCTGATAATTGCCGTTGAATATGTCCTCATTTCTGGACCAGTGACTCCTGGAATACTAAATGTGTTTAAGTACCAGTGTGGACAATGACCACAGAACATACTGTCATCACCCCCTACTCAACCAAGTCATTTTTAAGATTTCACTACAAACCCTGAACAGAGTGCTTTAACCTTTAGGACTGCTCACACTATTGGCAACAGCACAATATTCATACTGTATTTGCATCTATCTGATTCTCTACAGTGAACAGTTTGCAGAAAAATAATTACCTTTGCTATAAGCAGCAGTGTCCTCCCTGTTCTTGTGTCAGCGTGATGATCTCGGAGACCGAAGAGTTTTGGTGTTAAAATAGCTGGAGCAAAGAACCTCAGAAACAGGAAACCACTAATAGCCAAGTACTTTACATCCTAGAAATAAAGTGAAGAAAAAAATAAATTACTTCTATCATATAAGTGACCGTCACCTGAAAAGTGAAAGAGTTCCCAGGCGGCGGAAGATGCCTGCAGCCCCGCAGCAGTCAGCAACACTTCACCGCCGGTCTCCTAAACGCTTGCTCGTATGTAAGGCATGTACGTAAATCAGATGTTCGTAAACTGGGGAGGACCTGCAAAGCCATAAGTTGGAGGTCATATGAATTCAACGATTTCAAAAAGCATGTTCATCTTAGAGAGGCAGAGTTCTAGACTTGTGCCTTTAATAACATGTCTGTTCCCTAGCAATTACTGTCAAATTCACATTGTAGCGACAGTAAATGTTGAGACTTTCACCATTGTTCGGTAGTTTTAACCGCAAACTTTGGGGCGAGGCATTTTTCAGAAGAACGTTATATTTTGATCTCGCAGTCATAATTTATCAAACCACATTCACATTGGAATTCAACTGTACTTACACACCAGCATGTGCTTCTTTTAATCTTGTTAGACAAAACAAATGAATATGACTATACAGAACAGAATGAAACCACTTGGCCCATTGTCTTTGAAAAAGCTATCCAATTACGCTTGATCTACTTGCCAGAGATATGCTAGCATTGTCAGACACTTCTGAGTAGTCTGCCAGCTTTCCTTTCTCATATGCATGTCTAGTTACATTTTGCCATAAATTAAAGGAATGCCAAGACAACACTGGGACAGGCTATCACTACTCACAATGTATGAGCTCATATCATGCCATTAATGGGCTACAGCAACATTTCAACATGAAAGCAAGAGTGCAAAAAAATTAGTTTCCCAGCTTTTAAAATGTACTTGCAACTCCCTTGAGTTTGGTAGCTCAGAACACCTATTATTCAGCGTCAGAAACACAAAATCATTTTCTCAGTTGGTTATGACAGTGAAGGTGGCTTTGTTACTCACTGGGTAATCTGAACATGCTTCCAGCACTGACAGCAGAAATTGTTGTAACAATGACTCATTCAGAAGTGTCAAAACCAAAATAATCATTTTAATTTAATGCTGCAAGAACTTGTTTTCCAAGAATACATATCTCAGAAAGACTTGTTATTTAACATTCTTCAAATGTATTCTTGTGTCAGATTAACTGAAATTAACCCTACACGTTCTTAGCTACTTGATCAGGATGAGATCAGTGCTGTGCAACCTAGTGTCTTATCTGATCCCCAGCCTGAGCTTCACTCCCCAAATCCTATTCCTCTCCAAACCAGTGTTTTTGCCATATTGCCTCTCTCTGCCATCACTTCATCTCACTCAGGCCCAATGCTGTTGAAACACTTCCTCACAGTTTCACCACCCATCAGGCTTCTCTTACACCCTTGTCACCAGCCCCACAAGATCCATCTTACACACACTTCAAACTGCACCTCAGTTACAGTCCTGATCCTCAGTTGCTTCCTTTATGCAGTACCCTAGGGCACATGCCACATGAAAGGCTCAACAGAAATTCCATCTCAGTCCCTTCTCAGGCCTTGAACTCTCAGAGTAACAGTGGAGGCCTGGTTCCATTCCTTCTGTTGGCTACAATCAAGGCAATCACATATTCCACAATAAAATTTGTGATAAATGATAGTTCGGAATGCCTAGGACCAAAATATCGCCAGTAGTTCAACAAGATCATTCAAGAGGAGACCATTCCACACTCTCAACAGAACATTCCCATAGTGAGTCAAATAACAACCTGTACAGTACTCTGATGTTCACTGGGGTTTCTTACACTAGGGGACCTGAAGAGGAAAATAAATTTTGATCTGTTCACCTTGAATCTGTTCACTATCTTCTCCTCTGTAGATTCTACTGTTATCTATTGTTTGATGAGGCTGAGCTACCTCCAGGGACCAATGGAAATACTGTGAGTAATTTTCAAAATATCTTTGGAGAGGCTTTCTATTGTGGTCCTCAGTCCTCAGCGAGCGGATGATATGGTGCACTAGCCCTCCACCGACACATGGTACGGAGCTCAACAGCTGGGGTCACGATGTGAGAATGGGAGGTGGGGGAATCAGGACATGGTGGTGCTGCCAATAGTTGTGGGTAGGGGGTGCAGGGGTAAGATGAGACAGGAAAGTGGCTAACCAAGTCACTCCTCGTATACACTCTACCTGTGCTTGGACTGGATAGTAACTGAGACGTGGGGACCCTGAGCCTTCTCCAATGGGGAATGTTGTTTGAGATAGAGGGGATCAATAGAATGAAGGGAATTTGTTCATGAAGTCAGCCAAAATTAATTGGGAGAAGGTTGCCATTTTGCAGCAAAATAAATCAATGTAGATCAGTAATCCAATGCCACTGTTTCAACCAAGGTTTTATCAATTTTTGGTGAAATTTCAATTTCTAATTAACTTCAAGAGGTTACAAAATCATCGCATGGCTCAAGATGAGAGATTCTCTCCTGGTTACTCACTCATGGGGGTCACCTCAAAGTCTTGAGCCATGTGATGATTTTGTAACCTCATTAGGGTCATCACTCACACCTTCATTGTTTAATTATCCACTGGCTGGGTCTCCCTCATTGTTTATTCACCCACTCACCAGGTCTCCCTCATTGTCAAATTACCCTCTTGTGGGGAATTTCTTGATATCTAGTTTTCCCCTTGCTGACACTCACCTCATTCTCAGCTTCTGGAAATTGCTCTTCCACTCGTTTATGTAATTGCTTGAATGCTACCCGCATAACAGAAGGGCACTGCTCCACTGAGCTCACAATGGCATCCATCACATCAGTCAAGTAGGACTTTAACATCTCTTGGCTGCATTCTCGCACATTGGCTTCCGAAGGACCCCCTTTGAAAGAGATTCTCCTTTCAGATCAATAAAAAGATATTAGTCATTGTAGATATCTTCCATTTATGGGCTCCTTGCACTGTGCTGTTCTGAGTCGAATAGAAAGATTAATTTCATTAGAAAATTGTATTGCACATGTTCATTCATGGTTCAAATAGACTGTTACACCCAGATCATTTACTCCGATGTCTTTAAATATTCAAATACCACAATCAGAATAAAAAATAAATGAGATTCTAATATATAAAAAAAAGGAAGCAACCTTCATTTTGTTTACAGATTTGATTACGTAAGCAAATTACTTTGGTGAATTGGGGTCCCAGTTTACGACGAGGTGAAATGTTAAGACTTGGAGTTGTGTTGTTCCCTGGAAGCACCAGAATGAATTATGGAAAAGGTCAAATACTCAGGTCCTAACCTTGAGCTGGTTTCCATGGGAACATAGCCAAGGAAAGCACCACATGGAAAAAGGAGATAGTGTAAGGGGAGTCGGTCCAGGCTCTCCTCCCACTCCACCCAGAATCAGATTTATTATCAGTGACATATGTCGTGAAATTTGTTGTTTTGCAGCAGCAGTACAGTGCAAGACATAAAAATTACTATAACTTACAAAAATAAGCAAATAGTGCAAAAGAGGAATAACAAGGTAGTGTTCATGGACCATTCAGAAATCTGATGGCAGAGGGAAAGAAGCTGTTCATGAAACATTGAATGTGAGTCTTCAGGCTCCTGTACCTCCTCCCCGACGGTAGTACCATGAAGATGGTATGTCTCGGATGGTGAGGGTCCTTAATGATGGATGCCGCCTTCTTGAGGCACCGCCTCTTGAAGGTGTCCTCAATGGCAGGGAGGGTTATGCCTGTGATGGAGCTGGCTGAGTCTACAACCTTCTGCAGCCTCTTTTGATCCTGTGCATTGGAGCCTCCATACCAGGTGGAGCTGCAACCAGTCAGGATGCTCTCCACCATACAAGATTTGCAAGAGTCTTTGGTGACATACTGAATCTCCTCAAACTCCTAATGAAGTAGAGCCACTAGCATGCCTTCTGCATGATTACATCAATGTGTTGAGCCCAAGATAGATCCTCTGAGATGTTGATGCCCAGGAACTTGAAGCTGCTCACCCTTTCCACCGCTGACCCCTCAACGAGGACTGGTGTGTGTTCTCCCGACTTCCCCTTCCTGAAGTCCACAATCAATTCCTTGGTCTTGCTGACATTTAGTGCAAGGTTGCTGTTGCAAACCACTCAACCAGCCGATCTATCTCATTCCTGTATGCCTCCTTATTGCCATGTGAGATTCTGCCAACAACAGTGGTGTCATTGGCAAATTTATAGATGGCATTTGAGCTGTGCCTAGCCACACAGCCATGAGTGTAGAGAGAGTAGAGCAGTGGGCTAAGCACACATCCTTGAGGTGCACCTATGTTTGTCAGTAAGGAGGAGATGTTACTACCGATCTGCGCTGACTGTGGTCTCCCGATAAGGAAGTCAAGGATCCGATTGCAGAGGGAGGTACAGAGGCCCAGGTTTTGAAGCTCGTTGATTAGTACTGAGGGGATGATGGTGTTGAACGTCGAGGTGTAATCGATAAACAGCAGCCTGACGTATGTTTTGCTGTTGTCTAGGTGCTCCAAAGCCCAGTGGAAAGCCAGTGAGATTGCAGCTGCTGTAGACCTGTTGTGGCGGTAGGCAAATTGCAGTGAGTCCAGGTTCTTGCCAGTTTCCCAAAGGCAGAAGCTAGACAGGTGCCCCACCTATCACCCAAGGGTGAAGATGGCAAATTCATGAGGCAGAAAAAGGGGGAATTATCCTAAAAAATGAGTGAGTTCACTGCTAACAACAAACACCAAGGAAGTGGCCACATTATTACTGAACCTCATGTTTTCATAATGGTATCCAAATGGAGGAATAAAATAAGGCTTACAGTAATGCCACATTGTACAAAAAAGATGATACAGAGAAAGAATAAAATTAAGTTAGGAATCTACACATGATAACGGTCACAAAATATTATTTAATTTTTAGAAATGCAAGCTCTAAAATTGCAGGCTTGAATTATGCATTAAACAAATAATGCATGCAAGATGTAATAATTAGCTAGATTTGAAGGCATGTGCAATAACTTAAAGCTATGAAAATGCTTCAAGGTACACACAGATCTCTGGACTACAAATATTACCGCTGTTTTTATTATAATAAAGTAAATCAATAAAATGTAAGTGGGAGGATGATTTATTGTAAGAAACAGAGGGATTGATTAAATGAGGAAGAAACGGTATTAGATTTGGTTTGAGGAATAACTTCTTCCTACTTGAGTAAGTTTTACACAGCACTAAAGATGTTGGTTCAGTTTCAATACAGGAAGACTGCTGTGAAACTTGGGAGATCTAAATGTGAGGCAAATGATGTGGGATGTGGGAGTGGGAAGAGTGGTGTAGTAGCTGATAATGGTCATGATAGTTTTTAGTTACTGGGTTAATAATCTAGAGGGATTGCCTATTACACAGAGAACCAGTTCAAATCTTAGTGGTACATCCAAAAAGAACCAAAATTGGAATATTTTAAAATTACTTTGGTTAATCCAAGATCCTTGGAATGATGTGGGATACGTCCTCTCCCTCATCCAACATTACCCCTCCCCCAGGTCAATCCTGCTTTGAGTCAGGTTGGTTTATAATCCATGTGATACTGCACAGGGCAGCAAGCCTTTGGACATCGACCTGTTGGGTATCCAGACAAAATGACTCACCAACTAGCCACCCAGGAGTTAAAACCAATCCCTCAACACATCAGCTGATTGACCATCTGAGTCTGAGTCTTTCTCACACTAATTATATTTTCTATTGTTTCAGATTTCCAACAATGGGAGTTCATTACTTTTTATTGTTATCCGAAAGTATTTTAGTAATCTCATTACTCTCTAAATTTTATATTATTATGATTTCTCAAGGTACTGGTATATCTTCAGGGCTCAGTGAAAGACGAAGTTCTGGCCCAATAGACTGTACTGAAAGCTTACAGAGGGATATTGATAGGATGCAGAGCTGGGCTGAGAAGTGGCAGATGGAGTTCAATCTGGAGAAGTATAAGGTGGTATACTTTGGAAGGACTAACTCCAAGGCGGACTACAAGGTTAATGGCAGGATTCTGGGGAGTGTGGAGGAGCAGAGGGATCTGGGGGTTCATATCCACAGATCACTGAAAGTTGCCTCACAGGTGGATAAGGTAGTTAAGAAAGCTTACGGGATGTTAGCTTTCATAAGTCGTGGAATCGAGTTTAAGAGCCGCGAGGTAACGATGCAGCTCTACAAAACTCTGGTTAGACCAAACTTTGGAGTACTGTGTCCAATTCTGGTCACCTCATTGTAGGAAGGATGTGGAAGCATTGGAAAGGGTGCAGGGGAGATTTACCAGGATGCTGCCTGGATTAGAGAGTATGGGTTAGGAGGAGAGACTACAGGAGCTAGGGCTTTACTCTTTGGAGAGAAGGAGGATGAGGGGAGACATGATAGAGGCATACAAAATATTAAGAGGAATAGATAGAGTGGACAGCCAGCGCCTTTTTCCCAGGGCACCAATGCTCAATACAAGAGGGCATGGCTTTAAGATAATGGGTGGGAAGTTCGAGGGAGATATCAGAGGGAGGTTTTTCACCCAGAGAGTGGTTGGTGAATGGAATGCGCTGCCTGGGGTGGTGATGGAGGCTGATACGTTGGTCAAGTTCAAGAGATTGTTAGATAAGCATATGAAGGAATTTAAAATAGAGGGATACGTGGGAGGAAGGGGTTAGATAGTCTTAGGCGTGGCTTAAAGGTCAGCACAACATGGTGGGCCGAAGGGCCTGTATTGTGCTGTATTGTTCTATGGTTCTATGAATTTGGGAATAAACACAGGATATGGTACTAGGATACATAAACCCACAATATTTAAAAAAAACATTCAACTCTGAAGCAGATTTCCAGTGCACACAGCCAGATTAGTACATTGTGTGCCAGTCTAGAGAAAAGTAACCAAAGGTATCAGAAGCGTAACTTAGCAACCACAGTAAGGCAGTTCTATGTGGATAAATGGCTGCCTATTAAACGGTTTCATTACTTGCATCAAATAATATTCTGTTTTCAGTGTAATTAACTTCTTGATCTGTTTGACTTCTAAAGGAAGCCTTTGTTTTGGATTAAAGCCCATTAGAATTATTTCCATTCGTTACTTTCTCTTAAGAGTGTTATTAGTATTTTGACAAAACATTAAGAAGAAATGTCTATTGTGAGTTATTTATGCTGATAATTAAGTTCATGTGGAGGTAACAGGCTTCACTACAGGATACTTGTGAAGTTGCATGGTTTAATGTCAACTACCCAGCTGGTGAGGTGTGATCACTTTTGCAATTGTGAAAACTCACAAGGATTTCCATCCCTATGTTCAAGTGCTTGTCCTTTCACCATAGCAGCTAGTCAGACATACGAGAACACAGGTATAATTGAGCCATACCTTATTTTGTTAAGGTCAATCTTACAAGGATCCAGTTCGATATATTTCTTCTCATCAAAAATACGGTTAACAACTTGCCTCAGCACCTCATGTAAATATGGCATTCCCACCAACTGCAAGAAATGAAAGCCACCATTTAAGTCAGTGTACATGCAATCATTTTATAACTTTTACGTGACTTGCTGAAAGGTGAAGAAACATCCATTGAAAGAACTTCTCCCTCTTAGAGAATAAAATACACAATCCTTTTTTGCAGTATTATTAAAGATTTATTTTATCACTACAATGATCTTGTTGCACAACAGTTGCACAGTAGATCTCATGCTAAACCTGTTGCATTTCTTCCTAATTTTCTACAGCAGAATTTACCAATAACTTTAATTATTTAGATAATTAAGTGCAATTTCCTGATTCACCATCACATTCATTTTATATTGTTAATTATAGAACTCAGTTAGATTACAATGACTAATGTACTTCTTGATAATAATTAAGATAGAGCTACTAAGCACAAAACATTTGGCCGGATACTAACAGTAGAATCTAACCAAATGCAATGAAAAATAATGGAGTATTTATCCTCAAGAAATACCTAAAATATATAAGTTCCTGACAGAAGATGAGATTTTGGATGCAATTTAAGTACGAATGTCTCTTAACCTGTTGTACCCTGCAATTTGAACTTTCCTGATGTAATGCGTGGTCAGAACTTTGGCAGCCCTTCACAGTTTTATTTTTAATCTACTAGGTCAATCTGCAAATCTTCATCACTGCCTTGCCCACTTATAATAGAGAAATGACTCATGCTTTTGATTAAGATGTGCACAGACACACAGGACATCTTCTAAATTAATGCACAATTGACCTATTAAAATTCATTTAAACACATTATCTATCAATTATTTCTTTGATATAGAGAAGCATCCCAATGCCCAGAGGCATAAGCAAATAAAACAAAGGATGTTAAAGCATAAACAGAGGTATATGTTTGGCTGTATAGTTACAACTTATCGAAAGACCAAATCATGAATATAGCATTAGGTTGTTCCGGGCAAAGCATATTCTATTATCGATACCATTGAAGCCATTAGTGATCCAAATCAGTCACCAAAACAGTAGCAGTATGGTTTTCCAAAATAAAAAGGATTGTGATAACAAGTGTTAGGGGGCACTTTACATCAAGTTGGGAGACTCAGTGCCACTGAGTTTCCAAAGGACAAGGATTAGAGCAAGTTACATAATTCGCTGTGTGTATCTTCTCATCACATGCTGGGGAATTCTCCAGACTTACACAAGATGGCTGAAATCTACTTTTGCAGCAACATTAGCCTATGTTTCTTTAAAAAAATACACAAGGAACATAATGGACTGAAAATATTTGATATCTCCGAAGTTGCATCTTTCTGAAACATTTAGGAAGAAAGCGAGGGGCATGTTGTGGCCCATCATTGGCCCTTGTGTAGGAATGGAGCAAGGCCATAAGCAACTGCCTGTTCTACACCCACCCGACCTTCACATCTATTGAACTTGACTGGAAAATTAATTCCGTGGTATAAATTGGCTGCCAATTTGCTATCACAAGTTTCCCGCCATCCTTCTCCCAAGAATAATTTCACCCAAATTAATTGAAGGAAATACTGTTCCTCAGGATCAGGACGCTTGCTGATTTTGCACAGCTGCTGTCATGTCCATCTGTGTCTTCCTCAAATCCTAATGGGCTGGAAAGTGCAGTAAGAATGACAAGAAGGTTATCCACATTCACTGTAGGAATTGAGGACGTCTGACAGGGATTCCAGGAGTACATACGATGCAGTGAAATGCAGAATTCCATGAGATGCTCTCATGATACCCCGCTCCTCCATAGGTTGCACTGTGGCAAACCTTGCCAATAGATTCACCATTAAAATGAATGCAATAGTTCAAACTCACTGTATCTAGCCAATATTTACACTAAAACTATCTGAAAAAGGTAGTTGGTGGAACGATTTGTCTGGTTAATTCCAATAATGAATGAGACTCCCTCATGCTAAATAGTTACATGAACCCCATGTTGGTTAATACAAAAGGATGCTCACTGGTCAGCATGGATGATTTGGGCCGAATGGCCTGTTTCCATGTTGTATGATTCTATGATTTTAAGGTAAGGCTGGTGCATCCAGCCCTCTAATGTCCCTCTTTACGAAGGTAAATAATAAACACAGAACTACCAAACGACAAAATGAGATTTCTGGGGCTTTGACAAAGAACTTTCTATCCTCTCTAACCACAGGCAAGGTCCTGAAGGAATGGAGAGTAGACAACGCTGTCCCTTTGTTTAAGAAGGGAAACAGGGATAATTATAGGCCGATGGGCCTCACATCAGTGGTAGAGAAGCTACTGGAAAGCATTCTTAGAGATAGGATTTATTCACATTTGGAAGAACATGGGCTAATTAAAGACAGTCAGCATGGCTTTGTGCAGGGCAGGTCCTGATGTACAAACTTAATAGCTTTTAGAGGAGATGACCAAGGTGATTGATGAGGGGAGGGCAGTGAATGTTGTCTACATGGACTTTAGTAAGGCATTTGCCAAGGTCCCTCATAGTAGGATGATCAGGAAGATCAAGATGCAAGGGATCCATGGTGACTTGACAGTTTGGAGTCAGAATTGGCTTGCCCATAGAGGACAGAGGGTAGTGTTGGAAGGGTGTTATTCCGGCTGGAGGTCTGTGACCAGTGTTGTTCCACAGGGATCAGTGTTGGGACCTCTGTTGATTGTGATATATATGGCTTGGACAAAAATGTAGATGGGTTGGTTAGTATGTTTGCAGATGACACAAAAATTGGTGGAGCTGCAGACAGTAAAGAAGGTCATGAAAGGATACAGCAGGATATAGATCAGTTACAGTTGTGGGCAGAGAAATAGCATATGGAGTGTGAGGTGTTGCATTTTGGGATGTCAAATGTAAAGGGGAAGTATACCGTTGATGGCAGGACCCTTAGCGAAAGTGATATACAGAGGAATGTTTGGGTCCAAGTCCATAACTCCATGCAAGTGGCAATGCAAGTGGATAGAACGGTACAGAAGGCATATGGCACGCATGCCTTCATTGCCACGGCCATAGAGTATAAGAGTCAGGAAGTCATGATGCAGTTGTATAAAACTTTGGTTAGGCCACACTTGGAGGAACGTGTGGAGTTCTGGTCGCCAGGAAGGATGTGGAGGCTTTGGAGAGGGTGCAGAAGAGGTTTACCAGGATGCTGCCTGGATTAGAGGGTATTAGCTACAAGGAATGATTGGACAAACTTGGATTGTTTTCTCTGGAGCAGTGGAGGTTGAGGGGTGACCTGATAGAAGTTTATAAAATTATGAGAGGCAATAAATAGGATAGACAGACAGAAACTTTTTCCCAGGTACTACAATACTACAGGGCATAGCTTGAAGGTGAGATGCAGAAAGTTTAAAGGGGATGTACAGAGTAAGTTATTTTTTTGGTATTGGTATATTATTGTCACATGTACCGAGGTACAGTGAAAAGCTTGTTTGCATACCGATCGTACAGGTCAATTCATTACACAGTGCAGTTACATTGGGTTAGTACAGAGTGCATTGATGTATGTGACTGCTTTGAGACAGTGGACTGGTCCATGTTCAAAGACTCAGCTGCCAGCCTTGATGAGTATGCCACCACCATCACAGACTTTATCAGCAAGTGTGTGGAGGACTGTGTACCAAAGAGGACAATACAGGTGTTCCCAAACAGGAAACCATGGATGAACCGGGAGATCCACTCCCTACTGAAGTCGAGGACTGCTGCACACAAATCTGGCGATCCTGATCTGTACAAGAAATCCAGATGTGACCTTCGGAAAGCTATCAGGGATGCCAAGAGGCAATACCAACTCAAGAGAGTGGTAGGTGCCTAGAACGCACTACCATGGGTGGTAGTGGAAACAGATACGATAGTGGTGTTCAAGAGGCTTTAGATAGGCACATGAATGTGCAGGGAATGAAGGAATATGGATCACGTGCGGGCAGATAGAATTAATTTAATTTGGCATCGTGTTCGGCACAGACAATGTCGACGGAAGGGCCTGTTCCTGTGCTGTACTGTTCTATGTTCTATGACAAGCCATTCAACCAACAACAGTGGCTGATCCATTCACAAAATGGTACCACACAGTACACTCACTTCCGAAAGGTGCATTCACACCCAGATATTGAAATTCAATTAATTGCCCTTAAAAAGTAAAAGAAATAAACCCATTCAGACCATCAACTATTTAACATAAAAACTGTACCAATTGTAAATACACACTCTGGCTGCACTGCTCTGGGCTGACACAAGCAAGTGCATTCATGCTATGCCCATCCCTCATTGGATCTTTGGAGCTTTTGAACTACCTTCCTTATCTTGATGATAACCCTGTTTCTCTTTCCATAGATGCTGCCCAGCCTGCTGAGTGATTCCAACATTTTTTGTTGTTATTCCATGTAGACCTTGATCGCTGCCTCTCAGTGAAGGCAGACATTGATGAAATTCACCACCTCCTTCAAAATCCTCCAAGTTCATTGGCAGGATAGGCAATCCAACAGTAGCATATATTTCCAGATCAATATCCTTGCAGTGGGACCTAATTACAGCCACTTTGCTCTGAAAGGCAGGTGATGCTGTTTCCATGGTCAACACTCTGAGTCCTTTCCTGGCAAGAGATTACCAGATAGACAGGAGAAATGAATCAAGGATGTTCTCAAAGCCTCCTTGAAATAATACAGCAACCACACCAACAGGAATCCCTGGCCCGTGATAATTCAAAATGGGGAAGGACATTCAGGATACCATTGACCCCTTTGAGTCCCTTTGCCAGAAGCACACAGCAGCCCAGTGTTAACAGCAGAAGGAATGTAGCACCTCCCAACCTACTCATCTACCTGTCTTGCCAAGCACCTCCTTCCCCACCTGTGGCAGTGTCTGCAGGTACCTCAACGGTCTCATCAGTCACCTAAGAACCCAGAGAACTGGCTTTTAAGCAACTCATCCTAGAGCAGGAGGGGCTGCCAGAAGATTTAGAGCATTAAATGCTGACAGAGATCTATTCATATCAATAAGAAAAGAAGTAGTTATTTGTTCAAGAAGAGTGAACAATTAATTTTTGGGATATCTTATGATTTGTTGATTTTTTAAAAAATTATCAGCTTGTGGTCAATAACTGTAGAAAAAGGGTTATTTAGGAGGGCAATTCCATTAGTGTTTGGCACTCACTACTTCGATCAAGCATTGTTACAGTTCCTGCAACAGTTTGCAAGCTCAGTGTGGAAACAATAAAGAATTTTGTGAAAGTAAGGCTGCTTACCTTCATAAACTGCTCCATCGCCTTGGAGGCCAAGGAATTTGATCTGAAAAGTGTGTTTGGATCCGCTGCAATAAAAAATAAAGAAAGGCTAATGATTGAATAATTCTTATTAGTGAAGCTAAACACAATTCTAGAAATGTACAGCAACCTGCATTTTACTTGTTCCTGAACTGAAGTGAACATTTCTTTGTAATGCTTTGCCTGTGAAACATATTGAGTGGGTATGGATGTAATAACGTACAATATAAATTGGTGCCACAATTCCCACTTGGCTGCATAAGAAAAGAAAACATCTCAGCATTCTGCACCATTTTCATCTTGAGATATGTAATTACTAATTAATAATGAATTATGCCAAACACCTCCACATTCATAATTATAAGAACTCTTAATTCAAAACGGTTGTTAGCTCTGCCAGTTCGATTAAACTCTTCTCTCAAATGCAGCAGAAGGAGGTTGGGATGACATTTAGGTGCGTGGCTAAGGAGAGACTTAAGCCTGAATGATAATCTGGACAACAAGGATATTTCAACAGCTTCAGTCCAGCTCTAAGTAATTATCTCACTGTATGAACCTGCTCAGAATTTCCTGTACATCAGCCTGGGACCTCTTGGGATGAGAACGGTGATGAATTTAATGAGATGTGAACGAGGAGAGTCCACACCTGAAAAGGGCTAATTTGAATGGCCTTCATTTCTGCCCCTGACCTCACTTAAGTGCCACCAGTCAGCTCCTTGCCTAGTTTCAGCAGTAATCAAGGACTGGCCAATGTGGATGGATGAATTTCAGACAACCCAGAGGCAGAGAGGTGTTCTGGTGAGGACGGCAGTACATGGAAGCAGGAGAGAGGTTGATGCAAGCAGCATGGGGCTGAGGAGGCCTGTTCTTTTCATAAGTTCTACTGAGCCTCACATAAGAAAAACCCACTTGCCATCTTCAGTGATCCCACTGTTCTGTGGAGTTCTTCACTTTTAGCCACTGAGGACCATCTGCTCAAAAGCTGATTAAAATTTCATTGGGTTCTGTGTATGCCATGGCATCCCCCATTCATCACCATGGCCACCAAAACCCAGCAGTGTTAAAATCAGAGATCAGTAGGAAATAGAACATCTCCATTGCTGATGACCCCTGCTCTTTCCCCAGTTGTCAGTGAATTTAAATATTCCTGCAAATTTCTCCTCAACCACAGAAGCATGTGACTTGACAAATTATTTAACATTTTAAAAATATAAGAATTCTGGAAAAACCATTCTAGAAAGAAGTTGACGAATATTTTATCATTTTAAAATCCATATATTATTTTAAAATCCATGAAATTTTGAAGAAATTATTCTGAAGGACTGAGGACCCATATGTAAATAGTTTTTAAGTCCCAAGAAAGCTGCTCAGAAGAAATTATCACTTATACATTATTGAAATCTCAGTTGCACCTCATTTCAACAAGGCATAAGCATCTTTAGTTGGTTTGTAGGGAGAATGGTGAGTAAAATGTTGAAGTTTACATCTACTCAGATTCTGCACTGATTATTCTGGCAGGGATTTCAATATTGGCACCATGGAGGAACAAGTTATCATTGATGGCACCCACTGGATTTTTGTGGAAATGGCAAAGGTTTCAGATAATGTTACAGACTAATGACAGTAATGTTGATAACTTTATTGCTAGAATCACAGATTCTATCCCAATGGAGCTTGAGGCAACAATGACTCTTTGACACATGGACCTAGATCACACCTGAGCAATCCAAGGGGACCAACAGCACGAACACAGAAAATTGGTCCATAATGCTCAATGGAACAGTACCGATAACCTGCTGGCACCAAGTACAGCTCCAGGGAGAGGTTGCTGGTCACAGGAAATCACTAACAACTAAATCAGACATCAAACAAACAGTCGGGAGTCTCCAGTGGGGAAAGGGACAATCACCATGATAGAAGATGCCAGTCCCAGTTCCAATGTTGAACTCAGAGGAGGATTCATGCTCCTCCACAAAGCAAGTAAACAATATTGCACTTGCTTCTTGGTCCCTTTAAGAAATTCTTTGTTTAGTTTCTGAGTGCTAACGAAACTGGCCCCAGCAAGCATTCATAGATAATTAGGTGTCAGGTTCATTGTCGACAACATATCAGGGTCCTAACATCTGATGCTGCTTGTGTTCCCACACAGAATAAGTGTACACTAGCAACAAGTATCCACGTAAACCTCTAACATACACACAAAATTTTGACAGTTAATGAGTCTCACTCTCAAATAGGTACAGGAAGCTGAAATTCTATTAAGGTTAATCCAGGACAAACACTTGCATTCTGTGACAGCAAAACTTTTGTAATGTGCAGGATTTGTGCCGTTATTATTTTTGCTGTCGTTTAGCAAAATGTTAAGAGAATGATGATAAGTAGTGTACAGGTGAGGTCTCATCAGTCATGGAGAGTGCAATATGCTCTTCTGCATGTATTTGCAAAGCCTAGATTGGCAGGAGAAAATCAGAAACTCCATCAACATTTTGTTATGTAGCTTGCAGCAAACTTGATTCCATGTTTAGTCATGACTGGATCACACATTATAAACTAAGACACAGCCACACAGTGCTTCACAACCAATGAATTACTTTTAAAGGAAAGTACCTGTTGCACAGGCAAGTATGGCAGTGATTTGCATAAAGCAGAGCCCTAGCCTCTGCAAAGGTGGTGAATGAGCAATTAACTTGTAGTCGGCAGTGTAGGATTAGGATAGAGGAACAACAAAAGCCACAAACTTCAGTGCTGGCCTCTTTTGCAACTCGTCTAATGGATTTCCTTTGTAATTTACCTGAGAGACTAATAGAATGAGAGGAAACTAGGACTAGAGCTGGTGCCCAAATTTCTGAGATGACCTCATAGGAAGGAGCTTTCAATTCCTCTTCAACATCCGTCCACATAAGGAATGCACCTTGTATATTGTAGGTTCATTGCAATGATTATTCTTTGAGATCCAGTGTATGATCCTGCCTGTTGAATCTTGAATGGTTATGTGCAGGGTTTGGATTAGCCAGTTGATTTCATCTTATGAGACAACAGTAACATCCATGCCGATACCACCTGCTGCTCAGCATGTCTCAAGTTGCCCAAAGGGTAGTGAAGATATGCCTCAGTGTGGTATTAAAGGTATTCAGGAGAGGCCCAGGGTCCTTATAACAATAATCTGAACATTCACGAGAGGTACTCTAACGAGACTTAGCCAGAGTTTTGATGAAAAGTCATCAACCTGAAATATTAATTCTATTTCCCCATCTCCAGGCATGGCCAGAACTGCCGAGTATTTCCAGAAATGGCTGGAAGCACTCAGCACTTTCTGCTCTTATCACATTGTTGTCATTAATGCCACCTGTTTCAATGCCTCAAAGTGTTCCACCCACTGAAGTGGAGCAAGTAGCTGGTAAAAATGCATTGGACACATTCGAAAGGATACATCAACTTTCTGGTGAACTTGGGGGTTTGAATATAAATCACGCCAATCAGAACATCAGTACCCCAGCAGCCAAGGTCAGAACCAATTTCACCTTGTGCCTTTAACAACCATGAACTCTGGAACAATATAAACTGATAACCCCAAGTATTTTTGTTCCATCGGCAGGGAATGGGGTTCATCCAGTACTTTATGGTCACGTTTTCCTTTATTAATATCAGACAAAGACCCTTCACTTTATTCAAAGGCTCTCACAAGTGCAATTCCTTGGTCTGTTTCCATAGTAATTGTAACCTAATCACTGCTAATTAATGAAATACTCAATTAGTCACAGAGGCTTTGTCTGTTCTAATGTTTTGTTTTCCCACACAAAGTACTGCATATTGCCTCTCAGCTTGTTGCATGACAATGGCTGCCACAGTGTTACATGGCGGCATTACTTTGTCTCCATAACATTTAGCTAGCTGTCTGTTTCTCAGCAGATAACAGTTCAATCAGTCAACCAATACGCTGCTTACAATTTGAAGCAAATCCCCACTGGGACTCATTAATATATTAATGACAAGCAAGGAGTCCTCTGTTAAAATAAACCACACAGAATAACTTAGCAAAATAACTTAGCATCAAATCATGGTAAGATTTGCAGTTAACATTTTTCTAACTTCAGATTAGCTCTGTCCTAAAATTTTTCTCTTCCTATTGTCATTAACACTATTACAGTTTTTAATTTGTAGTTTTAATTCAAAAGGAGGCTGCTACAGTTAAATGCAGTTTGTCCCCACATATTTTGACATTTTATGAAGGGATCTTCCTCTTTGTATGATGATAAGACTGACTGCCAGTCAATTCTCTATATGGGTCACTATCCATTAAAAAGATAGGAGGAAAAAAATACCTTGTACTGATGACAGATCCCAAAATACCTCAATGTAAGTTTACAGCTATTATCAATGAGTAAAAATGTAGTCCGTCCTTTGTGGATTCTTGACTAAGAGATGTAATTAATTCCAATTAACTGAATGCCTAGTAATTGGTTTTAAATTTTCAATATTTCTTTGTTTACATGCTAAACACACAGTGTTTCTATCCCTTTTATGTGAAGAGGGATAGGTATTAGTTATCCATTGAGTCAAACTGCCTCATTTATGCCCTCAGCAAACTTGGCAATGACATAGAACTATGCATGTGCAAAATTTGCAGAGATTACAGGGATGTTATGACATGGAAAAAATCTATCCAGATCATGTTAGTTTTTCAAAATCAGAGATGGCTGGAAGCACTCAGCAGCTCAGGTAAAATCCAGGCAGGCAGAAACAGAGCTAATGTTTTAGATTGATGATCTTTTGTCAGAACTAGGGACACTCTGGCATAAATAAGCTTTAAGATATTGTAAAATGGAGTGGGGAGGAGAGATGATGTGAAAGTCTGTGGTAAGGTGGAATGCAGAAGTGGGTATTGGTGGAGGGGAAAACCAAAGTGAATGGTTCCTTCAACAAGTTGAAATGGTTGGGTGGGAAGATGTGTTTAGTGGTGGAATCACAGTGGAGGTGGCAGAAATTATGAAGGATGGTTTGATACATGCAGACCTGTGGAGATGGGGTGGGGGCATCAGGTGGGGCTGGCCTGATTCTGGGACAGAGAAAGAGCAAGAGCAGAAGTGTAGGAAATGGAAAGAACTGTGCCGATGTCTTTTCTCAACATGGACAGCAGGAAAATTTCAGGTACCTGCCCTGTACTTGTATCTCTCCCTTTCAACAATTATTTAACCTCTCCTTAAACATTGGCTCCCTTACTCAATCATTAACTCAAGTTGTATATTCCAAAGTTAGTTGGACACACAACAGACTGCAGGTGCTGGAACCTGGAGCGAAAAATAAACTGTTGGAAGGACTCAGCAAGTCAAGCAGCATCTGTAGAGGCAATGTGATAATCGACGTTTTGGGTCGAGACCCTGCACCAGGACCAAGAGTTTGTTAATGGCTGAACCCAAAACTGTAACCCAAGGCCAAATGCCACATGTGCAAGCTGTATATATTTGCTACCCACCAACCTTCCTGGAAGGCCATATGATTTACATGCTGCAGGTCATTGCTTCTCAGGAGAATGCATCACTGTCCAGGGTTTCTCCAGCTGCAGTAACCAGCCTGTGATTTTCTCCCTTCCCATTTCAAAAGAGGAAATCTCAGTCTGACAATCACACAACAGGTGAACCATTATTATTACTGAACAGCAAAAAAAGTACTGATGTAAACAGACATATCATATCATATTTCTAAATATAATTGTATAACCCTGCAAAACAAATGTTCTTTCACCTGAATTCCAAGGGCAACTGATTTGTAACCAAAGATTAGTCTTCTGGCTACCTTCCTTAAGCACAGAAGCAAAGCACACCTTGGCCTGTTGGATCACTTATAATAGCAATTATATTGAGCCAAAGGTGGATTTTCTAAATGAAAGGATACTGAGGTTTTGAGAAAACAGCATTTGTCACATTGATCCTCTCCTTAGGCTGCATATGACTATAATTGCAAAGCAGATATCACAAAAGATTTGGAAGGGAGAATTCATAGTACGATTAACTTTTCCATTTATTTTAAGAATGAAACAGAATTCTAGGCATTTATTTCTTTAACTATTTTAAACAAACTAAATATAAAAATACAAGGCATTTTGACAGGATTTTCAATCTCAAAAGTGACTGCAAATTATATTTAAGTTGTTTGAAATCTCTTGGTTATGGTTACATTATGCAACAGGGAATCTATCAGTCAGATATGAAGCATGACTGTGCCTTCAATCTGACTGACAAGGCTACCGCCACTGACAAACAAATTGAAGGAGAACATTGCCTGCCATAAGGCATGTTGCATGCTTTTACATTTATGCATTGCGATCAATTAATCTTTGTGTACAAATCAGTTGTCCTTGGAATTCAAGTGCAGACACTCATAGCTAAAAGCAAGGTATTTCTATTGAATATTTGCCTCTCAGAAGTACACAAGGCTGTTCTGGCACTGCACTCTCAGGACCAATTAGGCACTGATCTATAATCTGAAAGAGCCTTCAGCCATCATCCTTCTTCCATCAATTTTAGTTCTTCTACAGGGAGGGGGCATCTAGTAGCGTAAAATATGAAGAAAAGTAAGAGAAGCAGGAGGAGCCTACTCTGGGGTTCAGATCCTGTGCCTCAAATCCACTTCCCCACTCTGTCCTCATTTTCTCCAAATCTCCATAAGTCTCTTATTCTCACCTTGAGTACTCCGAGCGTTCAGTCCTCTAAAGTAGAGAATTCCAAAATTTTACAACCCTCTGCATAAAGGAACTTCTTCTTGTCTCAATTCTAAATAGACAACACCTAATCCTGGTGTTATGCCCAAGTTCTGTAGGTGAGTGATTTATCTCTTGTTACGGACTCAGTGAAAGTCCCCTTAAGATAGAGAGTGTGTGTGTATGTGTGTGTGGGGCGTGCTTACGTCAATAGAAGATAAAGGACGTAATGACGTGGTTGAAGAAGAAGAAGGAGAGAGAGAGAGAAGGGAGAGAGACACCAGCCTGCTTGTTTTCTCTATCGATGGATGAGAAACAATAACTGTGTTTGCCACTGAAATCCATGTATGGAAGTTGGAAGTAATCCGGTGGAGTTCACTTTGTTGCTGACCTGTAGAAGGAAACAGGTATTTGTGTGTGGACGACCACGGTTCGGATGCTTTTCGGGGTGAGGAAGTCACTACCGAGTAAACACTGAAGTGTCGTTTGGGTTCCATCGTGGAACATTTGGATTTCATATGTACTCTCTCTATGTTTTTCTACATCTACATCTTATCTTCAGACAACGGTGGTTGTTGAAGAAGCCCTTGCTCATGTTTCACCTTATGGCTTGCGGAACTGAACTTTAAGAACCATTCAGGAACTGGGAGTTTTGGACTTTGTCACACACACACACGAAGAGTTTAGTTTTGGGGTTAACGTTCGAGGTTTAACATTTTTGAATTCTAACATACTAACATTTTTACTTTTATTTTACGTATTATCATAAGTAGTGATTAATAAAATAGTTTTTAACACTGAATCATGCTCAGTGTGTTTCTTTTGTTGCTGGTTTGTGACACTCTGCATATTTTTAATCAAGTTCCCTGTGTGGCACATGTTCATCGATGGACCAGATAACCATTGGTGCCAACTCTGCGGATTCACTTTCCTCACCCTATGCTCAGGAGTGCTCTCCTCTCCCTATTCCCTGTGTTTCTACTTTTCCTCTCCCTGCTTTGGTGTGTCTGTATGTGGCTGCAACTACCTTATTCTGTCTCTTTTTCTTCCTTTGAGGGTGTCCTGATACAAATCTTGACAGAGCTCAAGTAAATGCAGTAAATGCCAGGCAGTCAGAGGGAGAAAACAGATTCATGTTTCAGAGCAACAGCCTTCCATCTCCACAAACTGACAGGTTGAAAATTCCACCGTTTTCTTCCAGTGGTTAGTTCGTGATGCCTAATTTTCACCCATGTACCCCTCTCTTTGTTTCTCAATGTTTCAATCACCATCTGTCTGGACAGCCCTCCCTCCCTCAAGCATCGCGTTTTCCTTGGAGGTGTTTGGTTGGTCTTAAATATGAAAAAAAACTAAAAAAAAACTAAAACCTATTTAATGGCAATTTAGTCAACGATCACATAGAAGCTAAAGGACACTCGACCAAAGTGAATGTTACTGCAATTGCCTCCTTCCAAGGTATCTTATGGAAGGGATGAGGGGAATGGGTGGGAGGAAGGGGAGAGGAAATCAGGTTAACAAAGAGCTGCTTTATTAATTTTCACCAAATTCCCATCTGCATGGATGCACCATTATCCTTTCTAGTTAATGTGGAGGGCAAATTGAACCCTAATGATTGATTATGTCTCACCTCAGATGCTCACCCCACACCCACGTACACAAGATCTCAATGTGAAAGGCCAGACCATAATGGCTGGTAGCGTTTATCAAACAACCTGTTCCTTCTCCTGTCCGTGCTCAGAATTCTTGAGAAGTAATTTAAACGTTTACAGACTCCATGGTCTTCAGTGTGCGGATGCAGGAGAAGATACAGTTTCCAAGGCAACAAGGTAAATCTGAGAGCTTTGATGGCATTTCATCAAAAAATGCGAAGTTCGTATCAAATTTCAAGTTGAATTCTAATTATTAGTGGGATGGCTATTCCTCCGAATATGATCCAACAGTAAAACACTGCAGATGCTGGAAATCTGAAATAAAAGCAGAAAAGACTGGAGCCACTCAGGTCAAACAGCCTCTGTGGAGATGGATATAATGTTCCAGATCAATGGCCTTTCATCAGAAATGAGAAGATAAGGAAACAGAACGTGTGTTATACCTAGTCACACTCTTCCAGACCAAGCTTTCGTTATTCCCTAATTCTTTACAACTTTTTTTCGATCACTCTTTCACCTATTTGATATTTTATTCTGTCCTGCTTTGCCCCAGTCACAAACCTTCCCTTTTCTTCCCTCTCTTCTCTCCTTCCCTTTTTCTGCACCTTTAAAATTTGTTTTACCTCTAATTTTTTTTCCTTCCTGTTGAAAGGTGATCAATGTTAAAAGGGGCGAAGTAGCCTGATGTTAATAAAAGCTTGCAATTAAACTGTCACATCTGACTCCCAGCATATATCTTCTTCATTGCTGAGCAAATTCAGCATTTGTAGATAGATACAAGCTGCATCACCGGAGATCCAAATTAAGTACAAAAGGTTTTCATTAGTTGTCATCTAATTTACACATAACTCACTTATGACCCAGTTTTAGTTCTTCCAGTACATCAAGCTGACTTCTTCAT